>NC_083639.1:23169450-23473117 GCF_963576545.1 Limanda limanda
AGCAACCGTGGGGTAAAATAACTCACTGAATCATGATAGTTTGAATAGAAGAAGACATCATGTTTCACGCAAATGCAGACAAGTGGGAACTGTAAGTGGTCTCCTTGACCATTTTAAGCAAATTCTTTAAACATTAACACAGACTGATTATGTCTCAGCTCTTTTACTCATGTAAGGACTTTCAACTATAGTTTCTGTCTCTGTAGGAGGCCACACGTCCTATAGCTATTACACATTCACTCCTCGGCTGCAATATGAAGTTCACCTTAAAGTGGAACAAGGAAGCTAGAATCTCTAGCACGAAACCTGGCTAGATTTTTCATGTCTTGACCCACAGCCTTCTGTGAGCATCATTTTCTGCCAGCGTATTTTAAGCTAGCGAGCCTGACTATCAAATTAATTTCAAGTTGTGTCATTTAAGCTGCTGATTACTATGAAGTCTTATCTAACAGTTTGTGGAATATATAAATGACCATTAAAATGTAATCTAGTGAGATCTACTCTTAGTTGCCAATTTATTTGGTCACCTAGCTAATACTAATACAATCTAATATAGTAGTTCTCAATAAATCCTCAGATCATGACGTCTTGTTGTAGTTGAAACAGTTTTTAAAGCTTTGTTAACCCAATATATGCTACTTTGGGAACATGTAGTTGAACATGAGTTGAAATTTGATTATTTTATTTTGCTTACACTTTAACACAACAATATAAACCTCTGTCTTCTAAACAAAATAACAGCCCTCATAATGGTAGGATGTCTTGCATGACAGTTATATTTACATGAGTTTTAGTTTGGGTCACATTATGAAGTGGCAATTGAACATATATTGTTTACAATTTAGTGGAAACAAAAAACAAATCTTTATCTCTAGCCATTCTAGCCTTTTCTACATAAATTTACACATGTATGGAAACGTGTTCTTAACTTGACCTGTGTTGGAAAGATGTTAACATGTTAGGTGCTCTGATGGTTGGTTGATAGTAGAGTTGTAAAGAATAGATTTGGCTGTTTGCACAAGATCAATAATTTGTCAACTCATCCCTTCCTGCTCCAGTAATTCAGTGGGCTGATGTGAGTCAGTAGTGAATTTGTGTAAAACACAATTCTAAAACGATAGAACGAAAAATCGATTCAAACCTTATAGCATCTTTAAATTCGATGATGAATTGAAAATTCAAAGTTATCGATGATCGGTGCGATCCCGTAATCCACACTTGCTACATTTGGAGTTTTCATGAAATTAAAACGGAGAACAAACAAAAACCCTACATAATTTTACTGGTTCTGTATAAGTTTTAATTCACGTCCATTGATATGCGTTTTCACGTCTGAAAACGCATGTCTCGTGACCTCTTATTTACACTGGGAATGCGCATATCGGTCTTTAATAGGAAGGCATGTGTGTGATGGTGTACATGCTAAAATAAAAGCTTCCCTCCTACACATGTAAGCAGTTGTATCATTGTAAAAAATAGAATTCATCTGTCTGGCATTGCATGCAAAGACATTACCTGCCGGTAAAGTCTGAAGAATGGAGTGAATGGTGTGTTAAAAGACAGTGATAATTGAAATGTGGAGCTAAAATATTTTTCTGGGTGGAGACTTTCTTTTTTAAATGCTTTTTTAAACTTAAACATCAGTGTGGACGTATCTTTAGAACAGGATTTGTGAGCCCCAGCTCCCTCATCACAGAAGTCTGGTACAAAGCTACTACGTAGTATGCACCAATCCAGCTGTCAATAATATGGTCACTCATGAACCAGACATCTCTAGGTCGTTCATGTTAATATGTGACGTTATCGTTCTTGTATTAACTCATATTTCCTTTGTGAGACAGAGCAAAACAGTCTTGTAAGGTTTGTTAGCTTTAGCTAGCTCGTCATCAGCCAAGTTAGCGTTGCCTTTACTGTGTCAACTAATGATCTCATTGACAATTATTTTTAATTTCCTATCCCTTTTAATTTATTGGGGGAGACAGTTTATACAGCAGGGATGGAGATACTGATGTACAAGCATGAACCCTTAATTTATTTTTTCTAATCTTTTCTCTCTCAACTTCTCCATTAGCTATTCCACCGTGCCCCTGGTGGCCCCTCCCCCGTCCTCAAACAAACCCCCCCCTACCCCAAACCCCTTGTCCTGTTGGGATCACCCCCCCTCCCCCTTTCCCTTATTCCCTACCCTTCCTCCTCTTCCTCTCTCCATCCCATCCTCCCTATACTCCAACCATCCTTTGCTGCGATAAAAAGTCCCCACCATCTCTGCCAAGCTGTCGGACATGTCAGGACCCGTGCCAAGCCGGGCCCGAGTGTACACAGAGGTCAACACTCACCGGCCCAGGGAGTACTGGGACTATGAGTCCCACGTAGTCGAATGGGGGTAAATACCTTGTTGATTCTCACACACTTACAGTATGCTGCTTGACGGCTCTTAACCAAAGCTGCTGTTTTGCTGTCCTTTTTTTCTCCCTTCACAGAAACCAGGATGACTTCCAGTTGGTGCGGAAGCTGGGGCGTGGCAAGTACAGCGAAGTCTTTGAGGCAATCAACATCACCAATAATGAGAAGGTTGTGGTGAAGATACTCAAGGTAAATCTCTACAAAAACAGAGTTCAAGATCGAGTCAGTGAATCTGATTGAATGATCAGATTCTAGTTTGTCCCATCTGACAAACAGTGTCATCCTTTTTCCATTTAGCCTGTGAAGAAAAAGAAAATCAAGCGTGAGATTAAGATTTTGGAGAACTTGCGTGGAGGTCCAAACATAATCTCCCTCATCGATATCGTGAAAGACCCTGTTGTAAGTAAAACTCGACTCTGTGGTCATTGTGATAGCAAATGTATATATTGTTTGTGTTTTTTTTTGTTTGCTGGGGTTCTGAATAAACATTAATGTACCAATAGCGTGGTGAGCCCACCACCTGTGCAAGATTATCAATTTCACTTTGGCTGGAGAAGTATGTGTCTGTAAGTACTCAGCTAGCGATGGCTTTAAGGTAGATGTGTCCAAGCAGTTATACAGTTTAGTAATCCTGTGTTGTGTCAGGGCTCTCTCCAAAGAAGGCGATGAATTTAAAGCATTAAGAGTCACTGTGTTGTTAGTATTTTGTGTTGTGTAACTGGATGAAAAACAACAAATTGCTGCTCATGCTGTTAATTGATAAATCATAAGTTAAAGCACTCAAAGATTTTCTGCCTCTATTTACATAATTGTAAATCTAATAACTTTGAAGTATGGCGCAGACGAAGGTTGTTATAATTCATCACTTGGGCCCTGGCAATGTGTGATTTTTAGATTCATTTATATATATATATATATATTAATAGCATATCAAACATGTAATAGATAACTAGTGAGAGCTGTTTGTCAGTTGTAGCCCTAATTCACACTGTCAGCAACAATTATCATTTTTGGGTGTGTTCAGAGACTAATAAAAGGTTAGTTAAGAGCATGTTCATAATTCACATGACATACTTCAGCAGCTGAACATCTTGTTTTTAGAGATGTCACTTAACTAGAATTTGACATCAAACAATAGAAATTTCTTCAGACTGGCAGTACATATTTCCGCCTCATCTGTGGTGAAGCACATGAGCCTGTAGTTTGTGAGATAAAATGGTAAATAAACAGATTTGTCGAAAGTGAGACCCGGCCTGATGACTGTCCACATGTTTGTCTCCTGACTGAGTTTCCCTGCTTACTCATGTCTGCAGGAAATTAATGGACATGTTTGAGTGTGGCCTAAGTGTTGCTGACAGTGTGGCTGCTTAGTAAGTTTATTCAGAGTTTGTCCCTTGGTTTATTACTCTTTCCGATTCAGACAAATTTAGCTGCAGTCAGTTGTTGCTGGGTGACACTGCAACCTATTTAATACACAACGTTTACATTTTGCAGTCCCGGACACCTGCTTTGGTCTTTGAACATGTCAACAACACAGACTTCAAGGTAGGAGCTCTTTCTATTGATTTGTAAAACCATGTGTGAGAAAATGTAACCCTCCTTTCTTGGCATGCTCAGTGTTTTACTTTACACATGTGTGTGTATGTGATGGAGGAAAATTAAAGAAATCCAGTGCAATATCTTCGGTGGCAGAAAGTCAATCATTTTTTGATTCTATCCTCAGTCACTGGCATAATCCTACCTGTGAAAAAGACTAATTGCTTTGTGCTGGTTTGCAGCAACTGTACCAGACCCTGACAGACTACGACATCCGGTTCTACATGTATGAGATCCTCAAGGTGAGTCTTCCAGCTGCCCCTCGGCTCCTAAATTGTAACCTCTCAACATCGGGAGGCTGGTGAAGCAATAAACTCCCTAAACAAGACTGATGATGCCTTTTGAAAGCTTGATTTTAAAAAAAAAAAAAAAAAAAAAATTTTGTAATCTGTTGCACTTTTGGAAGTACTTGGAACAAGAACTTTCATACTTATAGTCCCTTTGCTCTCTTCTCTGTAGGCCCTGGACTACTGCCACAGCATGGGAATCATGCATAGAGACGTGAAGCCACATAATGTGATGATCGATCATGAACACCGCAAGGTGAGTGATTCACACAGTCAGAGTTTGTACGAATAGAAACGAATGTCAGAGTGCTATTTTATTCCACATATACCCGTGTCCTGTTAAAATATAAAGCTATGGAGAAAGTATTAGCTGATATTTATTGGCATTAACAGAAGCCAATAGCACTGAATGTGCATCATGTCCCCTGGCGCAGACAGTTTATGGCATCACAAAAACCCAGCTGACTTTTTGCCACCACCTATGCCTGTGGATTTAACCAATGAATTGGATGTCATCTCTCCCTACGTATCATATGAAGGGGGTTAAGAATTCTAGAAAACGTTATCATTGGACACAAAATGAGAAAATGCCTATGAAGTGTTTGGATTTAGCCTCACAATCAGTAGATAAGTAGGTTTTTTTTTCTCTGCCCCTTACAAGAGCTGTCTAACTGCTTAATTTCTGTCTGTAGTTGCGCCTTATTGACTGGGGCCTGGCTGAGTTTTATCACCCAGGACAGGAGTACAATGTCAGAGTGGCCTCCCGCTACTTTAAAGGGCCTGAGCTCCTGGTCGACTATCAGGTATGCCCATAAGATTGGGTTCTTCAGTTTGGATTTCGTATATTTGAATTATGTGATAAATGTTAGTGGATATCTTTCTGTTTGGCCATTTGCAAAAGTATCTGTCTCACATAAACAGAGATGCTGCTGTTGACAAACCAAAGCATTTTTACTGTTGGATCTTTTATCATAATTAAAAAAAACACATACACAGCAGAGCATAGAGCCCAAGTCACACATCTTAGTTTTGGAAAACTACCAGCATTTCCTCACCATCAATAACCACATTAGCAGTAAGAGAGAAAGAAGGACAGAGGACGGAAGATAACTGTGACCAGTGACGTTATTTTTAAACTTCACTCAATGTTTGAATAGGAATTGTACATTTGTTTCCAAGGTTTTATTTTTGATTCATGATGACTTCACTATAAACTGCTCAACACATTTTGATATGGATTAATTAATAATGAATCAGTAAAAAAAATGTAATTCCTAGTCTTGATTTTTGCTGTAACCATTTTAAACAAATTCCTGATTCATGGATTAAATAAAACATCTGAACTGAACTTCAGTTTTGATATTTGAGACAGTTGATACCTTTTCACCTCACAATTCAGTTTCATGCATTTATTTAATATTATATGACAACCATGGCAAAGCTCTGGCAAGATGCAGAGACAGATAATTTGCCTCATCCAAAGAGTCTTTGTATTATCGGTGGCCCACACTGCAGTCGCAGGTTTCAAAAAGTTGTGTTTATTTCTGATTGCCAGAGGGAACTGGATCATTTACATTTGATGATAAATAAGTCCTCTTTTAAACAGACGTGTGCTCCTCTAAGACGTGTGTGTGTTTCAGATGTATGACTACAGTCTGGATATGTGGAGTCTTGGCTGTATGCTAGCAAGCATGATTTTCCGGAAGGAGCCCTTCTTCCATGGCCATGACAACTATGACCAGGTAAAACCAAAGCAGGCCAAATTCTCCTGCTGGTCTCCTTCAGCACCTGATATGTGTTTGGAGGCGTATATGGCCACTTTATAGTAAAAGCCATATAGGTCTTTTCATTGCAAAGCCAGGATGATGACAAGAGGCAACAGAAAGACCCCCCCCCCCCATTGAGACATCGACTCGGCCACAGATCTCATGAATGTGAAGACCACATAGTTTTCTATGAAGGTTTCAGTGTCTCCAGAGGTTACAAGCATTTTGTTCCTTGATATATATTTTATGTTTTCTTGTAGTTGGTGAGAATAGCCAAGGTTCTGGGAACTGAAGACCTTTATGACTACATTGACAAGTACAACATTGAGCTGGAACCTCGCTTCAATGACATCCTGGGAAGGTGAGATCTGGTACCACAGTCACATGATGAGGATGATGTAATAGTTATACCGGCTTTTGTTTGGTTGCCATTTGTTGTACAGAAAAGAATAAAAGGCAGATTTATCAATGCTCCATGATGAACATGTACTGTATGTTTATCATGTATTGATTAATGATCAGAAGACTCTACTTTCTTCAGTGTAAATTTATGTCATAGTTCAGGTCTTTATTTTGTTTTTGCCTGTAGGCATTCTCGCAAGCGATGGGAGAGGTTTGTCCACAGTGAGAACCAGCACCTGGTCAGCCCAGAGGCTCTGGATTTCCTGGACAAGCTGCTGCGCTATGACCACCAAGCCCGGCTTACCGCCCATGAAGCCATGGATCACCCCTACTTCTGTAATCCTTCATGAATAAGCCTTCCTAGATAATCCAGTGGTTTTGTTTATCAGAAGGAAATTACTTATTTATGTTATGTCCTCCACAGTCCCCATTTTGAAAGATCAGTCTCGTGTGGCCGGATCAACCAACCTGCCCAGTGGGAACACATCTGTTGGCACAGCCAACATGATCACTGGTGAGAACACGCGTGCCATTAAGTCATCACACTGCCACACTATACTCTCTGTAAAAGATTCTGACAGGATCACTATTTCTCCATAATGTTTCTGTTATAACAAACCCAGTTAAAAATATTTTAACTCTGTTATTAACTCTTACTATATTCAAGCTGTTAGTTTTGACGGTAATTTCTGTTTTGTATTCTAAATTAAAGTACTAGAAAACACAACTGATCAGATATCTACATAGTGTAAGCAGATTATCTAGACCACTGATTTGGAAATGAGAACAAAGGCCACAGTTAAAAATCCCTCCCATTTTGCTGAGTTGCTCTCTCTCTAACCTTTGACCTCACCATTAAAATGTATAAAAATATATTTGGTTAAATATACTTTACTTTACTTTCACATCAGTGTAGGTGTCTTAAATAATTGGGGTACACTGGACTCAATATGCTGATTGAGAGAATGTGGTTGTGCAGGTCAAACAGCTGTCAGTTTGGCTGATTGTTCTGATCAGGCTGTTTTCCTTGAAGAAGTGAAAGTCTGTCATAGGGTTGAGAATATCATGATAAAGCGTCAAATTTACCTCCATAGTGATTAATATATAATTAAATACCCATGTGCACAGGATTTTCCATTCTCACAGCAGATTGTTTTTGATCCTTAGAATAAGATTGAACATTAAGTTTTTGAGAAGCCTTCAAAGCTTCTCTTAAAGGGCCCATATTGTGTTAAAATACATTTTCTGGGCTTTTATGTCCGTAATTACTTGAAGGGGGTCAGTAGGGAACCTCAAAGTATTCAAAACAGTCACGCGCAGACTTTTTCACTCAGTCCATTCTAGGAAATATGTTATTGAAACGTCGCATTACGTACTTCGTCCCCCGTATGATTGCATTCGGATATGGGCCCTTTTAAACAGAAAACGTAAAATGGGCTGTAAATAGAATAGAACACTTGGCTTATTATCTCACTGATATCAGATAACCTTCTGTACTGACATCAGCAGACAGCATATTTATTACTCTGTCTTTAGCCAGGCCGTGTTGGGATATCACAGGAGAGACTTGACCCCATCAATGTACTCAGCTCAGGGCCTCTTTGCATCATGGAAAACCTGGCAACTGTCAGGGCAGGTTTCCAATCCTGGAAAACACGTGGAAAAAGATAGGCATTGTAGAATATAGGTACAATATATTTTCTGCATTTGTGGTGGTTTTTAAGAAAGACCTGACTTGTTGTCTGGAAGGAGAATAACAGATGAAATAACAAAATTGTATTTATTTCACAAGTATGGCAAAATTCAATTATCATTTAAAGCTTATTTTCATTCTTTAACACCCTAACCCTCCCATAACCCTCCCCTGGTCCAAAAGACAAAAAACTACGTAGAGAGAAACACCTATATGAAACAAAAACACCAAATTCAAATGAATGAAAATAAAATAAATTCACAGGCATTAACCTTCATAGAATCAGTAAGTTTTTGTTTAAGCAATTTACCTCAAAACTAAAAGCTCAGCGTACATTATAATGAAGCAATGCTTTTATATCGAGTGGAAATACAGAGCTTTTATTATGAAATATTTGGGTTGATAATTGTGTAGATTGACTAACGGACCTCTGAAATAGCCAACATCATTCAAACATTTGTATAATCTAATAAAAGTGAACAGTAATAAAGTAAATGCAGTTTCATTCGTGCAAAGTGGAACGATGCCACTCAGTGACTTTTGTGCTCTCGGGTGTTTTAAGGAGTATTTGAGAGGAAATCTATAATTGTTTCCAATTATACTTTTCTGTTTTGGTTTCACTTCATTAATCCAGCCTGAGTTCACAACACCTTGCTTTAACTTTTGGTTTGGGTGATGCCTGAGCAGACTATATTGTGTCTTTTCTAATGCTGTCTGTGACTCATCTCAGGTATCTCTGCCTTGCCAGCCTCAACTGCCCTGGGCCCTCTGATTGGCTCGCCGGTCCTGTCTGCTGCCACCATTGCCCTGAACACCCCGGTGCCCACTGCTGCTGGCGCCCCGCAGTGACACCCCCATCTAAATCCACACACACTCCACCTCATCTCCCCCACCGACACCACCATCCAGCTTGGGGGAGAGGGAAACTAGACAAGTGCTCTGCCAACCCCTCCCACATCCAACCTAACTCAGTGTGACTGCGCCTCACCAACCCTCTGTCTGAAGGACGCTGTCATCAAAGAAAAAAAAGCGATGTTTTTGCATTCCTTTTCCTTCTCGAATGAACGTGTTAAGCTGACATCTGAAATGAATGTCCTGTGTAAATGAAACGTGCAGGTATTCCTTTTATTTTACCACTAGCTGTAGTGAATACAAATGGATGTATGTTTGTATGTGGTGAGTCTGAGAGGGAGTGTCATCCATGGCTGACTGGGTCTCATCACCTCCTCCTGTGTGTTTTAGTTTGGTTGGTGATGGCACTGGTGAGAAAGAACATCAACAGAAGGCAAAAAGAAAAGTTGGCCATCAGGACCAAATAGGAGAACATCCTGAATGGTTTACTTCTGCAGCACTGTCAAAAACGAGACCTGAAGAAAACACTTAGTTTACCTCCTGACGAGTTTTAACACCCTCAAGATCACAGCACTTTAGAAGTGTTTGGTGCTGTCCCTGTGCTCCTGGTGTATGTCAACACAATGACACTTCAACACTTTCTCTGCCTGAGTAGCTCTGTTAAACATATTTTACCATACCAGACCACCAGTCATCTTTTGATCATGTCAGGCGTTGTTAAAGCTGTTCTGTATTTGAAAATGTTCTGGCAGCTGGATAGGGGTCATCACCATCCAGGGGTTGGATCAACTCTAGTGTTCTACTTGGATCTCCTAAGAAGCCAGATAAGGTTCATTCAGGTTCCTGAAGAAATAGTTTCTCAAACGTGCTGCTTTCTAGATCCTTGAATTGCTTCAAGTGGCTTTTCTTGAAATAATTTCAAGACATTACCAAAGTTTACTCAGTAGTTTGGACGAAGCGACTGACCAATCCTAGTTTTATTTTGTGGCCGTTACTCATGGAGGGGCCTTGATGCAGGTTGAAGATGTGGGTTCTAGTGAACACGCTGACAAAATGATACAATAAACCTCTGCAGGTGACTGAAGTGCTGTTAGTCTTGTGACATGGGTAAGCTTAGTGATGAGTTATACAGTTTATTTGCTTTCCCCACCATGTTAAGGGAGAATTGAAGTTGAAATGTGGAATAGCACTTGAAGGGTAGAGTCATGCCCCGTGTTTTAGTGTCAAAGTTTGAAAGTGTACGTTTTAGACCCTGCACATACACGTCTATTTTTTTTCCCCATTTCAAAACCTAAAAATGCAAATAAATTCAAACATGTACACGTTGACCTGTGAGCGGAGCAGTCCCTACATCACTGTATATATTTTTATGTTCTTATGTAGAAGACTAGTATTTGAAAATATTTGTGTAAATAAACGCGTGTTTTATTTATCGGGTACATCTGGTTGATTTATATCTGTCCTGCTCATGCAGGCTATTTTCACACTAGCAATGTGTAAGTTATGCATTTTTTATAAATTTTTCAAATGATAAATCCTTAATCTCTTGATACATAAATTCTAAAGACAAATTCACACAGAGGCTGTGTAGTGGTCTCCTATGTACAAAAAGAAGAGACAAAGTCCATAGTCCTCATTTAACAGGGCCCGGTTTTTCAAAACACTATACACAATTAGCAGAAAAACGATCCTTTGCAAAATGAAACCCTCTTGTAAAAATTATTCACTGATTTACAAAAAACATATTGGTACCATATGGAACATACGTTGACTGAATTCTGTTTGAACCAGTTACACACTGCTGTTGCTAACCTAAAACACTTTTAGCAATTCTACTTCTCAGTGATTAGAGTACTGTAAGTGAAGTACACAGAGAAAGCCGAAATATACAATAAATTCACCAAACACTACACAAGACCAAAGCTGCAGACTGATGAAAATGTAATTTATTTCTCTCCATATTCCCAAAGCAGTCAACATGTCAAAATGGAGAATCACAACAAAACACGTCCCAAGTTTCATGCTACTAAAGTAGTGTGCATAACACTGTAAGCTCAGCAAATATCAGATAAACAGAAAAGTTTGTGTCCAGTACAAGTTACAATGTAATATCGGCTGAGATTTGGCTGAACTCTTAGTCCAGCCTCCCTCCGTGTCAATCCGTGGTTCTCGAAATGGTCAACTAGTGTTGAGCGAATTTCATTTGATACATTTGTTCCTCTTCTTCTTTGAGCACGTCCTCCTCCTGCCCCAGGTCTTCCTCTACCTCATCCTCTACCTCTGGCACGGCCTCCGCCTCTTCCTCTTCCTCCTTCTCCTCCGTGGATTCCCCCTCTCACCCTCACTCTTCTTCTTCTGACGCCTTCCATTTTGGTGGAAGTCAGGTGAACTCACCTGCTGCATTTTTATAGTGCTTAAACCTGATCGGTGTGTCTACAATTAAGCGATCATGTGTTTGCACACCTGATTGCTGTGTGGAAACAATTGGCTCATAGGGGTGGTCATTTATCTTTACTTTGGAATTGCAAGGAAGTGACATCATGATATACTTCTGTGTCTAATGTATACAAGTGTGTTTAGTGTTTCGTAAATCACTGTGTATTGTTTTTGAAAAAGTGTGAGGCTGTCATTGAGCTTATAGTGGTGCAAATTTGGGCCGATGTTTTGCTCCTTGAGTGTTAGGTTTTGATAATAGTATAATACTTTGATTTGATTCTTGATTTTTTATGCAATCGAAAAAAAACTGTAAAATAGAATACCCCCTCTTGGTGTTTTGTTAAACAGCCTTTAAACTATAATATATCCTTGCATAAGGCAATAACTGCATATTTTATCCGCCTTAAATCGGTTGTCAGTATGGACAAGAGGAATGATCACAGCAATTGATAACTTGTGTAACAATTGATAAATAGGTATCACTATTTTGAGCACCACTTCAAAACTCACTACCACTTTTAAATGCTACCATTTACATTTTGGTTAAATACCTCTACAATGTCACCTGAGAAGCAAGGCAGTTTGAAGACACAGCCTGAAGCTGCCTGGGGTGTCAGATCTGCAGGGTCCCAGGTTCACTGTGTGACTTCTTAGTGGGACTTTGCAACTTCTAAGTACACTATCAACTGGGTCCGACCTTAATAAGTAATATGGCCCCATAAAAACTATAGTTTTTATTGCCAGCCGTGACAGCGGTGGGTATCACCTTGTGAATCTGAGTGAGAGTTGATGGCAAAATGTTCAATGAGAAGGCAACTGTTGCAATGATAGCACAGCTGTGCAAGATACAGTCACAAACCTTCAGCTGTGTAGTAAGGACAGGTTTGAAGATGGGTATGTTCTGACGCTTGAGTACTTAGGTAATCATGTTATAACTTAGTAATAACCATTAAATACTCATATCTAACTGACTTATTAGGGTAAAGGTAAAGTACTTATCTTATTCATTAATAACATCATCCCCATTCTTCTCCACCCACCTGAAGAGGTCGAGGCAGATGGCCACCCACATAGAGTCTGGTGCTAGAGGTTTTTTCTCTCATTGCTCATTGTGGCAACTCTAAGCTTTCTCCCAAATTTTGGAAAGTCTTGACTTTATTATGTGAAGTGCATTGAGATTATTTTTAGATGCAATCATATTATTAATGATAGAAACATCAGGCAGTGGGTTGACCTGATCCTATCACAAGATGATCCCTAGTTATTTTATTTGTTTTTGTGCTCACATGCATCTTCACACAGGAGTAAAGGTTTTGAATGTTATTTGACATGCGAAAGATAAGTAAATAATACATGGTTTGACATGTAACTGGTTCAAGTATAAGCAGAAGCTGTGGTAATAAGATGTCTCAGACATTTCTTATAAGTTGTTGAAATTTAACAGATGCAATGTTTATTTTTTATCAAATATCATGGCAGTATTTAAAGTTGAACTTAAAAGTGCAGTTGAAATTAGATTTTTATGAACAAATGAAGCACACATTGTAAATTTTCATATATTCAAAGGAAATGTTGTCTTTATATTCATCCAGTTTTCATTGATTATAAACTTGACATGTGTTTGAAATACCTCTAGGAATAAAGCTTTATTTAGTGATGTGACAAGTCAACAACAAGTGAGCGATTTTGAATGTTGAATGTAACTAAAATCTTTTATGGGTTGACTTATGGTCAACATTTTACAGAGTAGTGTCTTTGTTCAGGTTAAAGATGTTTTATGTTTGAAGTCAGGCATGGTCTGAGGTGACCCAACTAATTTGTCCTTCATTTTTAAAGATTCATCAATATAAATGAACTAATGAAATTCAATGCTGACTGTTTATAGTTTATGAAACCAGGCAGCACAGCAGTCATTCAGACCTGTTTGCCTCTACCTGGGTTTTACCACACTTAGTTTACTTTCAAGAGAATTATGCTAATTTTAATTGCTTCCTAATGGAATTGGAACCACAAGATAAACAATTCCATCATGAATGATCCACTTACTCTGTACAAGTCCTCTTTCAAACTGGACTTCTCTGAATAGGATACTTATGTGACAAATCTAAATTCAGATTAAGCAATTGCATTTAGTTGGAAATCAGGAGGTGATTTGAAATCTTATGTTAGCTAAATGGCTGAATGCAAACCCCCAAAGTTATATTATAATAAAAAATATTGATGGAGAGTAAGGTAAGATCACTTGAACTTGAAGTAATGTGATCAAATTGATTGATTTCTTGATTGATTAATAACATCTACTTGTTGAAGGAGCAGCTGATCAGATATAGATTGGCCCTACACCTGTTGTATTGTCAATTATGCTCCAAAATTGTGGAACAAACTGCATCAAGAGAAGCCAGTTCAGTGAATGTCATTTAAAAGAAAACTTAAAACATTTCTCTTTTCTTCAGCCATTAACTAGACCTTGCACCAGCCTGCACTCCTGCACTCGTATGTGTTTGTATCACTTTCTTTTGTGTTTATAGTAATTTTATTTCTTTTACTTTTACTTTTCTTTTGAATGTCATTTTACATTTTCTTACGTTTCTTAAAATCTGTTCTCTTCTTACATTTAAATCTGTTTTTATTTGATCTATATTGGATGTAAAGCACTTTACGAAGCATTTCTTGAATGAAAGGTGCTATGCGAATAAAGTTTACTTTTAAAGTGGACTTAATATGTGTGTAGCAGGACCATGGCTCTGGTGGTAGAGTAAGCTTGTTGCTATTCTCTGGGTTGGTTCGATCCCTGTCTCCTGTATTTTAGTTCACTCCCAGTTACTGCAGCAGTAACTAAAAGGACAACAGCCGACATTCAGGCATTTTCTGTAGTTTTTTCTGTTGTTTTTTTCTCTATGAAGAAGTGGTAACTATTTACTTCACTTGTATTGGTTTTGGCTGCAACACTGTTAACCCCTGAAACTCCAAAAGTATTTTGTGGACTCAAACACTTCAAACAAAGTGGTGAGAAGATAATGAGTGAATTTTCATTAATAGGTGAACTATCCCTTTAATGCTTCAGGCAGTTACCTTTTTCATGCAAACAGTGTGTGGTGCTGTCGTAGACGACCACATGCTGCATACTGTCCACCTCCGCAGCCACTGGCAGGAGGAATTTACCATCTGATCCTGCAAAGAGTCACCCAGAAGGTTTTGACAAGCAAGCACAAAATAATCATAGGAGAGCTTATAAGGAACTCAGAAACTACACTGTTATGCTTTATTGCTTTCCTCTACATTCCTTACACTTACCTCGTCTAACAATAAATTAAAGGAGGATGCCGACCTCTTTTCCATAAATATCACTCCTTTTAAACAGGTTCAAGCAGTTTAATATTTTATTGAAAAAACCTTGGTAAGTAATTCTAAGACATCAGTGATTGTAATTAATTGTTGTAATTAATTAATTGTATTCTCGTTTTTTGTTTGTGTGATTCAGCTTTTTTTATTTTTTTTCCAAAATGTAACCTTTACTTAAGAATTCAGTATGTCAGTAGGTCCTAATGGGAAGATACAAAATGGCAGATGATTACTCAGTGAAATAAGCACTAGGAGTATAGTAGTAGTAGTTTCCTTTTTATATTAATTTAATTTCAAACATCTAGCACATGTGTATATAGAAAGATACAATCAATAAAAAAAAAACTACACACAAGCCAACAACCAGAAACACCCACTGACTTACAATAATCAAACAGAACAAAAAACAATGAAGGTCACCGGAGTGGTAAATTCCTCTTGAAATTGTCAATACATTGCCACTGACTGTGAAGTTATTCAAATACATGGCTCCTTAAGCCAGTCTCAGGGGGACATACATCAACATACACAAACTAATTGCAGCCAAATCCACCTGAGACTCCACAAACCTACAGCCTGAATCAGAGTCTCTAATCTCTTCTATATAAAGACCAGGCTCCAAAACATTGAGCCGCGTTTATAAGCGAGGAAAACATTAAAGCCTGCTGGGAGCTTTCAGGACAACAATAAACAGCATGTTCACAGACCAGGTCAATTCGCCTCCAAGCAGTTCTGCTTGATAAATTAAATGGTTCCAGTAAAGGTGACTCAGGGTCCCACCAACCCACCTTCCTGTTTTTATACAAATAGCTGAAAGCAACTGACTGATGCAATGCATGGCATTAAACTGCACTTACTGAAGTGTAGTATTAAAGGAACATTCTCTGATTCCCTAATCCCAAAGCTCATCATATATCTCACAACCAATTCACATTTTTCAAGCTTCACTGAGATGACTAGAGGAAGTGGGCTGTGTAGTAAAGGTATCTACAAATTGAGGTATTAGATGTTTTGAGGTATAGGAACATGAGGGATGCCACCTCTAGATCAATTCATTCTTTATAGGTAGCAAAGAGATATGCATGCTGACTTTTACTCTTTCAAGGTTGATAACGGATCTGAGTTGTCGTGTACTTTTGGGTTGTCTCAAAATGCAACATCTCAGGAAAGCCAAGATAGAAATTCTCTACATTTGGCTCAAACATTCAGTTGGTATCAAAGATGACCTGATTACATTTTGATGGTCAAAAGTCACAGGTCATCACATATAAATGCACATGCTTATCATGACAAAGTTTCATGAAGGCTAAGTGCACATATCATTCATCTGACATAAATCATGAAACTAAGTAAATTTATATCCATACCATTTTCAAACTCTTGATATGAATCGTGTTGTAATTTTGAATTTCACGAGCATCTAAAATAGATACAGACAACACACGTGTAGGTTACAGCTAAATTAAAGCAGAGCAGTCAAACTGAAAGAAGCTCATATATAAATGGTGACTTTGACTCCGGCCCTGACAACATGCAATAACTATAAATCCTGTCCCTTACCAACCAATCAGAGGTAGTTGATGTCTGCCAGCCTCGACACAGTCCTGCATTGGTTGAGGACGTTGTAAAGCTCAAACGGTTCACACGGCGGGACTTTAGCCATTGCAGGAAGAAAAACTACATGAACAAATAGCTGGAAACAATATATCCAGAATAGCTCAACAGTGCAATGAGCCTGTGGGGAAACAAAACATAGCATCTAAAAATGAGCATGAACTCAATCGTTTTCAAAGTTGGTTTATATGGGTCATGTTGCCAAGCAACTCAGCCTCTTTCCTCATTGGTGGTTGGTGATGATGTAGAGCCTTGAAGTCACAATGATACATTTCTTGACCATGCAAATGATACATTTAGCTTCATTTCATACGGTCAACATTGTGCAGATGGTAAGGATATTAATTAGTCAGCTGCCTGGCTGTGTGGACGAGTAGACAAGATATTTCATCAGCTTGTTGCTTTTTCTTATTTGTAACCTGTCATATCTTTTTTACTCAAACAAGTGGAAGTTAGCTGTTTGACCAAAAAACTGCTAACGATTGTAGAGTTTCATCCTTTGGTTACACGAACAAATTACATTCATAACAGTCCAGAAAAATGTGTTTCATACAGTACAACAAGTACTTAGCATCTCAAAAAGGCTCCTCATCAGCTGAGGAAAAGATGCAAATGCTTATCATTTAGAGTTCGATTTTTTGTCAATCTGTAGGACGAAATAATAAAAAACAGCTGTTTGCTGTGATACAGAAGGGCAGCTCTTATAATAAAAAAAATAGGAATAATAATAATGATAATAATAATACCTGTATTTGTATCGCATTTATCTAAAAAAGGTTACAAACAAATAAATGAACTAAAAAAAAAGGTATACAGTTCAGTTCAATGTTCAGCACCAAATCATAAAATATTATGGTCAAGACCTTGAAAATGTATTGAGAAACCCAACAGTTTCCTCTTGACCCAGGGCAAGCTTCAGAAGATGAGAAAAAAAACTCCAAAATCATCTCAAGGCCTAAAAGGAAATGGGTAGAAACATGCCCACGTGCACACACACGCGCACACGCACACGCACACACACAAACACACACACACACACACTGATGGGACAGAACTTTGCATTGACTTCCATTCAATTTGTACAGCCAAAACCTTATCCCTAACCTTAACCATGAACAATTCATGCCTAACCCAGAACTTAACCTAACCCCAACTCTCATCTGACCCCTAACTTTACTATACTTTATAAAAGTATCAGCCAAATGACATGTAATGTAATGTATGACCACTCCTCTTTGTTCTCCCTCTTAGTCTCATCTTCTTGTTGTTCTTTTTCAGGCCCAGGGTCCTCTTCATTCTTGTCCACCAGCAACTGCCATCCTCTTACTGCTGCTTACTTGCTCACATCCTCCACAGATGTACAGCTGACTTCTAAAGGCATGCCGCTGCTCTCTACAGATAAGAAAAATAACCCAGAGGAGCCTCAGCTTGTTGACGGTGAAATGCTGTAATGTGGACAGTAAATCCTCCAACCTAAATGACAAATCTACCACCTCTATGGATACATTTTTAAATGTGTGTGAAAAACAGCAGAAAACGAATAAAACAAAAAACAAAAAAATCCACAATGCTCTGCACATATACAGTGAATACCACTAGAGGGAGGTCACCATTCTTTTTTTCTCTGTAGTTTGAAAGAACTTCAATGTATATAAATCATTCTTCACCAGTTGAATGATTTGTGCTTTCCTCATTAATTAATAAAGAAATGTCTGTTAATACCTTTCTAACTGTAAATTCACATTTCTCTACTGAGGTTGTGTCCACTGTTCTTCTTCTTTGTTTTCTTTGATGGTCCCTTTCCATCTTTACTGAGATCAATTTTGACTTTTTCTCAACAGTAGTTATTTTCTTAAAACAAATGAAAGACGTTCTCAGTTGGTTGAGATCATTTCACCCATTTTAACTTGTTTCAAGAGCTCTCAGCTTTCAAGAACCAAGATTATTTTTTAATGTTTCCAGAATTTAATTAAACAAAACTGCATAAAAAACGTTGAAGGGATCTCCTCTCACTGGTACATTTTTCCAAATATTTTTTACAGTTAAATCAGATTCATGAAGTTCCTTACATGCAGTCATAAGCAGCAGTCATTTAGTCCCAGTGTACGTATGAATATCTTTGTCCAGTGGGGAGCAGTGTTGCTCCATGTTGCACACCACGAGACAGAGGGGCCATCATGCGTGTCTCTCTGGATAATCATCAGGCTGAGACTTAAGACAACAGGCAGTCAAAGCTGTGTGTGTTGATACTTTGGGATATGTAATGGTCAGATATGGTTCATGTGACATGTTAAATTTACAAAAGTCCACAGTTATTGTTTGGATGTTGGTGTAGTCGTCCTCTGCTGCAGTTTGTCCAGAGGCAGGGCCGACTCAGAGTCTGCAATAAGTGTGTGTGCGTGCGTGCGTGTGTTTGTGTGTGTGTGTGTGTGTGTGTGTGTGTGTGTGTGTGTGTGTGTGTGTGTGTGTGTGTGTGTCAGAGAGAGAGAGAGAGAAAGAGAGACTGAATGTGGATGTGAATGATTTATGTTTATTCATGTGAAGATTCTGATTTCTTTTGTATCAATCAATCAATCAAACTTTATTTATATACCACCTTAAAGTGCACATCAAACAACTGGAGAGGAATAATACAAGTTAATACAGGCAAAATAGAAAATACAATGAAATTATGAGCTACTATACCAAATAAATTGATTATAGAAAAGCACTTAAATGTTGAGATGTTCTGATACATAATGTCCGTTTAAATGGACTGGAAAAGACTGGTCTGTAAACACAAACAAGTAAACAGGGGAGCTGTCGTTTGTATGGAAAATATCACTGAATCCTTTTCATTTTATTTTATTTTAGTGAGTTGTTTTTGAATAAAAGAGTTTATGATCTACATGGAGTACAAATTAAGTTTTGTTTCCAGTTACATAGGAGCTTGACAGTTAAGCTATATCAGTGTACTCATATAATGGGAAATAATTAATTGTCATAAGGAATAATAAAAACATGTATTCTATCGCTGTCTCAGTAAAAACTCGTGTTTTCCTTGTGTCCCTCTATAATATAAACAGGAAATGTGGAGAAAGTTTTTGTTGTGCAAAAGGCTTTCTCCTCATTATTCCTGTTTTTTTTCTCCAGATCAGAACAAAGCTCATTCACTCATTCCCCTATTGAGAAAAATGGAACAAAATCAAAATTGAGACATTGTAGCACAGTGTAAAGCTGTTTTCAGAGATGAACTCCGCAGGAAGTGTTAACAAGTTGTTACGGACTTTCTGCCCATCTCTGTCTCCTGAATAAAATGTGAATACATGCAAATGTAAAATGTAAAAATATAAAAATGCACAGGTATAAAAAACAAATGATTCATAATATATGAGAAATATTTTCACTTTTATTAAGTATACTTAAATCTCTTAGCAAGCAGTGTTTTTAGTTTAACAATGCATCCACTGCTTGTTTCTGTTGTCTCCCAATCAGGCTTGAGAATGATGATAACCCAGATTTAAGACTGTGCCGAAGAGGAGTCAATAAGTAAAATCGACTTAAAATTAAAAAATATCTTGATCTTGAAAGCAATGCATTGTTGCATATGATATGATGGGGCAAGTGACATGTCTGGTCACATGGTACATATAGTATTGATATGCGACTGTAATGGGGTACAGGGCTTGATCATTCAATATTCTGTTGTACTTTTTGGTCCAAAGCTTACAGCAACTGAAATGACAACAATGATGTTCCACAGCTGCCCTTTGAGAATATTAACAAGGAAATTGTCCAATCTATGACAAACTTTTCCAACGAGTTCTCTTGTCACCAGCTGACTGTTGAATACCCCCAGATTGTGGATGATGGGGATCATGTTTTTGCCAAGCAGTCCTTTGACCATGAAATAGTCCCTCTATCACCATTTATATTAGCTGAGATCCCAATAATGTATTTTCTAGGGCTGGGCAAGTTAACTCGTTTTAATCGAGCTAACTCAAGTGATGAGTTAACTCGATTGTTTATCCACCAATTATTTTCTTTTTTCCTGTTCTGCAGCAGTCAGCAACAGACTTTCACAAAATAAAAGCCTGACTTTCACAATAAAACAATAAATAATCAAACCTGAGTTAATGAGAGATAAAATAATTAATCGAGTTAACTCATCACTTGAGTTAACTCGATTAAACGAGTTAACTTGCCCAGCCCTTGTATTTTCTGATTTGTTAAACTATCTTGCCATTTAATTCCCTGATTGGGAAAGCTCCAACCCAAAATAGATCAGGCATTACCAAAATGTATTTGAACCATCAACATGGTGCTGCATGAAAACACTTCTTTTGTTGCGATCAGATGGAATGGGTTTGTGTTGATTAGTTTGGGACCATATCGCACAACTATTTACATATGTTTGCACTGCTGTTGTAATTCCCACGGTGAAACATTAGCATAAATCATGTCGGTCATCCCTCCAAGTCCAAAGAAAGAGGTATGAATTTGTGTTTTAATAATTAATACTAAGGCTAAAACCAACTATGCCAAACAATGGTTGAAAGATGGCAAGGTACTTAAGAACACAATAGAACACAATGAAATGAAATAAAAGAGATTCTCAATCAAAACAGCAACATTTTTTAAATTAAGGTCGTACTACAAAAGTAAATGCAGAATTAAGAGTCCCCTTCTGACTCTGCTCTCTGAGGAAAACTCAGTCCACTACGTCAAATTGTCCTGTTTACTCTGTGAGGATGTCTTGCAACAGTACTAGGAGCTGTGGACCCTGTAGGCTTATGGTGAAGGAAGCAGCTGCCCTGAGGAAGAGAGGGCATGCTTGGTCAGGCTCCTTAATATCCTCTGCCTTTTGCTTAGGAGTGCTGCATTTAATGCTCATGGCAAAATATATAATATATGATTGAGCTTTTCTTTGACTAGTGCAGTGCTTTTTCTACACAAGCCAGTTTTGAATGGGTTGTTAGCCTGGATGGTGTTAATGCTCTGGAGCTACTTCAGAATTTGTCCTTGTTGTTAGTGAGTGCTCAAATAATTCTATAATATACTGTCACGTTTTAATGTTTGAGTGATGGACCTTGTGCGCAGAGCTTTTGATAAACAGTCTATGGTGCAGAGTGACGTTAAATAATTTGGTGTTCATGTGTTCCAGGTTTATCTAAACTCTGATGTTTTTTCACAAAATGAAACAGAACTTTCTTTTTCACATATGTCCAGTTTATATATCATATTTAGCAATTGACACAATCGTAGGAATAAAAGCGCTGGAATTCAGTTTGTTCAGTAGAATAACTGCAACAAAACAATAATTGACAATTGACAAAGAGGACATGATTATATGAATGTTGTTGACATGATAGAGATCAGTACCTAAAACACCCCTAAATGTTTGAGTCTCAAAAATAAATAAAAAAAGCAAATAATCAAAATGTCCTGGCTGCGATTTGGAGCTGTAGTCTGAACGAGTTGCAGAACGCTGCTGTAGTTTACAGTAAGGATGTCTAAGAAGACATCTTTACTCTGTCAGAGCGCTGGTTGCCTGTTTATTAATATTTCATGTTTACAATTCGCACAGAATTCAACAATCCACTTTCTCAGGTTATTTACCGCATGCAAAGTGTGAAGCAGATCAGATGAACGATTTGCATGATATGCATTCCAGATAAGAGCAACGACCCGTTTATGGAAAAATTAGGAAGATATTTTTTTGCACACTTCCCATCCATTGTTAGCTTTCGCATTAGCAGTAGTGAGTCACACTGTAACCTATCATTCTGTTGTCCTACAGTATGTTAGAGCAATTTTTCTTATAAGGGCTAATGAGAGCAGTGGGAGTGCAAACACTTATCTTGGGCCTTGAGGAGTTGTAGCATTTATTAACTAAAAGTCTAAACTGAACATATATTTTATTTCTGTATTTCCTACGTCTAAATCTACCTTAGTCACCATGTAGCCTCACCCTCTCTCGCTCTCTCTGTTGCCTGTTTGTACGAACAAAACTGAACTACATATATACAATAGCTCTACTTGTGTAAAAGTATTCTTCTCACTGCAGACATTGCACAGAGATATTGAATCAGTGAAATGTGCATGCTTACCTTGTGCTCCTGCCTCTTAATGCTTTGGAAGAAAATACTAACCTAGGTACCATTGCTGCTTGATGTTGAACCAGAAAAATAAACTATGCATTAGTTGCTGGGTTTCTATGTTCTATTTTTATTAGAGGTGCAATAGTGGTATGACTAATGATGGATGGATGGTTTTGACTTGATCTGTGTATTAGTAAAAGTTCAGTAGCTTGTAGTACACTAGCAGTGCTTCTAGAGGGCGCAAGACATGCGGGAGGACCTGTCCCTCACACAGGAGAGTGACAGAGCCAGATCCTCTCTGTGCACCTCGCACTGCTGACCCCTGCTGTCGTGCAGAATTGGTGGAGCAGACTGCAAATCAGACTGCAAATCCTACAACTTTGCACCCGAATGATAATTATAATATGCCACAAAGAATCCCTGCTTTTAGCTCCTTTCCCTAAACATGCATCAAGAGGCTTGTCACCCATCAATATTTCAATAGTTGACCCCCCAGTCGTTCATACACTGACATTAAATCCATTATTTCAAACCTGTCCTCTTTCTGCTCCCTCATATTTTCAGTTTTTAGACGTTCCTCCCACGTAAAAATGATCATAGACAGGGTCTCCACTAGGATCTGAATAATCATTCATTTCTTGCAACAACACAGTTTCAAAACAGTTCAAAACTGCCTTCAACAGTGAATGGATAACAATGATATCCTCCAAAACACTTCCCTAACATTTTAATTGGGCTGTGTGTAAATGATTCAGTCCCTCCAGGGGACTTTTTTGTTTTCTTATTATGAGGAAAGTCTTTAAAAACATTTTCTCCATTTTTTATGCGAGGATTGATGGGTAAACGAACAATTACTGTATAGTTCTTGTCTGAAGATTAGGCTCTTTCCATAATGAGAGACAAAATATGTCATAAACATTTAGAGTGATTAATCAGTAAATTCTGTGTCTGAGCTACGGATGTTTTTTGTCTAGTTCACCACACAGAGTGAGAGAGAAATATAAATATTTACTCATGATTAAACAACACAGGGGAGAACAATATAATTACTGACAACTGAAAAACTAATAAATACATTACTTATTTATTTCACTTCAGGTTTTGAAATAATCAGTGCAATCATAAAATACAACTTGGACTTAAAATGAAAAAGTACATTTCACATCAAATGCAATTGATTGGACCATCAAAAATCCAACTTGAACCCTGGAAGTTCGTCTATCTTCTTGAGTTCAGAGAAGTTAGGAAATATTTGCCAAGAAATTAAGCAGATATATTTGATCATGTTGAGCCAATGTTCCTTTCTAGCCCCTATAGTGCCCTTATAGAGCACATTTACAACTCTACCAATGTATTTACCAAAGTGGAAACCGCTCATTGTGATCATGCTTGTCAGATGCTAAATTGATAACTACAACGGTTGATTAGTATAACCAAATTACATAATTTTTGTATGATGTACAAGAACTTGAGGGAAGGGTAAGGCAGTTTTTAAGATAAGGACAACATCACATTGTTCAATTGCGTATGTGTGCACACATAAGCACACAAAAGGTTTTGTCATTAGTCATAATTCATCTCATCTCTCGCGCTGAAACACACCGATAAACGCCCTCACACACACAAACTGTGTCATCAGACAAATGTGATAGACAGGGTAAGAACAACAGAATTTGTAAACTTATGAAAATGTATGGAGAGCAAGAGGAGATGGCTGGAAGCACTCGGAATGGCTCGATTTGGTTGGCAGTCTTCATTGAGAATGACAGAGAAACAAAGTAAATTACTGACAGATGGTAAAAACTGTAAAAAATTACTTTTTTGTAACCCAAGAATGAATGAAAATACCCAAATGAACACTGTAAGCAGACTACTTTATTACTATAACCAAATTATTTAAACAGCATTTGTGATCTTATACACAAGTGAGGCAGTGTCCTCAAGAGGGACCCAGAGTGCAGTCCAGTACAACAGAAACCCCTACACAGTGAGTGTGATTTTGCAGATGCGGAGGTAAATTTGAGAAATACCAGGGATGGCAAACTTTCCATTGTCTCTCAGTCTGTCACTGCTTTGTCTGTCACCCTCAAGCTCAAGCCAAGGTCATGCAAGGCTGAACTGCTTGTTGAACAGAAGACAGAGGTATGTTATGTCGCTTGTTGCTTCTCTTTGTGAGAGATTTGGGACAGTAAGCTATACTTCAGTTTTCACAAAGAGCTCTATGTAACAAATTGATAACATTCGGATGTGGCTACTCTAATTAGAAAAACAAATGGGACCCAACACGTATTTGTAGGTCAAGCAGAGGTGCTTGGTGACGTGTCAGTTTCTGTAGTGTAGTGACTGTTGTTCCAAGGATCCATGAAGACAATAACACTTGATGTTTTTCACAGTGAGAGTGTTTTTGCAGATGTGGTGGCAACATTGAGAAAAATTTGGGATGGCAAGGCTTATTCCAGGGGTTTGAAAGGAGACACCAGCAAAGAGAAGAACCTCCCAGATGAAAGCAGCATTACAGATTCTGAACTGGTTGTGGAACAGAAGATCATGCTAGCCTATGGTTCTTTGCTTTCTTCAGATCCAGAGGGACTCGCAGCCCCATGTGAAAGAAACTTAAGTTTGATAAGTTCTGTTCCACAAGTGAGGCAGTGTCCTCAAGAGGGACCCTGAGTGCAGTCCAATACAAGGGCGGAGAGCCCCTGGCAGAAACATCACATTTTGTATGGTTTTTTCAACATATCCTATCTGACCAGGTCATATGTTGTGATCCCAAAGACAAAGCACGAGGACATTGCCTGGGATAAAGGTCAAGTGGATGACGTGGCTGAGCCAATGCAATTTAGGCTATTAAGGCCCAGTTGGGATCAGCATTCATCCCAAATGCAGTATACTCTGAGCATATATGAAATCTTTGCAAATTGAGTGAACACAAAGTGGCAAGTATCTCCGCCTGTCACGCGGAAGACCGGGGTTCGATTCCCCGACGAAGAGTCTTTGTTTTCTACTCAATCTTCACAACAGGGCAAATCAGAAGTAATGCTCCAGTATGCAGCTCTCAAAGTTAGGCTTTAATCCCATCCCCCAGAACAACTGCCTTCAACCATTAATGTAGTAACAGTGGTACCTGGATCACAACAACCACACACAACCTGCCTGCTCTCTTTGAGAAAGGGTCACATATTCCCACCATCAGATTGAGTCTAAACTGATGTTATTTGCTGGTTGTCAAACAGCATTCATCCCAAATGCAGTATACTCTGAGCGCATATTAAATCTTTGCAATTTGAGGGTACACAAAGTAGCCAATGTAAGTCCTCATTCTTTTCAAAATCTGGAGTAGAAAGCCAGTTCACCAAGAGATTTCTCATCATCCCCCCAACAGAAAGAGTACAATGTATTAAAAGTCAGAACAGCGCCACCTTTTTTTAGAAATGGCCGAGTTTTGCAGTGAAGCAGTCCTCGTTAGTATAGTGGCAAGTATCTCCGCCTGTCTTGGGAAGACCGGGGTTCGATTCCCCGACGAGGAGACCATCTTTGTTTTCTACTCAATCTTCACAACAGGGCAAATCAGAAGTAATGCTCCAGTATGCAGCTCTCAAGGTTAGGCTTTAATCCCATCCCCCGAAACAACTGCCTTCAACCATTAATGTAGTAACAGTGGTACCTGGATCACAACAACCACACACAACCTGCCTGCTCTCTTTGAGAAAGGGTCACATATTCCCACCATCAGATTGAGTCTAAACTGATGTTATTTGCTGGTTGTCAAACAGCATTCATCCCAAATGCAGTATACTCTGAGAGCATATTAAATCTTTGCAATTTGAGGGTACACAAAGTCGCCAATGTAAGTCCTCATTCTTTTCAAAATCTGGAGTAGAAAGCCAGTTCACCAAGAGATTTCTCATCATCCCCCCAACAGAAAGAGTACAATGTATTAAAAGTCAGAACAGCGCCACCTTTTTTTAGAAATGGCCGAGTTTTGCAGTGAAGCAGTCCTCGTTAGTATAGTGGCAAGTATCTCCGCCTGTCTTGGGAAGACCGGGGTTCGATTCCCCGACGAGGAGTCCATCTTTGTTTTCTACTCAATCTTCACAACAGGGCAAATCAGAAGTAATGCTCCAGTATGCAGCTCTCAAGGTTAGGCTTTAATCCCATCCCCCGAAACAACTGCCTTCAACCATTAATGTAGTAACAGTGGTACCTGGATCACAACAACCACACACAACCTACCTGCTCTCTTTGAGAATGGGTCACATATTGCCACCATCAGATTGAGTCTAAACTGATGTTATTTGCTGGTTGCTTGCACGTAAGGCGTGTACCTCAAAAGTGAATAAGCCACTTGGTCACAGTGAACATTGAGCCTTTACCCTATCGGCGACTTCAGTCCAGTTTTGAATCTCTCTTCTGAAATCTCAAAGGACTCCTTGTACCAAATTCTTATGAATCCGATTTGGCTCTTCTCATAAAAATACTTATGAGATTCGGTGGTTATGGTGTATTTTCCAGTGTCAGGCCAAAGGGGATCATGCTACGTCTGTTTCTGTAGTGTAGTGGTTATCACGTTCGCTTAACACGCGAAAGGTCCCCAGCTCGAAACTGGGCAGAAACAACTTCCTATGTCTCAACTATTTTCCAACACAGTGAGGTCAGAATGTTCTGGCAGAAAATGTATGTGACTCATAGCATCTCCATTCGCCATTGCTGTCATTCACTGTGAGTGTGATTTTGCAGATGCGGCGTCGAATTTGAGAAACTCTAGGAATGGCAAACTTTCCATTATCTCTCAGTCTGTCACTGCTTTGTCTGTCACCCTCAAGCTCAAGCCAAGGTCATGCAAGGCTCATCCCAGGGGTTTGAAAGCAGACACCAGCAAAGAGAGGAACCTCCCAAATGGAAGCAGCATTAGAGATTCTGAACTGCTTGTTGAACAGAAGACAGAGGTATGTTATGTCGCTTGTTTCTTCTCTTTGTGAGAGATTTGGGACAGTAAGCTATACTTCAGTTTTCACAAAGAGCTCAATGTAACAAATTCCTAACATTCGGATGTGGCTACTCTAACGAGAAAAACAAATTGGACCAACACGTATTTGTGGGTCAAGCAGAGGTGCTTGGTGACATGTCAGTTTCTGTAGTGTAGTGGGTATCACGTTCGCTTCACACGCGAAAGGTCCCCAGCTCGAAACTGGGCAGAAACATCTTTGTGCGATGATGCTTTAATCAAACTACTTGGGACCCAACTTCTGTGTCTCCGTTTGATATACTGGGTTTCAGAAACTGTTGTTCCAAGGATCCATGAAGACAATAACACCTGATGTTTTTCTCAGTGAGAGTGTTTTTAAAGATGTGGTGGCAACATTGAGAAAAAATTGGGATGGCAAGGCTTATTCCAGGGGTTTTGAAAGGAGACACCAGCAAAGAGAAGAACCTCCCAGATGACTATTAAGGCCCAGTTGGGATCAGTATTCATCCCAAATGCAGTATACTCTGAGCATATATGAAATCTTTGCAAATTGAGTGTACACAAAGTCGCCAATGTAAGTCCTCAGTCCTTTTCAAAATCCAGTTTACTGGAGTAGAAAGCCAGTTCAGCAAAAGATTTCTCATCATCCCCCCAACAGAAAGAGTACAATGTATTAAAAGTCAGAACAGCGCCACGTTTTTTTAGAAATGGCAGAGTTTTGCAGTGAAGCAGTCCTCGTTAGTATAGTGGCAAGTATCTCCGCCTGTCACGCGGAAGACCGGGGTTCGATTCCCCGACGAGGAGTCCATCTTTGTTTTCTACTCAATCTTCACAACAGGGCAAATCAGAAGTAATGCTCCAGTATGCAGCTCTCAAGGTTAGGCTTTAATCCCATCCCCCGAAACAACTGCCTTCAACCATTAATGTAGTAACAGTGGTACCTGGATCACAACAACCACACACAACCTGCCTGCTCTCTTTGAGAATGGGTCACATATTGCCACCATCAGATTGAGTCTAAACTGATGTTATTTGCTGGTTGCTTGCATGTAAGGCGTGTACCTCAAAAGTGAATAAGCCACGTGGTCACAGCGTACATTGAGCCTTTACCCTATTGGTGACTTCAGTGCAGTTTTGAATCTCTCTTCTGAAATCTCAAAGGACTCCTTGTACCAAATTCTTATGAATCTGATTTGGCTCTTCTCATAAAAATACTTATGAGACTCGGTGGTTATGGTGTATTGTCCAGTGTCAGGCCAAAGGGGATCACTCTACGTCTGTTTCTGTAGTGTAGTGGTTATCACGTTCGCTCAACACACGAAAGGTCCCCAGCTCGAAACTGGGCAGAAACAACTTCCTATGTCTCAACTATTTTCCAACACAGTGAGGTCAGAATGTTCTGGCAGAAAATGTATGTGACTCATAGCATCTCCATTCGCCATTGCTGTCATCCACATTGAGTGTGATTTTGCAGATGCGGCGTCGAATTTGAGAAACTCTAGGAATGGCAAACTTTCCATTATCTCTCAGTCTGTCACTGCTTTGTCTGTCACCCTCAAGCTCAAGCCAAGGTCATGCAAGGCTCATCCCAGGGGTTTGAAAGCAGACACCAGCAAAGAGAGGAACCTCCCAAATGGAAGCAGCATTAGAGATTCTGAACTGCTTGTTGAACAGAAGACAGAGGTATGTTATGTCGCTTGTTTCTTCTCTTTGTGAGAGATTTGGGACAGTAAGCTATACTTCAGTTTTCACAAAGAGCTCAATGTAACAAATTCCTAACATTCGGATGTGGCTACTCTAATGAGAAAAACAAATTGGACCCACACGTATTTGTGGGTCAAGCAGAGGTGCTTGGTGACATGTCAGTTTCTGTAGTGTAGTGGTTATCACGTTCGCTTCACACGCGAAAGGTCCCCAGCTCGAAACTGGGCAGAAACATCTTTGTGCAATGATGCTTTAGTCAAACTAATTGGGACCCAACTTCTGTGTCTCCCTTTGATATACTGGGTTTCAGAAACTGTTGTTCCAAGGATCCATGAAGACAATAACACCTGATGTTTTTCACAGTGAGAGTGTTTTTAAAGATGTGGTGGCAACATTGAGAAAAAATTGGGATGGCAAGGCTTATTCCAGGGGTTTTGAAAGGAGACACCAGCAAAGAGAAGAACCTCCCAGATGACTATTAAGGCCCAGTTGGGATCAGTATTCATCCCAAATGCAGTATACTCTGAGCATATATGAAATCTTTGCAAATTCAGTGTACACAAAGTCGCCAATGTAAGTCCTCAGTCCTTTTCAAAATCCAGTTTACTGGAGTAGAAAGCCAGTTCACCAAAAGTCTTCTCATCATCCCCCCAACAGAAAGAGTACAATGTATTAAAAGTCAGAACAGCGCCACCTTTTTTTTAGAAATGGCCGAGTTTTGCAGTGAAGCAGTCCTCGTTAGTATAGTGGCAAGTATCTCCGCCTGTCACGCGGAAGACCGGGGTTCGATTCCCCGACGAGGAGTCCATCTTTGTTTTCTACTCAATCTTCACAACAGGGCAAATCAGAAGTAATGCTCCAGTATGCAGCTCTCAAGGTTAGGCTTTAATCCCATCCCCCGAAACAACTGCCTTCAACCATTAATGTAGTAACAGTGGTACCTGGATCACAACAACCACACACAACCTGCCTGCTCTCTTTGAGAATGGGTCACATATTGCCACCATCAGATTGAGTCTAAACTGATGTTATTTGCTGGTTGCTTGCATGTAAGGCGTGTACCTCAAAAGTGAATATGCCACGTGGTCACAGCGTACATTGAGCCTTTACCCTATTGGTGACTTCAGTCCAGTTTTGAATCTCTCTTCTGAAATCTCAAAGGACTCCTTGTACCAAATTCTTATGAATCCGATTTGGCTCTTCTCATAAAAATACTTATGAGACTCGGTGGTTATGGTGTATTTTCCAGTGTCAGGCCAAAGGGGATCATGCTACGTCTGTTTCTGTAGTGTAGTGGTTATCACGTTCGCTTAACACGCGAAAGGTCCCCAGCTCGAAACTGGGCAGAAACAACTTCCTATGTCTCAACTATTTTCCAACACAGTGAGGTCAGAATGTTCTGGCAGAAAATGTATGTGACTCATAGCATCTCCATTCGCCATTGCTGTCATCCACATTGAGTGTGATTTTGCAGATGCGGCGTCGAATTTGAGAAACTCTAGGAATGGCAAACTTTCCGTTATCTCTCAGTCTGTCACTGCTTTGTCTGTCACCCTCAAGCTCAAGCCAAGGTCATGCAAGGCTCATCCCAGGGGTTTGAAAGCAGACACCAGCAAAGAGAGGAACCTCCCAAATGGAGGCAGCATTAGAGATTCTGAACTGCTTGTTGAACAGAAGACAGAGGTATGTTATGTCGCTTGTTTCTTCTCTTTGTGAGAGATTTGGGACAGTAAGCTATACTTCAGTTTTCACAAAGAGCTCAATGTAACAAATTCCTAACATTCGGATGTGGCTACTCTAACGAGAAAAACAAATTGGACCCACACGTATTTGTGGGTCAAGCAGAGGTGCTTGGTGACATGTCAGTTTCTGTAGTGTAGTGGTTATCACGTTCGCTTCACACGCGAAAGGTCCCCAGCTCGAAACTGGGCAGAAACATCTTTGTGCGATGATGCTTTAGTCAAACTACTTGGCACCCAACTTCTGTGTCTCCGTTTGATATACTGGGTTTCAGAGACTGTTGTTCCAAGGATCCATGAAGACAATAACACTTGATGTTTTTCACAGTGAGAGTTTTTTTAAAGATGTGGTGGCAACATTGAGAAAAAATTGGGATGGCAAGGCTTATTCCAGGGGTTTTGAAAGGAGACACCAGCAAAGAGAAGAACCTCCCAGATGACTATTAAGGCCCAGTTGGGTTCAGTATTCATCCCAAAGGCAGTATACTCTGAGCATATATGAAATCTTTGCAAATTCAGTGTACACAAAGTCGCCAATGTAAGTCCTCAGTCCTTTTCAAAATCCAGTTTACTGGAGTAGAAAGCCAGTTCACCAAAAGATTTCTCATCATCCCCCCAACAGAAAGAGTACAATGTATTAAAAGTCAGAACAGCGCCACCTTTTTTTAGAAATGGCCGAGTTTTGCAGTGAAGCAGTCCTCGTTAGTATAGTGGCAAGTATCTCCGCCTGTCACGCGGAAGACCGGGGTTCGATTCCCCGACGAGGAGTCCATCTTTGTTTTCTACTCAATCTTCACAACAGGGCAAATCAGAAGTAATGCTCCAGTATGCAGCTCTCAAGGTTAGGCTTTAATCCCATCCCCCGAAACAACTGCCTTCAACCATTAATGTAGTAACAGTGGTACCTGGATCACAACAACCACACACAACCTGCCTGCTCTCTTTGAGAATGGGTCACATATTGCCACCATCAGATTGAGTCTAAACTGATGTTATTTGCTGGTTGCTTGCATGTAAGGCGTGTACCTCAAAAGTGAATATGCCACGTGGTCACAGCGTACATTGAGCCTTTACCCTATTGGTGACTTCAGTCCAGTTTTGAATCTCTCTTCTGAAATCTCAAAGGACTCCTTGTACCAAATTCTTATGAATCCGATTTGGCTCTTCTCATAAAAATACTTATGAGACTCGGTGGTTATGGTGTATTTTCCAGTGTCAGGCCAAAGGGGATCATGCTACGTCTGTTTCTGTAGTGTAGTGGTTATCACGTTCGCTTAACACGCGAAAGGTCCCCAGCTCGAAACTGGGCAGAAACAACTTCCTATGTCTCAACTATTTTCCAACACAGTGAGGTCAGAATGTTCTGGCAGAAAATGTATGTGACTCATAGCATCTCCATTCGCCATTGCTGTCATCCACATTGAGTGTGATTTTGCAGATGCGGCGTCGAATTTGAGAAACTCTAGGAATGGCAAACTTTCCGTTATCTCTCAGTCTGTCACTGCTTTGTCTGTCACCCTCAAGCTCAAGCCAAGGTCATGCAAGGCTCATCCCAGGGTTTGAAAGCAGACACCAGCAAAGAGAGGAACCTCCCAAATGGAGGCAGCATTAGAGATTCTGAACTGCTTGTTGAACAGAAGACAGAGGTATGTTATGTCGCTTGTTTCTTCTCTTTGTGAGAGATTTGGGACAGTAAGCTATACTTCAGTTTTCACAAAGAGCTCAATGTAACAAATTCCTAACATTCGGATGTGGCTACTCTAACGAGAAAAACAAATTGGACCCACACGTATTTGTGGGTCAAGCAGAGGTGCTTGGTGACATGTCAGTTTCTGTAGTGTAGTGGTTATCACGTTCGCTTCACACGCGAAAGGTCCCCAGCTCGAAACTGGGCAGAAACATCTTTGTGCGATGATGCTTTAGTCAAACTACTTGGCACCCAACTTCTGTGTCTCCGTTTGATATACTGGGTTTCAGAGACTGTTGTTCCAAGGATCCATGAAGACAATAACACTTGATGTTTTTCACAGTGAGAGTTTTTTTAAAGATGTGGTGGCAACATTGAGAAAAAATTGGGATGGCAAGGCTTATTCCAGGGGTTTTGAAAGGAGACACCAGCAAAGAGAAGAACCTCCCAGATGACTATTAAGGCCCAGTTGGGTTCAGTATTCATCCCAAAGGCAGTATACTCTGAGCATATATGAAATCTTTGCAAATTCAGTGTACACAAAGTCGCCAATGTAAGTCCTCAGTCCTTTTCAAAATCCAGTTTACTGGAGTAGAAAGCCAGTTCACCAAAAGATTTCTCATCATCCCCCCAACAGAAAGAGTACAATGTATTAAAAGTCAGAACAGCGCCACCTTTTTTTAGAAATGGCCGAGTTTTGCAGTGAAGCAGTCCTCGTTAGTATAGTGGCAAGTATCTCCGCCTGTCTTGGGAAGACCGGGGTTCGATTCCCCGACGAGGAGTCCATCTTTGTTTTCTACTCAATCTTCACAACAGGGCAAATCAGAAGTAATGCTCCAGTATGCAGCTCTCAAGGTTAGGCTTTAATCCCATCCCCCGAAACAACTGCCTTCAACCATTAATGTAGTAACAGTGGTACCTGGATCACAACAACCACACACAACCTGCCTGCTCTCTTTGAGAATGGGTCACATATTGCCACCATCAGATTGAGTCTAAACTGATGTTATTTGCTGGTTGCTTGCATGTAAGGCGTGTACCTCAAAAGTGAATAAGCCACGTGGTCACAGCGTACATTGAGCCTTTACCCTATTGGTGACTTCAGTGCAGTTTTGAATCTCTCTTCTGAAATCTCAAAGGACTCCTTGTACCAAATTCTTATGAATCCGATTTGGCTCTTCTCATAAAAATACTTATGAGACTCGGTGGTTATGGTGTATTTTCCAGTGTCAGGCCAAAGGGGATCATGCTACGTCTGTTTCTGTAGTGTAGTGGTTATCACGTTCGCTTAACACGCGAAAGGTCCCCAGCTCGAAACTGGGCAGAAACAACTTCCTATGTCTCAACTATTTTCCAACACAGTGAGGTCAGAATGTTCTGGCAGCAAATGTATGTGACTCATAGCATCTCCATTCGCCATTGCTGTCATCCACATTGAGCGTGATTTTGCAGATGCGGCGTCGAATTTGAGAAACTCTAGGAATGGCAAACTTTCCGTTATCTCTCAGTCTGTCACTGCTTTGTCTGTCACCCTCAAGCTCAAGCCAAGGTCATGCAAGGCTCATCCCAGGGGTTTGAAAGCAGACACCAGCAAAGAGAGGAACCTCCCAAATGGAAGCAGCATTAGAGATTCTGAACTGCTTGTTGAACAGAAGACAGAGGTATGTTATGTCGCTTGTTTCTTCTCTTTGTGAGAGATTTGGGACAGTAAGCTATACTTCAGTTTTCACAAAGAGCTCAATGTAACAAATTCCTAACATTCGGATGTGGCTACTCTAACGAGAAAAACAAATTGGACCCACACGTATTTGTGGGTCAAGCAGAGGTGCTTGGTGACATGTCAGTTTCTGTAGTGTAGTGGTTATCACGTTCGCTTCACACGCGAAATGTCCCCAGCTCGAAACTGGGCAGAAACATCTTTGTGCGATGATGCTTTAGTCAAACTACTTGGGACCCAACTTCTGTGTCTCCGTTTGATATACTGGGTTTCAGAGACTGTTGTTCCAAGGATCCATGAAGACAATAACACTTGATGTTTTTCACAGTGAGAGTGTTTTTAAAGATGTGGTGGCAACATTGAGAAAAAATTGGGATGGCAAGGCTTATTCCAGGGGTTTTGAAAGGAGACACCAGCAAAGAGAAGAACCTCCCAGATGACTATTAAGGCCCAGTTGGGTTCAGTATTCATCCCAAATGCAGTATACTCTGAGCATATATGAAATCTTTGCAAATTCAGTGTACACAAAGTCGCCAATGTAAGTCCTCAGTCCTTTTCAAAATCCAGTTTACTGGAGTAGAAAGCCAGTTCACCAAAAGATTTCTCATCATCCCCCCAACAGAAAGAGTACAATGTATTAAAAGTCAGAACAGCGCCACCTTTTTTTAGAAATGGCCGAGTTTTGCAGTGAAGCAGTCCTCGTTAGTATAGTGGCAAGTATCTCCGCCTGTCACGCGGAAGACCGGGGTTCGATTCCCCGACGAGGAGTCCATCTTTGTTTTCTACTCAATCTTCACAACAGGGCAAATCAGAAGTAATGCTCCAGTATGCAGCTCTCAAGGTTAGGCTTTAATCCCATCCCCCGAAACAACTGCCTTCAACCATTAATGTAGTAACAGTGGTACCTGGATCACAACAACCACACACAACCTGCCTGCTCTCTTTGAGAATGGGTCACATATTGCCACCATCAGATTGAGTCTAAACTGATGTTATTTGCTGGTTGCTTGCATGTAAGGCGTGTACCTCAAAAGTGAATATGCCACGTGGTCACAGCGTACATTGAGCCTTTACCCTATTGGTGACTTCAGTCCAGTTTTGAATCTCTCTTCTGAAATCTCAAAGGACTCCTTGTACCAAATTCTTATGAATCCGATTTGGCTCTTCTCATAAAAATACTTATGAGACTCGGTGGTTATGGTGTATTTTCCAGTGTCAGGCCAAAGGGGATCATGCTACGTCTGTTTCTGTAGTGTAGTGGTTATCACGTTCGCTTAACACGCGAAAGGTCCCCAGCTCGAAACTGGGCAGAAACAACTTCCTATGTCTCAACTATTTTCCAACACAGTGAGGTCAGAATGTTCTGGCAGAAAATGTATGTGACTCATAGCATCTCCATTCGCCATTGCTGTCATCCACATTGAGTGTGATTTTGCAGATGCGGCGTCGAATTTGAGAAACTCTAGGAATGGCAAACTTTCCGTTATCTCTCAGTCTGTCACTGCTTTGTCTGTCACCCTCAAGCTCAAGCCAAGGTCATGCAAGGCTCATCCCAGGGGTTTGAAAGCAGACACCAGCAAAGAGAGGAACCTCCCAAATGGAGGCAGCATTAGAGATTCTGAACTGCTTGTTGAACAGAAGACAGAGGTATGTTATGTCGCTTGTTTCTTCTCTTTGTGAGAGATTTGGGACAGTAAGCTATACTTCAGTTTTCACAAAGAGCTCAATGTAACAAATTCCTAACATTCGGATGTGGCTACTCTAACGAGAAAAACAAATTGGACCCACACGTATTTGTGGGTCAAGCAGAGGTGCTTGGTGACATGTCAGTTTCTGTAGTGTAGTGGTTATCACGTTCGCTTCACACGCGAAAGGTCCCCAGCTCGAAACTGGGTAGAAACATCTTTGTGCGATGATGCTTTAGTCAAACTACTTGGGACCCAACTTCTGTGTCTCCGTTTGATATACTGGGTTTCAGAGACTGTTGTTCCAAGGATCCATGAAGACAATAACACTTGATGTTTTTCACAGTGAGAGTTTTTTTAAAGATGTGGTGGCAACATTGAGAAAAAATTGGGATGGCAAGGCTTATTCCAGGGGTTTTGAAAGGAGACACCAGCAAAGAGAAGAACCTCCCAGATGACTATTAAGGCCCAGTTGGGTTCAGTATTCATCCCAAAGGCAGTATACTCTGAGCATATATGAAATCTTTGCAAATTCAGTGTACACAAAGTCGCCAATGTAAGTCCTCAGTCCTTTTCAAAATCCAGTTTACTGGAGTAGAAAGCCAGTTCACCAAAAGATTTCTCATCATCCCCCCAACAGAAAGAGTACAATGTATTAAAAGTCAGAACAGCGCCACCTTTTTTTAGAAATGGCCGAGTTTTGCAGTGAAGCAGTCCTCGTTAGTATAGTGGCAAGTATCTCCGCCTGTCACGCGGAAGACCGGGGTTCGATTCCCCGACGAGGAGTCCATCTTTGTTTTCTACTCAATCTTCACAACAGGGCAAATCAGAAGTAATGCTCCAGTATGCAGCTCTCAAGGTTAGGCTTTAATCCCATCCCCCGAAACAACTGCCTTCAACCATTAATGTAGTAACAGTGGTACCTGGATCACAACAACCACACACAACCTGCCTGCTCTCTTTGAGAATGGGTCACATATTGCCACCATCAGATTGAGTCTAAACTGATGTTATTTGCTGGTTGCTTGCATGTAAGGCGTGTACCTCAAAAGTGAATATGCCACATGGTCACAGCGTACATTGAGCCTTTACCCTATTGGTGACTTCAGTCCAGTTTTGAATCTCTCTTCTGAAATCTCAAAGGACTCCTTGTACCAAATTCTTATGAATCCGATTTGGCTCTTCTCATAAAAATACTTATGAGACTCGGTGGTTATGGTGTATTTTCCAGTGTCAGGCCAAAGGGGATCATGCTACGTCTGTTTCTGTAGTGTCGTGGTTATCACGTTCGCTTAACACGCGAAAGGTCCCCAGCTCGAAACTGGGCAGAAACAACTTCCTATGTCTCAACTATTTTCCAACACAGTGAGGTCAGAATGTTCTGGCAGAAAATGTATGTGACTCATAGCATCTCCATTCGCCATTGCTGTCATCCACATTGAGCGTGATTTTGCAGATGCGGCGTCGAATTTGAGAAACTCTAGGAATGGCAAACTTTCCGTTATCTCTCAGTCTGTCACTGCTTTGTCTGTCACCCTCAAGCTCAAGCCAAGGTCATGCAAGGCTCATCCCAGGGGTTTGAAAGCAGACACCAGCAAAGAGAGGAACCTCCCAAATGGAAGCAGCATTAGAGATTCTGAACTGCTTGTTGAACAGAAGACAGAGGTATGTTATGTCGCTTGTTTCTTCTCTTTGTGAGAGATTTGGGACAGTAAGCTATACTTCAGTTTTCACAAAGAGCTCAATGTAACAAATTCCTAACATTCGGATGTGGCTACTCTAACGAGAAAAACAAATTGGACCCACACGTATTTGTGGGTCAAGCAGAGGTGCTTGGTGACATGTCAGTTTCTGTAGTGTAGTGGTTATCACGTTCGCTTCACACGCGAAATGTCCCCAGCTCGAAACTGGGCAGAAACATCTTTGTGCGATGATGCTTTAGTCAAACTACTTGGGACCCAACTTCTGTGTCTCCGTTTGATATACTGGGTTTCAGAGACTGTTGTTCCAAGGATCCATGAAGACAATAACACTTGATGTTTTTCACAGTGAGAGTGTTTTTAAAGATGTGGTGGCAACATTGAGAAAAAATTGGGATGGCAAGGCTTATTCCAGGGGTTTTGAAAGGAGACACCAGCAAAGAGAAGAACCTCCCAGATGACTATTAAGGCCCAGTTGGGTTCAGTATTCATCCCAAATGCAGTATACTCTGAGCATATATGAAATCTTTGCAAATTCAGTGTACACAAAGTCGCCAATGTAAGTCCTCAGTCCTTTTCAAAATCCAGTTTACTGGAGTAGAAAGCCAGTTCACCAAAAGATTTCTCATCATCCCCCCAACAGAAAGAGTACAATGTATTAAAAGTCAGAACAGCGCCACCTTTTTTTAGAAATGGCCGAGTTTTGCAGTGAAGCAGTCCTCGTTAGTATAGTGGCAAGTATCTCCGCCTGTCACGCGGAAGACCGGGGTTCGATTCCCCGACGAGGAGTCCATCTTTGTTTTCTACTCAATCTTCACAACAGGGCAAATCAGAAGTAATGCTCCAGTATGCAGCTCTCAAGGTTAGGCTTTAATCCCATCCCCCGAAACAACTGCCTTCAACCATTAATGTAGTAACAGTGGTACCTGGATCACAACAACCACACACAACCTGCCTGCTCTCTTTGAGAATGGGTCACATATTGCCACCATCAGATTGAGTCTAAACTGATGTTATTTGCTGGTTGCTTGCATGTAAGGCGTGTACCTCAAAAGTGAATATGCCACGTGGTCACAGCGTACATTGAGCCTTTACCCTATTGGTGACTTCAGTCCAGTTTTGAATCTCTCTTCTGAAATCTCAAAGGACTCCTTGTACCAAATTCTTATGAATCCGATTTGGCTCTTCTCATAAAAATACTTATGAGACTCGGTGGTTATGGTGTATTTTCCAGTGTCAGGCCAAAGGGGATCATGCTACGTCTGTTTCTGTAGTGTAGTGGTTATCACGTTCGCTTAACACGCGAAAGGTCCCCAGCTCGAAACTGGGCAGAAACAACTTCCTATGTCTCAACTATTTTCCAACACAGTGAGGTCAGAATGTTCTGGCAGCAAATGTATGTGACTCATAGCATCTCCATTCGCCATTGCTGTCATCCACATTGAGTGTGATTTTGCAGATGCGGCGTCGAATTTGAGAAACTCTAGGAATGGCAAACTTTCCGTTATCTCTCAGTCTGTCACTGCTTTGTCTGTCACCCTCAAGCTCAAGCCAAGGTCATGCAAGGCTCATCCCAGGGGTTTGAAAGCAGACACCAGCAAAGAGAGGAACCTCCCAAATGGAAGCAGCATTAGAGATTCTGAACTGCTTGTTGAACAGAAGACAGAGGTATGTTATGTCGCTTGTTTCTTCTCTTTGTGAGAGATTTGGGACAGTAAGCTATACTTCAGTTTTCACAAAGAGCTCAATGTAACAAATTCCTAACATTCGGATGTGGCTACTCTAACGAGAAAAACAAATTGGACCCACACGTATTTGTGGGTCAAGCAGAGGTGCTTGGTGACATGTCAGTTTCTGTAGTGTAGTGGTTATCACGTTCGCTTCACACGCGAAAGGTCCCCAGCTCGAAACTGGGCAGAAACATCTTTGTGCGATGATGCTTTAGTCAAACTACTTGGCACCCAACTTCTGTGTCTCCGTTTGATATACTGGGTTTCAGAGACTGTTGTTCCAAGGATCCATGAAGACAATAACACTTGATGTTTTTCACAGTGAGAGTTTTTTTAAAGATGTGGTGGCAACATTGAGAAAAAATTGGGATGGCAAGGCTTATTCCAGGGGTTTTGAAAGGAGACACCAGCAAAGAGAAGAACCTCCCAGATGACTATTAAGGCCCAGTTGGGTTCAGTATTCATCCCAAAGGCAGTATACTCTGAGCATATATGAAATCTTTGCAAATTCAGTGTACACAAAGTCGCCAATGTAAGTCCTCAGTCCTTTTCAAAATCCAGTTTACTGGAGTAGAAAGCCAGTTCACCAAAAGATTTCTCATCATCCCCCCAACAGAAAGAGTACAATGTATTAAAAGTCAGAACAGCGCCACCTTTTTTTAGAAATGGCCGAGTTTTGCAGTGAAGCAGTCCTCGTTAGTATAGTGGCAAGTATCTCCGCCTGTCACGCGGAAGACCGGGGTTCGATTCCCCGACGAGGAGTCCATCTTTGTTTTCTACTCAATCTTCACAACAGGGCAAATCAGAAGTAATGCTCCAGTATGCAGCTCTCAAGGTTAGGCTTTAATCCCATCCACCGAAACAACTGCCTTCAACCATTAATGTAGTAACAGTGGTACCTGGATCACAACAACCACACACAACCTGCCTGCTCTCTTTGAGAATGGGTCACATATTGCCACCATCAGATTGAGTCTAAACTGATGTTATTTGCTGGTTGCTTGCATGTAAGGCGTGTACCTCAAAAGTGAATAAGCCACGTGGTCACAGCGTACATTGAGCCTTTACCCTATTGGTGACTTCAGTCCAGTTTTGAATCTCTCTTCTGAAATCTCAAAGGACTCCTTGTACCAAATTCTTATGAATCCGATTTGGCTCTTCTCATAAAAATACTTATGAGACTCGGTGGTTATGGTGTATTTTCCAGTGTCAGGCCAAAGGGGATCATGCTACGTCTGTTTCTGTAGTGTAGTGGTTATCACGTTCGCTTAACACGCGAAAGGTCCCCAGCTCGAAACTGGGCAGAAACAACTTCCTATGTCTCAACTATTTTCCAACACAGTGAGGTCAGAATGTTCTGGCAGCAAATGTATGTGACTCATAGCATCTCCATTCGCCATTGCTGTCATCCACATTGAGTGTGATTTTGCAGATGCGGCGTCGAATTTGAGAAACTCTAGGAATGGCAAACTTTCCGTTATCTCTCAGTCTGTCACTTCTTTGTCTGTCACCCTCAAGCTCAAGCCAAGGTCATGCAAGGCTCATCCCAGGGGTTTGAAAGCAGACACCAGCAAAGAGAGGAACCTCCCAAATGGAAGCAGCATTAGAGATTCTGAACTGCTTGTTGAACAGAAGACAGAGGTATGTTATGTCGCTTGTTTCTTCTCTTTGTGAGAGATTTGGGACAGTAAGCTATACTTCAGTTTTCACAAAGAGCTCAATGTAACAAATTCCTAACATTCGGATGTGGCTACTCTAACGAGAAAAACAAATTGGACCCACACGTATTTGTGGGTCAAGCAGAGGTGCTTGGTGACATGTCAGTTTCTGTAGTGTAGTGGTTATCACGTTCGCTTCACACGCGAAATGTCCCCAGCTCGAAACTGGGCAGAAACATCTTTGTGCGATGATGCTTTAGTCAAACTACTTGGGACCCAACTTCTGTGTCTCCGTTTGATATACTGGGTTTCAGAGACTGTTGTTCCAAGGATCCATGAAGACAATAACACTTGATATTTTTCACAGTGAGAGTGTTTTTAAAGATGTGGTGGCAACATTGAGAAAAAATTGGGATGGCAAGGCTTATTCCAGGGGTTTTGAAAGGAGACACCAGCAAAGAGAAGAACCTCCCAGATGACTATTAAGGCCCAGTTGGGTTCAGTATTCATCCCAAATGCAGTATACTCTGAGCATATATGAAATCTTTGCAAATTCAGTGTACACAAAGTCGCCAATGTAAGTCCTCAGTCCTTTTCAAAATCCAGTTTACTGGAGTAGAAAGCCAGTTCACCAAAAGATTTCTCATCATCCCCCCAACAGAAAGAGTACAATGTATTAAAAGTCAGAACAGCGCCACCTTTTTTTAGAAATGGCCGAGTTTTGCAGTGAAGCAGTCCTCGTTAGTATAGTGGCAAGTATCTCCGCCTGTCACGCGGAAGACCGGGGTTCGATTCCCCGACGAGGAGTCCATCTTTGTTTTCTACTCAATCTTCACAACAGGGCAAATCAGAAGTAATGCTCCAGTATGCAGCTCTCAAGGTTAGGCTTTAATCCCATCCCCCGAAACAACTGCCTTCAACCATTAATGTAGTAACAGTGGTACCTGGATCACAACAACCACACACAACCTGCCTGCTCCCTTTGAGAATGGGTCACATATTGCCACCATCAGATTGAGTCTAAACTGATGTTATTTGCTGGTTGCTTGCATGTAAGGCGTGTACCTCAAAAGTGAATAAGCCACGTGGTCACAGCTTACATTGAGCCTTTACCCTATTGGTGACTTCAGTCCAGTTTTGAATCTCTCTTCTGAAATCTCAAAGGACTCCTTGTACCAAATTCTTATGAATCCGATTTGACTCTTCTCATAAAAATACTTATGAGACTCGGTGGTTATGGTGTATTTTCCAGTGTCAGGCCAAAGGGGATCATGCTACGTCTGTTTCTGTAGTGTAGTGGTTATCACGTTCGCTTAACACGCGAAAGGTCCCCAGCTCGAAACTGGGCAGAAACAACTTCCTATGTCTCAGCTATTTTCCAACACAGTGAGGTCAGAATGTTCTGGCAGAAAATGTATGTGACTCATAGCATCTCCATTCGCCATTGCTGTCATCCACATTGAGTGTGATTTTGCAGATGCGGCGTCGAATTTGAGAAACTCTAGGAATGGCAAACTTTCCGTTATCTCTCAGTCTGTCACTGCTTTGTCTGTCACCCTCAAGCTCAAGCCAAGGTCATGCAAGGCTCATCCCAGGGGTTTGAAAGCAGACACCAGCAAAGAGAGGAACCTCCCAAATGGAAGCAGCATTAGAGATTCTGAACTGCTTGTTGAACAGAAGACAGAGGTATGTTATGTCGCTTGTTTCTTCTCTTTGTGAGAGATTTGGGACAGTAAGCTATACTTCAGTTTTCACAAAGAGCTCAATGTAACAAATTCCTAACATTCGGATGTGGCTACTCTAACGAGAAAAACAAATTGGACCCACACGTATTTGTGGGTCAAGCAGAGGTGCTTGGTGACATGTCAGTTTCTGTAGTGTAGTGGTTATCACGTTCGCTTCACACGCGAAATGTCCCCAGCTCGAAACTGGGCAGAAACATCTTTGTGCGATGATGCTTTAGTCAAACTACTTGGGACCCAACTTCTGTGTCTCCGTTTGATATACTGGGTTTCAGAGACTGTTGTTCCAAGGATCCATGAAGACAATAACACTTGATGTTTTTCACAGTGAGAGTGTTTTTAAAGATGTGGTGGCAACATTGAGAAAAAATTGGGATGGCAAGGCTTATTCCAGGGGTTTTGAAAGGAGACATCAGCAAAGAGAAGAACCTCCCAGATGACTATTAAGGCCCAGTTGGGTTCAGTATTCATCCCAAAGGCAGTATACTCTGAGCATATATGAAATCTTTGCAAATTCAGTGTACACAAAGTCGCCAATGTAAGTCCTCAGTCCTTTTCAAAATCCAGTTTACTGGAGTAGAAAGCCAGTTCACCAAAAGATTTCTCATCATCCCCCCAACAGAAAGAGTACAATGTATTAAAAGTCAGAACAGCGCCACCTTTTTTTAGAAATGGCCGAGTTTTGCAGTGAAGCAGTCCTCGTTAGTATAGTGGCAAGTATCTCCGCCTGTCACGCGGAAGACCGGGGTTCGATTCCCCGACGAGGAGTCCATCTTTGTTTTCTACTCAATCTTCACAACAGGGCAAATCAGAAGTAATGCTCCAGTATGCAGCTCTCAAGGTTAGGGTTTAATCCCATCCACCGAAACAACTGCCTTCAACCATTAATGTAGTAACAGTGGTACCTGGATCACAACAACCACACACAACCTGCCTGCTCTCTTTGAGAATGGGTCACATATTGCCACCATCAGATTGAGTCTAAACTGATGTTATTTGCTGGTTGCTTGCATGTAAGGCGTGTACCTCAAAAGTGAATAAGCCACGTGGTCACAGCGTACATTGAGCCTTTACCCTATTGGTGACTTCAGTCCAGTTTTGAATCTCTCTTCTGAAATCTCAAAGGACTCCTTGTACCAAATTCTTATGAATCCGATTTGGCTCTTCTCATAAAAATACTTATGAGACTCGGTGGTTATGGTGTATTTTCCAGTGTCAGGCCAAAGGGGATCATGCTACGTCTGTTTCTGTAGTGTAGTGGTTATCACGTTCGCTTAACACGCGAAAGGTCCCCAGCTCGAAACTGGGCAGAAACAACTTCCTATGTCTCAACTATTTTCCAACACAGTGAGGTCAGAATGTTCTGGCAGCAAATGTATGTGACTCATAGCATCTCCATTCGCCATTGCTGTCATCCACATTGAGTGTGATTTTGCAGATGCGGCGTCGAATTTGAGAAACTCTAGGAATGGCAAACTTTCCGTTATCTCTCAGTCTGTCACTTCTTTGTCTGTCACCCTCAAGCTCAAGCCAAGGTCATGCAAGGCTCATCCCAGGAGTTTGAAAGCAGACACCAGCAAAGAGAGGAACCTCCCAAATGGAAGCAGCATTAGAGATTCTGAACTGCTTGTTGAACAGAAGACAGAGGTATGTAATGGCGCTTGTTTCTTCTCTTTGTGAGAGATTTGGGACAGTAAGCTATACTTCAGTTTTCACAAAGAGCTCAATGTAACAAATTCCTAACATTCGGATGTGGCTACTCTAACGAGAAAAACAAATTGGACCCACACGTATTTGTGGGTCAAGCAGAGGTGCTTGGTGACATGTCAGTTTCTGTAGTGTAGTGGTTATCACGTTCGCTTCACACGCGAAATGTCCCCAGCTCGAAACTGGGCAGAAACATCTTTGTGCGATGATGCTTTAGTCAAACTACTTGGGACCCAACTTCTGTGTCTCCGTTTGATATACTGGGTTTCAGAGACTGTTGTTCCAAGGATCCATGAAGACAATAACACTTGATATTTTTCACAGTGAGAGTGTTTTTAAAGATGTGGTGGCAACATTGAGAAAAAATTGGGATGGCAAGGCTTATTCCAGGGGTTTTGAAAGGAGACACCAGCAAAGAGAAGAACCTCCCAGATGACTATTAAGGCCCAGTTGGGTTCAGTATTCATCCCAAATGCAGTATACTCTGAGCATATATGAAATCTTTGCAAATTCAGTGTACACAAAGTCGCCAATGTAAGTCCTCAGTCCTTTTCAAAATCCAGTTTACTGGAGTAGAAAGCCAGTTCACCAAAAGATTTCTCATCATCCCCCCAACAGAAAGAGTACAATGTATTAAAAGTCAGAACAGCGCCACCTTTTTTTAGAAATGGCCGAGTTTTGCAGTGAAGCAGTCCTCGTTAGTATAGTGGCAAGTATCTCCGCCTGTCACGCGGAAGACCGGGGTTCGATTCCCCGACGAGGAGTCCATCTTTGTTTTCTACTCAATCTTCACAACAGGGCAAATCAGAAGTAATGCTCCAGTATGCAGCTCTCAAGGTTAGGGTTTAATCCCATCCACCGAAACAACTGCCTTCAACCATTAATGTAGTAACAGTGGTACCTGGATCACAACAACCACACACAACCTGCCTGCTCTCTTTGAGAATGGGTCACATATTGCCACCATCAGATTGAGTCTAAACTGATGTTATTTGCTGGTTGCTTGCATGTAAGGCGTGTACCTCAAAAGTGAATATGCCACGTGGTCACAGCGTACATTGAGCCTTTACCCTATTGGTGACTTCAGTCCAGTTTTGAATCTCTCTTCTGAAATCTCAAAGGACTCCTTGTACCAAATTCTTATGAATCCGATTTGGCTCTTCTCATAAAAATACTTATGAGACTCGGTGGTTATGGTGTATTTTCCAGTGTCAGGCCAAAGGGGATCATGCTACGTCTGTTTCTGTAGTGTCGTGGTTATCACGTTCGCTTAACACGCGAAAGGTCCCCAGCTCGAAACTGGGCAGAAACAACTTCCTATGTCTCAACTATTTTCCAACACAGTGAGGTCAGAATGTTCTGGCAGAAAATGTATGTGACTCATAGCATCTCCATTCGCCATTGCTGTCATCCACATTGAGCGTGATTTTGCAGATGCGGCGTCGAATTTGAGAAACTCTAGGAATGGCAAACTTTCCGTTATCTCTCAGTCTGTCACTGCTTTGTCTGTCACCCTCAAGCTCAAGCCAAGGTCATGCAAGGCTCATCCCAGGGGTTTGAAAGCAGACACCAGCAAAGAGAGGAACCTCCCAAATGGAAGCAGCATTAGAGATTCTGAACTGCTTGTTGAACAGAAGACAGAGGTATGTTATGTCGCTTGTTTCTTCTCTTTGTGAGAGATTTGGGACAGTAAGCTATACTTCAGTTTTCACAAAGAGCTCAATGTAACAAATTCCTAACATTCGGATGTGGCTACTCTAACGAGAAAAACAAATTGGACCCACACGTATTTGTGGGTCAAGCAGAGGTGCTTGGTGACATGTCAGTTTCTGTAGTGTAGTGGTTATCACGTTCGCTTCACACGCGAAATGTCCCCAGCTCGAAACTGGGCAGAAACATCTTTGTGCGATGATGCTTTAGTCAAACTACTTGGGACCCAACTTCTGTGTCTCCGTTTGATATACTGGGTTTCAGAGACTGTTGTTCCAAGGATCCATGAAGACAATAACACTTGATGTTTTTCACAGTGAGAGTGTTTTTAAAGATGTGGTGGCAACATTGAGAAAAAATTGGGATGGCAAGGCTTATTCCAGGGGTTTTGAAAGGAGACACCAGCAAAGAGAAGAACCTCCCAGATGACTATTAAGGCCCAGTTGGGTTCAGTATTCATCCCAAATGCAGTATACTCTGAGCATATATGAAATCTTTGCAAATTCAGTGTACACAAAGTCGCCAATGTAAGTCCTCAGTCCTTTTCAAAATCCAGTTTACTGGAGTAGAAAGCCAGTTCACCAAAAGATTTCTCATCATCCCCCCAACAGAAAGAGTACAATGTATTAAAAGTCAGAACAGCGCCACCTTTTTTTAGAAATGGCCGAGTTTTGCAGTGAAGCAGTCCTCGTTAGTATAGTGGCAAGTATCTCCGCCTGTCACGGGGAAGACCGGGGTTCGATTCCCCGACGAGGAGTCCATCTTTGTTTTCTACTCAATCTTCACAACAGGGCAAATCAGAAGTAATGCTCCAGTATGCAGCTCTCAAGGTTAGGGTTTAATCCCATCCACCGAAACAACTGCCTTCAACCATTAATGTAGTAACAGTGGTACCTGGATCACAACAACCACACACAACCTGCCTGCTCTCTTTGAGAATGGGTCACATATTGCCACCATCAGATTGAGTCTAAACTGATGTTATTTGCTGGTTGCTTGCATGTAAGGCGTGTACCTCAAAAGTGAATAAGCCACGTGGTCACAGCGTACATTGAGCCTTTACCCTATTGGTGACTTCAGTCCAGTTTTGAATCTCTCTTCTGAAATCTCAAAGGACTCCTTGTACCAAATTCTTATGAATCCGATTTGGCTCTTCTCATAAAAATACTTATGAGACTCGGTGGTTATGGTGTATTTTCCAGTGTCAGGCCAAAGGGGATCATGCTACGTCTGTTTCTGTAGTGTAGTGGTTATCACGTTCGCTTAACACGCGAAAGGTCCCCAGCTCGAAACTGGGCAGAAACAACTTCCTATGTCTCAACTATTTTCCAACACAGTGAGGTCAGAATGTTCTGGCAGCAAATGTATGTGACTCATAGCATCTCCATTCGCCATTGCTGTCATCCACATTGAGTGTGATTTTGCAGATGCGGCGTCGAATTTGAGAAACTCTAGGAATGGCAAACTTTCCGTTATCTCTCAGTCTGTCACTTCTTTGTCTGTCACCCTCAAGCTCAAGCCAAGGTCATGCAAGGCTCATCCCAGGGGTTTGAAAGCAGACACCAGCAAAGAGAGGAACCTCCCAAATGGAAGCAGCATTAGAGATTCTGAACTGCTTGTTGAACAGAAGACAGAGGTATGTTATGTCGCTTGTTTCTTCTCTTTGTGAGAGATTTGGGACAGTAAGCTATACTTCAGTTTTCACAAAGAGCTCAATGTAACAAATTCCTAACATTCGGATGTGGCTACTCTAACGAGAAAAACAAATTGGACCCACACGTATTTGTGGGTCAAGCAGAGGTGCTTGGTGACATGTCAGTTTCTGTAGTGTAGTGGTTATCACGTTCGCTTCACACGCGAAATGTCCCCAGCTCGAAACTGGGCAGAAACATCTTTGTGCGATGATGCTTTAGTCAAACTACTTGGGACCCAACTTCTGTGTCTCCGTTTGATATACTGGGTTTCAGAGACTGTTGTTCCAAGGATCCATGAAGACAATAACACTTGATATTTTTCACAGTGAGAGTGTTTTTAAAGATGTGGTGGCAACATTGAGAAAAAATTGGGATGGCAAGGCTTATTCCAGGGGTTTTGAAAGGAGACACCAGCAAAGAGAAGAACCTCCCAGATGACTATTAAGGCCCAGTTGGGTTCAGTATTCATCCCAAATGCAGTATACTCTGAGCATATATGAAATCTTTGCAAATTCAGTGTACACAAAGTCGCCAATGTAAGTCCTCAGTCCTTTTCAAAATCCAGTTTACTGGAGTAGAAAGCCAGTTCACCAAAAGATTTCTCATCATCCCCCCAACAGAAAGAGTACAATGTATTAAAAGTCAGAACAGCGCCACCTTTTTTTAGAAATGGCCGAGTTTTGCAGTGAAGCAGTCCTCGTTAGTATAGTGGCAAGTATCTCCGCCTGTCACGCGGAAGACCGGGGTTCGATTCCCCGACGAGGAGTCCATCTTTGTTTTCTACTCAATCTTCACAACAGGGCAAATCAGAAGTAATGCTCCAGTATGCAGCTCTCAAGGTTAGGGTTTAATCCCATCCACCGAAACAACTGCCTTCAACCATTAATGTAGTAACAGTGGTACCTGGATCACAACAACCACACACAACCTGCCTGCTCTCTTTGAGAATGGGTCACATATTGCCACCATCAGATTGAGTCTAAACTGATGTTATTTGCTGGTTGCTTGCATGTAAGGCGTGTACCTCAAAAGTGAATATGCCACGTGGTCACAGCGTACATTGAGCCTTTACCCTATTGGTGACTTCAGTCCAGTTTTGAATCTCTCTTCTGAAATCTCAAAGGACTCCTTGTACCAAATTCTTATGAATCCGATTTGGCTCTTCTCATAAAAATACTTATGAGACTCGGTGGTTATGGTGTATTTTCCAGTGTCAGGCCAAAGGGGATCATGCTACGTCTGTTTCTGTAGTGTAGTGGTTATCACGTTCGCTTAACACGCGAAAGGTCCCCAGCTCGAAACTGGGCAGAAACAACTTCCTATGTCTCAACTATTTTCCAACACAGTGAGGTCAGAATGTTCTGGCAGCAAATGTATGTGACTCATAGCATCTCCATTCGCCATTGCTGTCATCCACATTGAGTGTGATTTTGCAGATGCGGCGTCGAATTTGAGAAACTCTAGGAATGGCAAACTTTCCGTTATCTCTCAGTCTGTCACTTCTTTGTCTGTCACCCTCAAGCTCAAGCCAAGGTCATGCAAGGCTCATCCCAGGGGTTTGAAAGCAGACACCAGCAAAGAGAGGAACCTCCCAAATGGAAGCAGCATTAGAGATTCTGAACTGCTTGTTGAACAGAAGACAGAGGTATGTTATGTCGCTTGTTTCTTCTCTTTGTGAGAGATTTGGGACAGTAAGCTATACTTCAGTTTTCACAAAGAGCTCAATGTAACAAATTCCTAACATTCGGATGTGGCTACTCTAACGAGAAAAACAAATTGGACCCACACGTATTTGTGGGTCAAGCAGAGGTGCTTGGTGACATGTCAGTTTCTGTAGTGTAGTGGTTATCACGTTCGCTTCACACGCGAAATGTCCCCAGCTCGAAACTGGGCAGAAACATCTTTGTGCGATGATGCTTTAGTCAAACTACTTGGGACCCAACTTCTGTGTCTCCGTTTGATATACTGGGTTTCAGAGACTGTTGTTCCAAGGATCCATGAAGACAATAACACTTGATATTTTTCACAGTGAGAGTGTTTTTAAAGATGTGGTGGCAACATTGAGAAAAAATTGGGATGGCAAGGCTTATTCCAGGGGTTTTGAAAGGAGACACCAGCAAAGAGAAGAACCTCCCAGATGACTATTAAGGCCCAGTTGGGTTCAGTATTCATCCCAAATGCAGTATACTCTGAGCATATATGAAATCTTTGCAAATTCAGTGTACACAAAGTCGCCAATGTAAGTCCTCAGTCCTTTTCAAAATCCAGTTTACTGGAGTAGAAAGCCAGTTCACCAAAAGATTTCTCATCATCCCCCCAACAGAAAGAGTACAATGTATTAAAAGTCAGAACAGCGCCACCTTTTTTTAGAAATGGCCGAGTTTTGCAGTGAAGCAGTCCTCGTTAGTATAGTGGCAAGTATCTCCGCCTGTCACGGGGAAGACCGGGGTTCGATTCCCCGACGAGGAGTCCATCTTTGTTTTCTACTCAATCTTCACAACAGGGCAAATCAGAAGTAATGCTCCAGTATGCAGCTCTCAAGGTTAGGCTTTAATCCCATCCCCCGAAACAACTGCCTTCAACCATTAATGTAGTAACAGTGGTACCTGGATCACAACAACCACACACAACCTGCCTGCTCCCTTTGAGAATGGGTCACATATTGCCACCATCAGATTGAGTCTAAACTGATGTTATTTGCTGGTTGCTTGCATGTAAGGCGTGTACCTCAAAAGTGAATAAGCCACGTGGTCACAGCTTACATTGAGCCTTTACCCTATTGGTGACTTCAGTCCAGTTTTGAATCTCTCTTCTGAAATCTCAAAGGACTCCTTGTACCAAATTCTTATGAATCCGATTTGGCTCTTCTCATAAAAATACTTATGAGACTCGGTGGTTATGGTGTATTTTCCAGTGTCAGGCCAAAGGGGATCATGCTACGTCTGTTTCTGTAGTGTAGTGGTTATCACGTTCGCTTAACACGCGAAAGGTCCCCAGCTCGAAACTGGGCAGAAACAACTTCCTATGTCTCAGCTATTTTCCAACACAGTGAGGTCAGAATGTTCTGGCAGAAAATGTATGTGACTCATAGCATCTCCATTCGCCATTGCTGTCATCCACATTGAGTGTGATTTTGCAGATGCGGCGTCGAATTTGAGAAACTCTAGGAATGGCAAACTTTCCGTTATCTCTCAGTCTGTCACTTCTTAGTCTGTCACCCTCAAGCTCAAGCCAAGGTCATGCAAGGCTCATCCCAGGGGTTTGAAAGCAGACACCAGCAAAGAGAGGAACCTCCCAAATGGAAGCAGCATTAGAGATTCTGAACTGCTTGTTGAACAGAAGACAGAGGTATGTTATGTCGCTTGTTTCTTCTCTTTGTGAGAGATTTGGGACAGTAAGCTATACTTCAGTTTTCACAAAGAGCTCAATGTAACAAATTCCTAACATTCGGATGTGGCTACTCTAACGAGAAAAACAAATTGGACCCACACGTATTTGTGGGTCAAGCAGAGGTGCTTGGTGACATGTCAGTTTCTGTAGTGTAGTGGTTATCACGTTCGCTTCACACGCGAAAGGTCCCCAGCTCGAAACTGGGCAGAAACATCTTTGTGCGATGATGCTTTAGTCAAACTACTTGGGACCCAACTTCTGTGTCTCCGTTTGATATACTGGGTTTCAGAGACTGTTGTTCCAAGGATCCATGAAGACAATAACACTTGATGTTTTTCACAGTGAGAGTGTTTTTAAAGATGTGGTGGCAACATTGAGAAAAAATTGGGATGGCAAGGCTTATTTCAGGGGTTTTGAAAGGAGACACCAGCAAAGAGAAGAACCTTCCAGATGACTATTAAGGCCCAGTTGGGTTCAGTATTCATCCCAAATGCAGTATACTCTGAGCATATATGAAATCTTTGCAAATTCAGTGTACACAAAGTCGCCAATGTAAGTCCTCAGTCCTTTTCAAAATCCAGTTTACTGGAGTAGAAAGCCAGTTCACCAAAAGATTTCTCATCATCCCCCCAACAGAAAGAGTACAATGTATTAAAAGTCAGAACAGCGCCACCTTTTTTTAGAAATGGCCGAGTTTTGCAGTGAAGCAGTCCTCGTTAGTATAGTGGCAAGTATCTCCGCCTGTCACGCGGAAGACCGGGGTTCGATTCCCCGACGAGGAGTCCATCTTTGTTTTCTACTCAATCTTCACAACAGGGCAAATCAGAAGTAATTCTCCAGTATGCAGCTCTCAAGGTTAGGCTTTAATCCCATCCCCCGAAACAACTGCCTTCAACCATTAATGTAGTAACAGTGGTACCTGGATCACAACAACCACACACAACCTGCCTGCTCTCTTTGAGAATGGGTCACATATTGCCACCATCAGATTGAGTCTAAACTGATGTTATTTGCTGGTTGCTTGCATGTAAGGCGTGTACCTCAAAAGTGAATAAGCCACGTGGTCACAGCGTACATTGAGCCTTTACCCTATTGGTGACTTCAGTCCAGTTTTGAATCTCTCTTCTGAAATCTCAAAGGACTCCTTGTACCAAATTCTTATGAATCCGATTTGGCTCTTCTCATAAAAATACTTATGAGACTCGGTGGTTATGGTGTATTTTCCAGTGTCAGGCCAAAGGGGATCATGCTACGTCTGTTTCTGTAGTGTAGTGGTTATCACGTTCGCTTAACACGCGAAAGGTCCCCAGCTCGAAACTGGGCAGAAACAACTTCCTATGTCTCAGCTATTTGCCAACACAGTGAGGTCAGAATGTTCTGGCAGAAAATGTATGTGACTCATAGCATCTCCATTCGCCATTGCTGTCATCCACATTGAGTGTGATTTTGCAGATGCGGCGTCGAATTTGAGAAACTCTAGGAATGGCAAACTTTCCGTTATCTCTCAGTCTGTCACTGCTTTGTCTGTCACCCTCAAGCTCAAGCCAAGGTCATGCAAGGCTCATCCCAGGGGTTTGAAAGCAGACACCAGCAAAGAGAGGAACCTCCCAAATGGAAGCAGCATTAGAGATTCTGAACTGCTTGTTGAACAGAAGACAGAGGTATGTAATGGCGCTTGTTTCTTCTCTTTGTGAGAGATTTGGGACAGTAAGCTATACTTCAGTTTTCACAAAGAGCTCAATGTAACAAATTCCTAACATTCGGATGTGGCTACTCTAACGAGAAAAACAAATTGGACCCACACGTATTTGTGGGTCAAGCAGAGGTGCTTGGTGACATGTCAGTTTCTGTAGTGTAGTGGTTATCACGTTCGCTTCACACGCGAAATGTCCCCAGCTCGAAACTGGGCAGAAACATCTTTGTGCGATGATGCTTTAGTCAAACTACTTGGGACCCAACTTCTGTGTCTCCGTTTGATATACTGGGTTTCAGAGACTGTTGTTCCAAGGATCCATGAAGACAATAACACTTGATGTTTTTCACAGTGAGAGTGTTTTTAAAGATGTGGTGGCAACATTGAGAAAAAATTGGGATGGCAAGGCTTATTCCAGGGGTTTTGAAAGGAGACACCAGCAAAGAGAAGAACCTCCCAGATGACTATTAAGGCCCAGTTGGGTTCAGTATTCATCCCAAATGCAGTATACTCTGAGCATATATGAAATCTTTGCAAATTCAGTGTACACAAAGTCGCCAATGTAAGTCCTCAGTCCTTTTCAAAATCCAGTTTACTGGAGTAGAAAGCCAGTTCACCAAAAGATTTCTCATCATCCCCCCAACAGAAAGAGTACAATGTATTAAAAGTCAGAACAGCGCCACCTTTTTTTAGAAATGGCCGAGTTTTGCAGTGAAGCAGTCCTCGTTAGTATAGTGGCAAGTATCTCCGCCTGTCACGCGGAAGACCGGGGTTCGATTCCCTGACGAGGAGTCCATCTTTGTTTTCTACTCAATCTTCACAACAGGGCAAATCAGAAGTAATGCTCCAGTATGCAGCTCTCAAGGTTAGGGTTTAATCCCATCCACCGAAACAACTGCCTTCAACCATTAATGTAGTAACAGTGGTACCTGGATCACAACAACCACACACAACCTGCCTGCTCTCTTTGAGAATGGGTCACATATTGCCACCATCAGATTGAGTCTAAACTGATGTTATTTGCTGGTTGCTTGCATGTAAGGCGTGTACCTCAAAAGTGAATAAGCCACGTGGTCACAGCGTACATTGAGCCTTTACCCTATTGGTGACTTCAGTCCAGTTTTGAATCTCTCTTCTGAAATCTCAAAGGACTCCTTGTACCAAATTCTTATGAATCCGATTTGGCTCTTCTCATAAAAATACTTATGAGACTCGGTGGTTATGGTGTATTTTCCAGTGTCAGGCCAAAGGGGATCATGCTACGTCTGTTTCTGTAGTGTAGTGGTTATCACGTTCGCTTAACACGCGAAAGGTCCCCAGCTCGAAACTGGGCAGAAACAACTTCCTATGTCTCAACTATTTTCCAACACAGTGAGGTCAGAATGTTCTGGCAGCAAATGTATGTGACTCATAGCATCTCCATTCGCCATTGCTGTCATCCACATTGAGTGTGATTTTGCAGATGCGGCGTCGAATTTGAGAAACTCTAGGAATGGCAAACTTTCCGTTATCTCTCAGTCTGTCACTGCTTTGTCTGTCACCCTCAAGCTCAAGCCAAGGTCATGCAAGGCTCATCCCAGGGGTTTGAAAGCAGACACCAGCAAAGAGAGGAACCTCCCAAATGGAAGCAGCATTAGAGATTCTGAACTGCTTGTTAAACAGAAGACAGAGGTATGTAATGGCGCTTGTTTCTTCTCTTTGTGAGAGATTTGGGACAGTAAGCTATACTTCAGTTTTCACAAAGAGCTCAATGTAACAAATTCCTAACATTCGGATGTGGCTACTCTAACGAGAAAAACAAATTGGACCCACACGTATTTGTGGGTCAAGCAGAGGTGCTTGGTGACATGTCAGTTTCTGTAGTGTAGTGGTTATCACGTTCGCTTCACACGCGAAATGTCCCCAGCTCGAAACTGGGCAGAAACATCTTTGTGCGATGATGCTTTAGTCAAACTACTTGGGACCCAACTTCTGTGTCTCCGTTTGATATACTGGGTTTCAGAGACTGTTGTTCCAAGGATCCATGAAGACAATAACACTTGATGTTTTTCACAGTGAGAGTGTTTTTAAAGATGTGGTGGCAACATTGAGAAAAAATTGGGATGGCAAGGCTTATTCCAGGGGTTTTGAAAGGAGACACCAGCAAAGAGAAGAACCTCCCAGATGACTATTAAGGCCCAGTTGGGTTCAGTATTCATCCCAAATGCAGTATACTCTGAGCATATATGAAATCTTTGCAAATTCAGTGTACACAAAGTCGCCAATGTAAGTCCTCAGTCCTTTTCAAAATCCAGTTTACTGGAGTAGAAAGCCAGTTCACCAAAAGATTTCTCATCATCCCCCCAACAGAAAGAGTACAATGTATTAAAAGTCAGAACAGCGCCACCTTTTTTTAGAAATGGCCGAGTTTTGCAGTGAAGCAGTCCTCGTTAGTATAGTGGCAAGTATCTCCGCCTGTCACGCGGAAGACCGGGGTTCGATTCCCCGACGAGGAGTCCATCTTTGTTTTCTACTCAATCTTCACAACAGGGCAAATCAGAAGTAATGCTCCAGTATGCAGCTCTCAAGGTTAGGCTTTAATCCCATCCCCCGAAACAACTGCCTTCAACCATTAATGTAGTAACAGTGGTACCTGGATCACAACAACCACACACAACCTGCCTGCTCCCTTTGAGAATGGGTCACATATTGCCACCATCAGATTGAGTCTAAACTGATGTTATTTGCTGGTTGCTTGCATGTAAGGCGTGTACCTCAAAAGTGAATAAGCCACGTGGTCACAGCTTACATTGAGCCTTTACCCTATTGGTGACTTCAGTCCAGTTTTGAATCTCTCTTCTGAAATCTCAAAGGACTCCTTGTACCAAATTCTTATGAATCCGATTTGGCTCTTCTCATAAAAATACTTATGAGACTCGGTGGTTATGGTGTATTTTCCAGTGTCAGGCCAAAGGGGATCATGCTACGTCTGTTTCTGTAGTGTAGTGGTTATCACGTTCGCTTAACACGCGAAAGGTCCCCAGCTCGAAACTGGGCAGAAACAACTTCCTATGTCTCAGCTATTTTCCAACACAGTGAGGTCAGAATGTTCTGGCAGAAAATGTATGTGACTCATAGCATCTCCATTCGCCATTGCTGTCATCCACATTGAGTGTGATTTTGCAGATGCGGCGTCGAATTTGAGAAACTCTAGGAATGGCAAACTTTCCGTTATCTCTCAGTCTGTCACTTCTTAGTCTGTCACCCTCAAGCTCAAGCCAAGGTCATGCAAGGCTCATCCCAGGGGTTTGAAAGCAGACACCAGCAAAGAGAGGAACCTCCCAAATGGAAGCAGCATTAGAGATTCTGAACTGCTTGTTGAACAGAAGACAGAGGTATGTTATGTCGCTTGTTTCTTCTCTTTGTGAGAGATTTGGGACAGTAAGCTATACTTCAGTTTTCACAAAGAGCTCAATGTAACAAATTCCTAACATTCGGATGTGGCTACTCTAACGAGAAAAACAAATTGGACCCACACGTATTTGTGGGTCAAGCAGAGGTGCTTGGTGACATGTCAGTTTCTGTAGTGTAGTGGTTATCACGTTCGCTTCACACGCGAAAGGTCCCCAGCTCGAAACTGGGCAGAAACATCTTTGTGCGATGATGCTTTAGTCAAACTACTTGGGACCCAACTTCTGTGTCTCCGTTTGATATACTGGGTTTCAGAGACTGTTGTTCCAAGGATCCATGAAGACAATAACACTTGATGTTTTTCACAGTGAGAGTGTTTTTAAAGATGTGGTGGCAACATTGAGAAAAAATTGGGATGGCAAGGCTTATTCCAGGGGTTTTGAAAGGAGACACCAGCAAAGAGAAGAACCTCCCAGATGACTATTAAGGCCCAGTTGGGTTCAGTATTCATCCCAAATGCAGTATACTCTGAGCATATATGAAATCTTTGCAAATTCAGTGTACACAAAGTCGCCAATGTAAGTCCTCAGTCCTTTTCAAAATCCAGTTTACTGGAGTAGAAAGCCAGTTCACCAAAAGATTTCTCATCATCCCCCCAACAGAAAGAGTACAATGTATTAAAAGTCAGAACAGCGCCACCTTTTTTTAGAAATGGCCGAGTTTTGCAGTGAAGCAGTCCTCGTTAGTATAGTGGCAAGTATCTCCGCCTGTCACGCGGAAGACCGGGGTTCGATTCCCCGACGAGGAGTCCATCTTTGTTTTCTACTCAATCTTCACAACAGGGCAAATCAGAAGTAATGCTCCAGTATGCAGCTCTCAAGGTTAGGCTTTAATCCCATCCCCCGAAACAACTGCCTTCAACCATTAATGTAGTAACAGTGGTACCTGGATCACAACAACCACACACAACCTGCCTGCTCTCTTTGAGAATGGGTCACATATTGCCACCATCAGATTGAGTCTAAACTGATGTTATTTGCTGGTTGCTTGCATGTAAGGCGTGTACCTCAAAAGTGAATAAGCCACGTGGTCACAGCGTACATTGAGCCTTTACCCTATTGGTGACTTCAGTCCAGTTTTGAATCTCTCTTCTGAAATCTCAAAGGACTCCTTGTACCAAATTCTTATGAATCCGATTTGGCTCTTCTCATAAAAATACTTATGAGACTCGGTGGTTATGGTGTATTTTCCAGTGTCAGGCCAAAGGGGATCATGCTACGTCTGTTTCTGTAGTGTAGTGGTTATCACGTTCGCTTAACACGCGAAAGGTCCCCAGCTCGAAACTGGGCAGAAACAACTTCCTATGTCTCAGCTATTTGCCAACACAGTGAGGTCAGAATGTTCTGGCAGAAAATGTATGTGACTCATAGCATCTCCATTCGCCATTGCTGTCATCCACATTGAGTGTGATTTTGCAGATGCGGCGTCGAATTTGAGAAACTCTAGGAATGGCAAACTTTCCGTTATCTCTCAGTCTGTCACTGCTTTGTCTGTCACCCTCAAGCTCAAGCCAAGGTCATGCAAGGCTCATCCCAGGGGTTTGAAAGCAGACACCAGCAAAGAGAGGAACCTCCCAAATGGAAGCAGCATTAGAGATTCTGAACTGCTTGTTGAACAGAAGACAGAGGTATGTTATGTCGCTTGTTTCTTCTCTTTGTGAGAGATTTGGGACAGTAAGCTATACTTCAGTTTTCACAAAGAGCTCAATGTAACAAATTCCTAACATTCGGATGTGGCTACTCTAACGAGAAAAACAAATTGGACCCACACGTATTTGTGGGTCAAGCAGAGGTGCTTGGTGACATGTCAGTTTCTGCAGTGTAGTGGTTATCACGTTCGCTTCACACGCGAAAGGTCCCCAGCTCGAAACTGGGCAGAAACATCTTTGTGCGATGATGCTTTAGTCAAACTACTTGGGACCCAACTTCTGTGTCTCCGTTTGATATACTGGGTTTCAGAGACTGTTGTTCCAAGGATCCATGAAGACAATAACACTTGATGTTTTTCACAGTGAGAGTGTTTTTAAAGATGTGGTGGCAACATTGAGAAAAAATTGGGATGGCAAGGCTTATTCCAGGGGTTTTGAAAGGAGACACCAGCAAAGAGAAGAACCTCCCAGATGACTATTAAGGCCCAGTTGGGTTCAGTATTCATCCCAAATGCAGTATACTCTGAGCATATATGAAATCTTTGCAAATTCAGTGTACACAAAGTCGCCAATGTAAGTCCTCAGTCCTTTTCAAAATCCAGTTTACTGGAGTAGAAAGCCAGTTCACCAAAAGATTTCTCATCATCCCCCCAACAGAAAGAGTACAATGTATTAAAAGTCAGAACAGCGCCACCTTTTTTTAGAAATGGCCGAGTTTTGCAGTGAAGCAGTCCTCGTTAGTATAGTGGCAAGTATCTCCGCCTGTCACGCGGAAGACCGGGGTTCGATTCCCCGACGAGGAGTCCATCTTTGTTTTCTACTCAATCTTCACAACAGGGCAAATCAGAAGTAATGCTCCAGTATGCAGCTCTCAAGGTTAGGCTTTAATCCCATCCCCCGAAACAACTGCCTTCAACCATTAATGTAGTAACAGTGGTACCTGGATCACAACAACCACACACAACCTGCCTGCTCCCTTTGAGAATGGGTCACATATTGCCACCATCAGATTGAGTCTAAACTGATGTTATTTGCTGGTTGCTTGCATGTAAGGCGTGTACCTCAAAAGTGAATAAGCCACGTGGTCACAGCTTACATTGAGCCTTTACCCTATTGGTGACTTCAGTCCAGTTTTGAATCTCTCTTCTGAAATCTCAAAGGACTCCTTGTACCAAATTCTTATGAATCCGATTTGGCTCTTCTCATAAAAATACTTATGAGACTCGGTGGTTATGGTGTATTTTCCAGTGTCAGGCCAAAGGGGATCATGCTACGTCTGTTTCTGTAGTGTAGTGGTTATCACGTTCGCTTAACACGCGAAAGGTCCCCAGCTCGAAACTGGGCAGAAACAACTTCCTATGTCTCAGCTATTTTCCAACACAGTGAGGTCAGAATGTTCTGGCAGAAAATGTATGTGACTCATAGCATCTCCATTCGCCATTGCTGTTATCCACATTGAGTGTGATTTTGCAGATGCGGCGTCGAATTTGAGAAACTCTAGGAATGGCAAACTTTCCGTTATCTCTCAGTCTGTCACTGCTTTGTCTGTCACCCTCAAGCTCAAGCCAAGGTCATGCAAGGCTCATCCCAGGGGTTTGAAAGCAGACACCAGCAAAGAGAGGAACCTCCCAAATGGAAGCAGCATTAGAGATTCTGAACTGCTTGTTGAACAGAAGACAGAGGTATGTTATGTCGCTTGTTTCTTCTCTTTGTGAGAGATTTGGGACAGTAAGCTATACTTCAGTTTTCACAAAGAGCTCAATGTAACAAATTCCTAACATTCGGATGTGGCTACTCTAACGAGAAAAACAAATTGGACCCACACGTATTTGTGGGTCAAGCAGAGGTGCTTGGTGACATGTCAGTTTCTGTAGTGTAGTGGTTATCACGTTCGCTTCACACGCGAAAGGTCCCCAGCTCGAAACTGGGCAGAAACATCTTTGTGCGATGATGCTTTAGTCAAACTACTTGGGACCCAACTTCTGTGTCTCCGTTTGATATACTGGGTTTCAGAGACTGTTGTTCCAAGGATCCATGAAGACAATAACACTTGATGTTTTTCACAGTGAGAGTGTTTTTAAAGATGTGGTGGCAACATTGAGAAAAAATTGGGATGGCAAGGCTTATTCCAGGGGTTTTGAAAGGAGACACCAGCAAAGAGAAGAACCTCCCAGATGACTATTAAGGCCCAGTTGGGTTCAGTATTCATCCCAAATGCAGTATACTCTGAGCATATATGAAATCTTTGCAAATTCAGTGTACACAAAGTCGCCAATGTAAGTCCTCAGTCCTTTTCAAAATCAAGTTTACTGGAGTAGAAAGCCAGTTCACCAAAAGATTTCTCATCATCCCCCCAACAGAAAGAGTACAATGTATTAAAAGTCAGAACAGCGCCACCTTTTTTTAGAAATGGCCGAGTTTTGCAGTGAAGCAGTCCTCGTTAGTATAGTGGCAAGTATCTCCGCCTGTCACGCGGAAGACCGGGGTTCGATTCCCCGACGAGGAGTCCATCTTTGTTTTCTACTCAATCTTCACAACAGGGCAAATCAGAAGTAATGCTCCAGTATGCAGCTCTCAAGGTTAGGCTTTAATCCCATCCCCCGAAACAACTGCCTTCAACCATTAATGTAGTAACAGTGGTACCTGGATCACAACAACCACACACAACCTGCCTGCTCTCTTTGAGAATGGGTCACATATTGCCACCATCAGATTGAGTCTAAACTGATGTTATTTGCTGGTTGCTTGCATGTAAGGCGTGTACCTCAAAAGTGAATAAGCCACGTGGTCACAGCGTACATTGAGCCTTTACCCTATTGGTGACTTCAGTCCAGTTTTGAATCTCTCTTCTGAAATCTCAAAGGACTCCTTGTACCAAATTCTTATGAATCCGATTTGGCTCTTCTCATAAAAATACTTATGAGACTCGGTGGTTATGGTGTATTTTCCAGTGTCAGGCCAAAGGGGATCATGCTACGTCTGTTTCTGTAGTGTAGTGGTTATCACGTTCGCTTAACACGCGAAAGGTCCCCAGCTCGAAACTGGGCAGAAACAACTTCCTATGTCTCAGCTATTTGCCAACACAGTGAGGTCAGAATGTTCTGGCAGAAAATGTATGTGACTCATAGCATCTCCATTCGCCATTGCTGTCATCCACATTGAGTGTGATTTTGCAGATGCGGCGTCGAATTTGAGAAACTCTAGGAATGGCAAACTTTCCGTTATCTCTCAGTCTGTCACCCTCAAGCTCAAGCCAAGGTCATGCAAGGCTCATCCCAGGGGTTTGAAAGCAGACACCAGCAAAGAGAGGAACCTCCCAAATGGAAGCAGCATTAGAGATTCTGAACTGCTTGTTGAACAGAAGACAGAGGTATGTTATGTCGCTTGTTTCTTCTCTTTGTGAGAGATTTGGGACAGTAAGCTATACTTCAGTTTTCACAAAGAGCTCAATGTAACAAATTCCTAACATTCGGATGTGGCTACTCTAACGAGAAAAACAAATTGGACCCACACGTATTTGTGGGTCAAGCAGAGGTGCTTGGTGACATGTCAGTTTCTGTAGTGTAGTGGTTATCACGTTCGCTTCACACGCGAAATGTCCCCAGCTCGAAACTGGGCAGAAACATCTTTGTGCGATGATGCTTTAGTCAAACTACTTGGGACCCAACTTCTGTGTCTCCGTTTGATATACTGGGTTTCAGAGACTGTTGTTCCAAGGATCCATGAAGACAATAACACTTGATGTTTTTCACAGTGAGAGTGTTTTTAAAGATGTGGTGGCAACATTGAGAAAAAATTGGGATGGCAAGGCTTATTCCAGGGGTTTTGAAAGGAGACACCAGCAAAGAGAAGAACCTCCCAGATGACTATTAAGGCCCAGTTGGGTTCAGTATTCATCCCAAATGCAGTATACTCTGAGCATATATGAAATCTTTGCAAATTCAGTGTACACAAAGTCGCCAATGTAAGTCCTCAGTCCTTTTCAAAATCCAGTTTACTGGAGTAGAAAGCCAGTTCACCAAAAGATTTCTCATCATCCCCCCAACAGAAAGAGTACAATGTATTAAAAGTCAGAACAGCGCCACCTTTTTTTAGAAATGGCCGAGTTTTGCAGTGAAGCAGTCCTCGTTAGTATAGTGGCAAGTATCTCCGCCTGTCACGCGGAAGACCGGGGTTCGATTCCCCGACGAGGAGTCCATCTTTGTTTTCTACTCAATCTTCACAACAGGGCAAATCAGAAGTAATGCTCCAGTATGCAGCTCTCAAGGTTAGGCTTTAATCCCATCCCCCGAAACAACTGCCTTCAACCATTAATGTAGTAACAGTGGTACCTGGATCACAACAACCACACACAACCTGCCTGCTCCCTTTGAGAATGGGTCACATATTGCCACCATCAGATTGAGTCTAAACTGATGTTATTTGCTGGTTGCTTGCATGTAAGGCGTGTACCTCAAAAGTGAATAAGCCACGTGGTCACAGCGTACATTGAGCCTTTACCCTATTGGTGACTTCAGTCCAGTTTTGAATCTCTCTTCTGAAATCTCAAAGGACTCCTTGTACCAAATTCTTATGAATCCGATTTGGCTCTTCTCATAAAAATACTTATGAGACTCGGTGGTTATGGTGTATTTTCCAGTGTCAGGCCAAAGGGGATCATGCTACGTCTGTTTCTGTAGTGTAGTGGTTATCACGTTCGCTTAACACGCGAAAGGTCCCCAGCTCGAAACTGGGCAGAAACAACTTCCTATGTCTCAACTATTTTCCAACACAGTGAGGTCAGAATGTTCTGGCAGCAAATGTATGTGACTCATAGCATCTCCATTCGCCATTGCTGTCATCCACATTGAGTGTGATTTTGCAGATGCGGCGTCGAATTTGAGAAACTCTAGGAATGGCAAACTTTCCGTTATCTCTCAGTCTGTCACTTCTTTGTCTGTCACCCTCAAGCTCAAGCCAAGGTCATGCAAGGCTCATCCCAGGGGTTTGAAAGCAGACACCAGCAAAGAGAGGAACCTCCCAAATGGAAGCAGCATTAGAGATTCTGAACTGCTTGTTGAACAGAAGACAGAGGTATGTTATGTCGCTTGTTTCTTCTCTTTGTGAGAGATTTGGGACAGTAAGCTATACTTCAGTTTTCACAAAGAGCTCAATGTAACAAATTCCTAACATTCGGATGTGGCTACTCTAACGAGAAAAACAAATTGGACCCACACGTATTTGTGGGTCAAGCAGAGGTGCTTGGTGACATGTCAGTTTCTGTAGTGTAGTGGTTATCACGTTCGCTTCACACGCGAAATGTCCCCAGCTCGAAACTGGGCAGAAACATCTTTGTGCGATGATGCTTTAGTCAAACTACTTGGGACCCAACTTCTGTGTCTCCGTTTGATATACTGGGTTTCAGAGACTGTTGTTCCAAGGATCCATGAAGACAATAACACTTGATATTTTTCACAGTGAGAGTGTTTTTAAAGATGTGGTGGCAACATTGAGAAAAAATTGGGATGGCAAGGCTTATTCCAGGGGTTTTGAAAGGAGACACCAGCAAAGAGAAGAACCTCCCAGATGACTATTAAGGCCCAGTTGGGTTCAGTATTCATCCCAAATGCAGTATACTCTGAGCATATATGAAATCTTTGCAAATTCAGTGTACACAAAGTCGCCAATGTAAGTCCTCAGTCCTTTTCAAAATCCAGTTTACTGGAGTAGAAAGCCAGTTCACCAAAAGATTTCTCATCATCCCCCCAACAGAAAGAGTACAATGTATTAAAAGTCAGAACAGCGCCACCTTTTTTTAGAAATGGCCGAGTTTTGCAGTGAAGCAGTCCTCGTTAGTATAGTGGCAAGTATCTCCGCCTGTCACGCGGAAGACCGGGGTTCGATTCCCCGACGAGGAGTCCATCTTTGTTTTCTACTCAATCTTCACAACAGGGCAAATCAGAAGTAATGCTCCAGTATGCAGCTCTCAAGGTTAGGCTTTAATCCCATCCCCCGAAACAACTGCCTTCAACCATTAATGTAGTAACAGTGGTACCTGGATCACAACAACCACACACAACCTGCCTGCTCCCTTTGAGAATGGGTCACATATTGCCACCATCAGATTGAGTCTAAACTGATGTTATTTGCTGGTTGCTTGCATGTAAGGCGTGTACCTCAAAAGTGAATAAGCCACGTGGTCACAGCTTACATTGAGCCTTTACCCTATTGGTGACTTCAGTCCAGTTTTGAATCTCTCTTCTGAAATCTCAAAGGACTCCTTGTACCAAATTCTTATGAATCCGATTTGACTCTTCTCATAAAAATACTTATGAGACTCGGTGGTTATGGTGTATTTTCCAGTGTCAGGCCAAAGGGGATCATGCTACGTCTGTTTCTGTAGTGTAGTGGTTATCACGTTCGCTTAACACGCGAAAGGTCCCCAGCTCGAAACTGGGCAGAAACAACTTCCTATGTCTCAGCTATTTTCCAACACAGTGAGGTCAGAATGTTCTGGCAGAAAATGTATGTGACTCATAGCATCTCCATTCGCCATTGCTGTCATCCACATTGAGTGTGATTTTGCAGATGCGGCGTCGAATTTGAGAAACTCTAGGAATGGCAAACTTTCCGTTATCTCTCAGTCTGTCACTGCTTTGTCTGTCACCCTCAAGCTCAAGCCAAGGTCATGCAAGGCTCATCCCAGGGGTTTGAAAGCAGACACCAGCAAAGAGAGGAACCTCCCAAATGGAAGCAGCATTAGAGATTCTGAACTGCTTGTTGAACAGAAGACAGAGGTATGTTATGTCGCTTGTTTCTTCTCTTTGTGAGAGATTTGGGACAGTAAGCTATACTTCAGTTTTCACAAAGAGCTCAATGTAACAAATTCCTAACATTCGGATGTGGCTACTCTAACGAGAAAAACAAATTGGACCCACACGTATTTGTGGGTCAAGCAGAGGTGCTTGGTGACATGTCAGTTTCTGTAGTGTAGTGGTTATCACGTTCGCTTCACACGCGAAATGTCCCCAGCTCGAAACTGGGCAGAAACATCTTTGTGCGATGATGCTTTAGTCAAACTACTTGGGACCCAACTTCTGTGTCTCCGTTTGATATACTGGGTTTCAGAGACTGTTGTTCCAAGGATCCATGAAGACAATAACACTTGATGTTTTTCACAGTGAGAGTGTTTTTAAAGATGTGGTGGCAACATTGAGAAAAAATTGGGATGGCAAGGCTTATTCCAGGGGTTTTGAAAGGAGACATCAGCAAAGAGAAGAACCTCCCAGATGACTATTAAGGCCCAGTTGGGTTCAGTATTCATCCCAAAGGCAGTATACTCTGAGCATATATGAAATCTTTGCAAATTCAGTGTACACAAAGTCGCCAATGTAAGTCCTCAGTCCTTTTCAAAATCCAGTTTACTGGAGTAGAAAGCCAGTTCACCAAAAGATTTCTCATCATCCCCCCAACAGAAAGAGTACAATGTATTAAAAGTCAGAACAGCGCCACCTTTTTTTAGAAATGGCCGAGTTTTGCAGTGAAGCAGTCCTCGTTAGTATAGTGGCAAGTATCTCCGCCTGTCACGCGGAAGACCGGGGTTCGATTCCCCGACGAGGAGTCCATCTTTGTTTTCTACTCAATCTTCACAACAGGGCAAATCAGAAGTAATGCTCCAGTATGCAGCTCTCAAGGTTAGGGTTTAATCCCATCCACCGAAACAACTGCCTTCAACCATTAATGTAGTAACAGTGGTACCTGGATCACAACAACCACACACAACCTGCCTGCTCTCTTTGAGAATGGGTCACATATTGCCACCATCAGATTGAGTCTAAACTGATGTTATTTGCTGGTTGCTTGCATGTAAGGCGTGTACCTCAAAAGTGAATAAGCCACGTGGTCACAGCGTACATTGAGCCTTTACCCTATTGGTGACTTCAGTCCAGTTTTGAATCTCTCTTCTGAAATCTCAAAGGACTCCTTGTACCAAATTCTTATGAATCCGATTTGGCTCTTCTCATAAAAATACTTATGAGACTCGGTGGTTATGGTGTATTTTCCAGTGTCAGGCCAAAGGGGATCATGCTACGTCTGTTTCTGTAGTGTAGTGGTTATCACGTTCGCTTAACACGCGAAAGGTCCCCAGCTCGAAACTGGGCAGAAACAACTTCCTATGTCTCAACTATTTTCCAACACAGTGAGGTCAGAATGTTCTGGCAGCAAATGTATGTGACTCATAGCATCTCCATTCGCCATTGCTGTCATCCACATTGAGTGTGATTTTGCAGATGCGGCGTCGAATTTGAGAAACTCTAGGAATGGCAAACTTTCCGTTATCTCTCAGTCTGTCACTTCTTTGTCTGTCACCCTCAAGCTCAAGCCAAGGTCATGCAAGGCTCATCCCAGGAGTTTGAAAGCAGACACCAGCAAAGAGAGGAACCTCCCAAATGGAAGCAGCATTAGAGATTCTGAACTGCTTGTTGAACAGAAGACAGAGGTATGTAATGGCGCTTGTTTCTTCTCTTTGTGAGAGATTTGGGACAGTAAGCTATACTTCAGTTTTCACAAAGAGCTCAATGTAACAAATTCCTAACATTCGGATGTGGCTACTCTAACGAGAAAAACAAATTGGACCCACACGTATTTGTGGGTCAAGCAGAGGTGCTTGGTGACATGTCAGTTTCTGTAGTGTAGTGGTTATCACGTTCGCTTCACACGCGAAATGTCCCCAGCTCGAAACTGGGCAGAAACATCTTTGTGCGATGATGCTTTAGTCAAACTACTTGGGACCCAACTTCTGTGTCTCCGTTTGATATACTGGGTTTCAGAGACTGTTGTTCCAAGGATCCATGAAGACAATAACACTTGATATTTTTCACAGTGAGAGTGTTTTTAAAGATGTGGTGGCAACATTGAGAAAAAATTGGGATGGCAAGGCTTATTCCAGGGGTTTTGAAAGGAGACACCAGCAAAGAGAAGAACCTCCCAGATGACTATTAAGGCCCAGTTGGGTTCAGTATTCATCCCAAATGCAGTATACTCTGAGCATATATGAAATCTTTGCAAATTCAGTGTACACAAAGTCGCCAATGTAAGTCCTCAGTCCTTTTCAAAATCCAGTTTACTGGAGTAGAAAGCCAGTTCACCAAAAGATTTCTCATCATCCCCCCAACAGAAAGAGTACAATGTATTAAAAGTCAGAACAGCGCCACCTTTTTTTAGAAATGGCCGAGTTTTGCAGTGAAGCAGTCCTCGTTAGTATAGTGGCAAGTATCTCCGCCTGTCACGCGGAAGACCGGGGTTCGATTCCCCGACGAGGAGTCCATCTTTGTTTTCTACTCAATCTTCACAACAGGGCAAATCAGAAGTAATGCTCCAGTATGCAGCTCTCAAGGTTAGGGTTTAATCCCATCCACCGAAACAACTGCCTTCAACCATTAATGTAGTAACAGTGGTACCTGGATCACAACAACCACACACAACCTGCCTGCTCTCTTTGAGAATGGGTCACATATTGCCACCATCAGATTGAGTCTAAACTGATGTTATTTGCTGGTTGCTTGCATGTAAGGCGTGTACCTCAAAAGTGAATATGCCACGTGGTCACAGCGTACATTGAGCCTTTACCCTATTGGTGACTTCAGTCCAGTTTTGAATCTCTCTTCTGAAATCTCAAAGGACTCCTTGTACCAAATTCTTATGAATCCGATTTGGCTCTTCTCATAAAAATACTTATGAGACTCGGTGGTTATGGTGTATTTTCCAGTGTCAGGCCAAAGGGGATCATGCTACGTCTGTTTCTGTAGTGTCGTGGTTATCACGTTCGCTTAACACGCGAAAGGTCCCCAGCTCGAAACTGGGCAGAAACAACTTCCTATGTCTCAACTATTTTCCAACACAGTGAGGTCAGAATGTTCTGGCAGAAAATGTATGTGACTCATAGCATCTCCATTCGCCATTGCTGTCATCCACATTGAGCGTGATTTTGCAGATGCGGCGTCGAATTTGAGAAACTCTAGGAATGGCAAACTTTCCGTTATCTCTCAGTCTGTCACTGCTTTGTCTGTCACCCTCAAGCTCAAGCCAAGGTCATGCAAGGCTCATCCCAGGGGTTTGAAAGCAGACACCAGCAAAGAGAGGAACCTCCCAAATGGAAGCAGCATTAGAGATTCTGAACTGCTTGTTGAACAGAAGACAGAGGTATGTTATGTCGCTTGTTTCTTCTCTTTGTGAGAGATTTGGGACAGTAAGCTATACTTCAGTTTTCACAAAGAGCTCAATGTAACAAATTCCTAACATTCGGATGTGGCTACTCTAACGAGAAAAACAAATTGGACCCACACGTATTTGTGGGTCAAGCAGAGGTGCTTGGTGACATGTCAGTTTCTGTAGTGTAGTGGTTATCACGTTCGCTTCACACGCGAAATGTCCCCAGCTCGAAACTGGGCAGAAACATCTTTGTGCGATGATGCTTTAGTCAAACTACTTGGGACCCAACTTCTGTGTCTCCGTTTGATATACTGGGTTTCAGAGACTGTTGTTCCAAGGATCCATGAAGACAATAACACTTGATGTTTTTCACAGTGAGAGTGTTTTTAAAGATGTGGTGGCAACATTGAGAAAAAATTGGGATGGCAAGGCTTATTCCAGGGGTTTTGAAAGGAGACACCAGCAAAGAGAAGAACCTCCCAGATGACTATTAAGGCCCAGTTGGGTTCAGTATTCATCCCAAATGCAGTATACTCTGAGCATATATGAAATCTTTGCAAATTCAGTGTACACAAAGTCGCCAATGTAAGTCCTCAGTCCTTTTCAAAATCCAGTTTACTGGAGTAGAAAGCCAGTTCACCAAAAGATTTCTCATCATCCCCCCAACAGAAAGAGTACAATGTATTAAAAGTCAGAACAGCGCCACCTTTTTTTAGAAATGGCCGAGTTTTGCAGTGAAGCAGTCCTCGTTAGTATAGTGGCAAGTATCTCCGCCTGTCACGGGGAAGACCGGGGTTCGATTCCCCGACGAGGAGTCCATCTTTGTTTTCTACTCAATCTTCACAACAGGGCAAATCAGAAGTAATGCTCCAGTATGCAGCTCTCAAGGTTAGGGTTTAATCCCATCCACCGAAACAACTGCCTTCAACCATTAATGTAGTAACAGTGGTACCTGGATCACAACAACCACACACAACCTGCCTGCTCTCTTTGAGAATGGGTCACATATTGCCACCATCAGATTGAGTCTAAACTGATGTTATTTGCTGGTTGCTTGCATGTAAGGCGTGTACCTCAAAAGTGAATAAGCCACGTGGTCACAGCGTACATTGAGCCTTTACCCTATTGGTGACTTCAGTCCAGTTTTGAATCTCTCTTCTGAAATCTCAAAGGACTCCTTGTACCAAATTCTTATGAATCCGATTTGGCTCTTCTCATAAAAATACTTATGAGACTCGGTGGTTATGGTGTATTTTCCAGTGTCAGGCCAAAGGGGATCATGCTACGTCTGTTTCTGTAGTGTAGTGGTTATCACGTTCGCTTAACACGCGAAAGGTCCCCAGCTCGAAACTGGGCAGAAACAACTTCCTATGTCTCAACTATTTTCCAACACAGTGAGGTCAGAATGTTCTGGCAGCAAATGTATGTGACTCATAGCATCTCCATTCGCCATTGCTGTCATCCACATTGAGTGTGATTTTGCAGATGCGGCGTCGAATTTGAGAAACTCTAGGAATGGCAAACTTTCCGTTATCTCTCAGTCTGTCACTTCTTTGTCTGTCACCCTCAAGCTCAAGCCAAGGTCATGCAAGGCTCATCCCAGGGGTTTGAAAGCAGACACCAGCAAAGAGAGGAACCTCCCAAATGGAAGCAGCATTAGAGATTCTGAACTGCTTGTTGAACAGAAGACAGAGGTATGTTATGTCGCTTGTTTCTTCTCTTTGTGAGAGATTTGGGACAGTAAGCTATACTTCAGTTTTCACAAAGAGCTCAATGTAACAAATTCCTAACATTCGGATGTGGCTACTCTAACGAGAAAAACAAATTGGACCCACACGTATTTGTGGGTCAAGCAGAGGTGCTTGGTGACATGTCAGTTTCTGTAGTGTAGTGGTTATCACGTTCGCTTCACACGCGAAATGTCCCCAGCTCGAAACTGGGCAGAAACATCTTTGTGCGATGATGCTTTAGTCAAACTACTTGGGACCCAACTTCTGTGTCTCCGTTTGATATACTGGGTTTCAGAGACTGTTGTTCCAAGGATCCATGAAGACAATAACACTTGATATTTTTCACAGTGAGAGTGTTTTTAAAGATGTGGTGGCAACATTGAGAAAAAATTGGGATGGCAAGGCTTATTCCAGGGGTTTTGAAAGGAGACACCAGCAAAGAGAAGAACCTCCCAGATGACTATTAAGGCCCAGTTGGGTTCAGTATTCATCCCAAATGCAGTATACTCTGAGCATATATGAAATCTTTGCAAATTCAGTGTACACAAAGTCGCCAATGTAAGTCCTCAGTCCTTTTCAAAATCCAGTTTACTGGAGTAGAAAGCCAGTTCACCAAAAGATTTCTCATCATCCCCCCAACAGAAAGAGTACAATGTATTAAAAGTCAGAACAGCGCCACCTTTTTTTAGAAATGGCCGAGTTTTGCAGTGAAGCAGTCCTCGTTAGTATAGTGGCAAGTATCTCCGCCTGTCACGCGGAAGACCGGGGTTCGATTCCCCGACGAGGAGTCCATCTTTGTTTTCTACTCAATCTTCACAACAGGGCAAATCAGAAGTAATGCTCCAGTATGCAGCTCTCAAGGTTAGGGTTTAATCCCATCCACCGAAACAACTGCCTTCAACCATTAATGTAGTAACAGTGGTACCTGGATCACAACAACCACACACAACCTGCCTGCTCTCTTTGAGAATGGGTCACATATTGCCACCATCAGATTGAGTCTAAACTGATGTTATTTGCTGGTTGCTTGCATGTAAGGCGTGTACCTCAAAAGTGAATATGCCACGTGGTCACAGCGTACATTGAGCCTTTACCCTATTGGTGACTTCAGTCCAGTTTTGAATCTCTCTTCTGAAATCTCAAAGGACTCCTTGTACCAAATTCTTATGAATCCGATTTGGCTCTTCTCATAAAAATACTTATGAGACTCGGTGGTTATGGTGTATTTTCCAGTGTCAGGCCAAAGGGGATCATGCTACGTCTGTTTCTGTAGTGTAGTGGTTATCACGTTCGCTTAACACGCGAAAGGTCCCCAGCTCGAAACTGGGCAGAAACAACTTCCTATGTCTCAACTATTTTCCAACACAGTGAGGTCAGAATGTTCTGGCAGCAAATGTATGTGACTCATAGCATCTCCATTCGCCATTGCTGTCATCCACATTGAGTGTGATTTTGCAGATGCGGCGTCGAATTTGAGAAACTCTAGGAATGGCAAACTTTCCGTTATCTCTCAGTCTGTCACTTCTTTGTCTGTCACCCTCAAGCTCAAGCCAAGGTCATGCAAGGCTCATCCCAGGGGTTTGAAAGCAGACACCAGCAAAGAGAGGAACCTCCCAAATGGAAGCAGCATTAGAGATTCTGAACTGCTTGTTGAACAGAAGACAGAGGTATGTTATGTCGCTTGTTTCTTCTCTTTGTGAGAGATTTGGGACAGTAAGCTATACTTCAGTTTTCACAAAGAGCTCAATGTAACAAATTCCTAACATTCGGATGTGGCTACTCTAACGAGAAAAACAAATTGGACCCACACGTATTTGTGGGTCAAGCAGAGGTGCTTGGTGACATGTCAGTTTCTGTAGTGTAGTGGTTATCACGTTCGCTTCACACGCGAAATGTCCCCAGCTCGAAACTGGGCAGAAACATCTTTGTGCGATGATGCTTTAGTCAAACTACTTGGGACCCAACTTCTGTGTCTCCGTTTGATATACTGGGTTTCAGAGACTGTTGTTCCAAGGATCCATGAAGACAATAACACTTGATATTTTTCACAGTGAGAGTGTTTTTAAAGATGTGGTGGCAACATTGAGAAAAAATTGGGATGGCAAGGCTTATTCCAGGGGTTTTGAAAGGAGACACCAGCAAAGAGAAGAACCTCCCAGATGACTATTAAGGCCCAGTTGGGTTCAGTATTCATCCCAAATGCAGTATACTCTGAGCATATATGAAATCTTTGCAAATTCAGTGTACACAAAGTCGCCAATGTAAGTCCTCAGTCCTTTTCAAAATCCAGTTTACTGGAGTAGAAAGCCAGTTCACCAAAAGATTTCTCATCATCCCCCCAACAGAAAGAGTACAATGTATTAAAAGTCAGAACAGCGCCACCTTTTTTTAGAAATGGCCGAGTTTTGCAGTGAAGCAGTCCTCGTTAGTATAGTGGCAAGTATCTCCGCCTGTCACGGGGAAGACCGGGGTTCGATTCCCCGACGAGGAGTCCATCTTTGTTTTCTACTCAATCTTCACAACAGGGCAAATCAGAAGTAATGCTCCAGTATGCAGCTCTCAAGGTTAGGCTTTAATCCCATCCCCCGAAACAACTGCCTTCAACCATTAATGTAGTAACAGTGGTACCTGGATCACAACAACCACACACAACCTGCCTGCTCCCTTTGAGAATGGGTCACATATTGCCACCATCAGATTGAGTCTAAACTGATGTTATTTGCTGGTTGCTTGCATGTAAGGCGTGTACCTCAAAAGTGAATAAGCCACGTGGTCACAGCTTACATTGAGCCTTTACCCTATTGGTGACTTCAGTCCAGTTTTGAATCTCTCTTCTGAAATCTCAAAGGACTCCTTGTACCAAATTCTTATGAATCCGATTTGGCTCTTCTCATAAAAATACTTATGAGACTCGGTGGTTATGGTGTATTTTCCAGTGTCAGGCCAAAGGGGATCATGCTACGTCTGTTTCTGTAGTGTAGTGGTTATCACGTTCGCTTAACACGCGAAAGGTCCCCAGCTCGAAACTGGGCAGAAACAACTTCCTATGTCTCAGCTATTTTCCAACACAGTGAGGTCAGAATGTTCTGGCAGAAAATGTATGTGACTCATAGCATCTCCATTCGCCATTGCTGTCATCCACATTGAGTGTGATTTTGCAGATGCGGCGTCGAATTTGAGAAACTCTAGGAATGGCAAACTTTCCGTTATCTCTCAGTCTGTCACTTCTTAGTCTGTCACCCTCAAGCTCAAGCCAAGGTCATGCAAGGCTCATCCCAGGGGTTTGAAAGCAGACACCAGCAAAGAGAGGAACCTCCCAAATGGAAGCAGCATTAGAGATTCTGAACTGCTTGTTGAACAGAAGACAGAGGTATGTTATGTCGCTTGTTTCTTCTCTTTGTGAGAGATTTGGGACAGTAAGCTATACTTCAGTTTTCACAAAGAGCTCAATGTAACAAATTCCTAACATTCGGATGTGGCTACTCTAACGAGAAAAACAAATTGGACCCACACGTATTTGTGGGTCAAGCAGAGGTGCTTGGTGACATGTCAGTTTCTGTAGTGTAGTGGTTATCACGTTCGCTTCACACGCGAAAGGTCCCCAGCTCGAAACTGGGCAGAAACATCTTTGTGCGATGATGCTTTAGTCAAACTACTTGGGACCCAACTTCTGTGTCTCCGTTTGATATACTGGGTTTCAGAGACTGTTGTTCCAAGGATCCATGAAGACAATAACACTTGATGTTTTTCACAGTGAGAGTGTTTTTAAAGATGTGGTGGCAACATTGAGAAAAAATTGGGATGGCAAGGCTTATTTCAGGGGTTTTGAAAGGAGACACCAGCAAAGAGAAGAACCTTCCAGATGACTATTAAGGCCCAGTTGGGTTCAGTATTCATCCCAAATGCAGTATACTCTGAGCATATATGAAATCTTTGCAAATTCAGTGTACACAAAGTCGCCAATGTAAGTCCTCAGTCCTTTTCAAAATCCAGTTTACTGGAGTAGAAAGCCAGTTCACCAAAAGATTTCTCATCATCCCCCCAACAGAAAGAGTACAATGTATTAAAAGTCAGAACAGCGCCACCTTTTTTTAGAAATGGCCGAGTTTTGCAGTGAAGCAGTCCTCGTTAGTATAGTGGCAAGTATCTCCGCCTGTCACGCGGAAGACCGGGGTTCGATTCCCCGACGAGGAGTCCATCTTTGTTTTCTACTCAATCTTCACAACAGGGCAAATCAGAAGTAATTCTCCAGTATGCAGCTCTCAAGGTTAGGCTTTAATCCCATCCCCCGAAACAACTGCCTTCAACCATTAATGTAGTAACAGTGGTACCTGGATCACAACAACCACACACAACCTGCCTGCTCTCTTTGAGAATGGGTCACATATTGCCACCATCAGATTGAGTCTAAACTGATGTTATTTGCTGGTTGCTTGCATGTAAGGCGTGTACCTCAAAAGTGAATAAGCCACGTGGTCACAGCGTACATTGAGCCTTTACCCTATTGGTGACTTCAGTCCAGTTTTGAATCTCTCTTCTGAAATCTCAAAGGACTCCTTGTACCAAATTCTTATGAATCCGATTTGGCTCTTCTCATAAAAATACTTATGAGACTCGGTGGTTATGGTGTATTTTCCAGTGTCAGGCCAAAGGGGATCATGCTACGTCTGTTTCTGTAGTGTAGTGGTTATCACGTTCGCTTAACACGCGAAAGGTCCCCAGCTCGAAACTGGGCAGAAACAACTTCCTATGTCTCAGCTATTTGCCAACACAGTGAGGTCAGAATGTTCTGGCAGAAAATGTATGTGACTCATAGCATCTCCATTCGCCATTGCTGTCATCCACATTGAGTGTGATTTTGCAGATGCGGCGTCGAATTTGAGAAACTCTAGGAATGGCAAACTTTCCGTTATCTCTCAGTCTGTCACTGCTTTGTCTGTCACCCTCAAGCTCAAGCCAAGGTCATGCAAGGCTCATCCCAGGGGTTTGAAAGCAGACACCAGCAAAGAGAGGAACCTCCCAAATGGAAGCAGCATTAGAGATTCTGAACTGCTTGTTGAACAGAAGACAGAGGTATGTAATGGCGCTTGTTTCTTCTCTTTGTGAGAGATTTGGGACAGTAAGCTATACTTCAGTTTTCACAAAGAGCTCAATGTAACAAATTCCTAACATTCGGATGTGGCTACTCTAACGAGAAAAACAAATTGGACCCACACGTATTTGTGGGTCAAGCAGAGGTGCTTGGTGACATGTCAGTTTCTGTAGTGTAGTGGTTATCACGTTCGCTTCACACGCGAAATGTCCCCAGCTCGAAACTGGGCAGAAACATCTTTGTGCGATGATGCTTTAGTCAAACTACTTGGGACCCAACTTCTGTGTCTCCGTTTGATATACTGGGTTTCAGAGACTGTTGTTCCAAGGATCCATGAAGACAATAACACTTGATGTTTTTCACAGTGAGAGTGTTTTTAAAGATGTGGTGGCAACATTGAGAAAAAATTGGGATGGCAAGGCTTATTCCAGGGGTTTTGAAAGGAGACACCAGCAAAGAGAAGAACCTCCCAGATGACTATTAAGGCCCAGTTGGGTTCAGTATTCATCCCAAATGCAGTATACTCTGAGCATATATGAAATCTTTGCAAATTCAGTGTACACAAAGTCGCCAATGTAAGTCCTCAGTCCTTTTCAAAATCCAGTTTACTGGAGTAGAAAGCCAGTTCACCAAAAGATTTCTCATCATCCCCCCAACAGAAAGAGTACAATGTATTAAAAGTCAGAACAGCGCCACCTTTTTTTAGAAATGGCCGAGTTTTGCAGTGAAGCAGTCCTCGTTAGTATAGTGGCAAGTATCTCCGCCTGTCACGCGGAAGACCGGGGTTCGATTCCCTGACGAGGAGTCCATCTTTGTTTTCTACTCAATCTTCACAACAGGGCAAATCAGAAGTAATGCTCCAGTATGCAGCTCTCAAGGTTAGGGTTTAATCCCATCCACCGAAACAACTGCCTTCAACCATTAATGTAGTAACAGTGGTACCTGGATCACAACAACCACACACAACCTGCCTGCTCTCTTTGAGAATGGGTCACATATTGCCACCATCAGATTGAGTCTAAACTGATGTTATTTGCTGGTTGCTTGCATGTAAGGCGTGTACCTCAAAAGTGAATAAGCCACGTGGTCACAGCGTACATTGAGCCTTTACCCTATTGGTGACTTCAGTCCAGTTTTGAATCTCTCTTCTGAAATCTCAAAGGACTCCTTGTACCAAATTCTTATGAATCCGATTTGGCTCTTCTCATAAAAATACTTATGAGACTCGGTGGTTATGGTGTATTTTCCAGTGTCAGGCCAAAGGGGATCATGCTACGTCTGTTTCTGTAGTGTAGTGGTTATCACGTTCGCTTAACACGCGAAAGGTCCCCAGCTCGAAACTGGGCAGAAACAACTTCCTATGTCTCAACTATTTTCCAACACAGTGAGGTCAGAATGTTCTGGCAGCAAATGTATGTGACTCATAGCATCTCCATTCGCCATTGCTGTCATCCACATTGAGTGTGATTTTGCAGATGCGGCGTCGAATTTGAGAAACTCTAGGAATGGCAAACTTTCCGTTATCTCTCAGTCTGTCACTGCTTTGTCTGTCACCCTCAAGCTCAAGCCAAGGTCATGCAAGGCTCATCCCAGGGGTTTGAAAGCAGACACCAGCAAAGAGAGGAACCTCCCAAATGGAAGCAGCATTAGAGATTCTGAACTGCTTGTTAAACAGAAGACAGAGGTATGTAATGGCGCTTGTTTCTTCTCTTTGTGAGAGATTTGGGACAGTAAGCTATACTTCAGTTTTCACAAAGAGCTCAATGTAACAAATTCCTAACATTCGGATGTGGCTACTCTAACGAGAAAAACAAATTGGACCCACACGTATTTGTGGGTCAAGCAGAGGTGCTTGGTGACATGTCAGTTTCTGTAGTGTAGTGGTTATCACGTTCGCTTCACACGCGAAATGTCCCCAGCTCGAAACTGGGCAGAAACATCTTTGTGCGATGATGCTTTAGTCAAACTACTTGGGACCCAACTTCTGTGTCTCCGTTTGATATACTGGGTTTCAGAGACTGTTGTTCCAAGGATCCATGAAGACAATAACACTTGATGTTTTTCACAGTGAGAGTGTTTTTAAAGATGTGGTGGCAACATTGAGAAAAAATTGGGATGGCAAGGCTTATTCCAGGGGTTTTGAAAGGAGACACCAGCAAAGAGAAGAACCTCCCAGATGACTATTAAGGCCCAGTTGGGTTCAGTATTCATCCCAAATGCAGTATACTCTGAGCATATATGAAATCTTTGCAAATTCAGTGTACACAAAGTCGCCAATGTAAGTCCTCAGTCCTTTTCAAAATCCAGTTTACTGGAGTAGAAAGCCAGTTCACCAAAAGATTTCTCATCATCCCCCCAACAGAAAGAGTACAATGTATTAAAAGTCAGAACAGCGCCACCTTTTTTTAGAAATGGCCGAGTTTTGCAGTGAAGCAGTCCTCGTTAGTATAGTGGCAAGTATCTCCGCCTGTCACGCGGAAGACCGGGGTTCGATTCCCCGACGAGGAGTCCATCTTTGTTTTCTACTCAATCTTCACAACAGGGCAAATCAGAAGTAATGCTCCAGTATGCAGCTCTCAAGGTTAGGCTTTAATCCCATCCCCCGAAACAACTGCCTTCAACCATTAATGTAGTAACAGTGGTACCTGGATCACAACAACCACACACAACCTGCCTGCTCCCTTTGAGAATGGGTCACATATTGCCACCATCAGATTGAGTCTAAACTGATGTTATTTGCTGGTTGCTTGCATGTAAGGCGTGTACCTCAAAAGTGAATAAGCCACGTGGTCACAGCTTACATTGAGCCTTTACCCTATTGGTGACTTCAGTCCAGTTTTGAATCTCTCTTCTGAAATCTCAAAGGACTCCTTGTACCAAATTCTTATGAATCCGATTTGGCTCTTCTCATAAAAATACTTATGAGACTCGGTGGTTATGGTGTATTTTCCAGTGTCAGGCCAAAGGGGATCATGCTACGTCTGTTTCTGTAGTGTAGTGGTTATCACGTTCGCTTAACACGCGAAAGGTCCCCAGCTCGAAACTGGGCAGAAACAACTTCCTATGTCTCAGCTATTTTCCAACACAGTGAGGTCAGAATGTTCTGGCAGAAAATGTATGTGACTCATAGCATCTCCATTCGCCATTGCTGTCATCCACATTGAGTGTGATTTTGCAGATGCGGCGTCGAATTTGAGAAACTCTAGGAATGGCAAACTTTCCGTTATCTCTCAGTCTGTCACTTCTTAGTCTGTCACCCTCAAGCTCAAGCCAAGGTCATGCAAGGCTCATCCCAGGGGTTTGAAAGCAGACACCAGCAAAGAGAGGAACCTCCCAAATGGAAGCAGCATTAGAGATTCTGAACTGCTTGTTGAACAGAAGACAGAGGTATGTTATGTCGCTTGTTTCTTCTCTTTGTGAGAGATTTGGGACAGTAAGCTATACTTCAGTTTTCACAAAGAGCTCAATGTAACAAATTCCTAACATTCGGATGTGGCTACTCTAACGAGAAAAACAAATTGGACCCACACGTATTTGTGGGTCAAGCAGAGGTGCTTGGTGACATGTCAGTTTCTGTAGTGTAGTGGTTATCACGTTCGCTTCACACGCGAAAGGTCCCCAGCTCGAAACTGGGCAGAAACATCTTTGTGCGATGATGCTTTAGTCAAACTACTTGGGACCCAACTTCTGTGTCTCCGTTTGATATACTGGGTTTCAGAGACTGTTGTTCCAAGGATCCATGAAGACAATAACACTTGATGTTTTTCACAGTGAGAGTGTTTTTAAAGATGTGGTGGCAACATTGAGAAAAAATTGGGATGGCAAGGCTTATTCCAGGGGTTTTGAAAGGAGACACCAGCAAAGAGAAGAACCTCCCAGATGACTATTAAGGCCCAGTTGGGTTCAGTATTCATCCCAAATGCAGTATACTCTGAGCATATATGAAATCTTTGCAAATTCAGTGTACACAAAGTCGCCAATGTAAGTCCTCAGTCCTTTTCAAAATCCAGTTTACTGGAGTAGAAAGCCAGTTCACCAAAAGATTTCTCATCATCCCCCCAACAGAAAGAGTACAATGTATTAAAAGTCAGAACAGCGCCACCTTTTTTTAGAAATGGCCGAGTTTTGCAGTGAAGCAGTCCTCGTTAGTATAGTGGCAAGTATCTCCGCCTGTCACGCGGAAGACCGGGGTTCGATTCCCCGACGAGGAGTCCATCTTTGTTTTCTACTCAATCTTCACAACAGGGCAAATCAGAAGTAATGCTCCAGTATGCAGCTCTCAAGGTTAGGCTTTAATCCCATCCCCCGAAACAACTGCCTTCAACCATTAATGTAGTAACAGTGGTACCTGGATCACAACAACCACACACAACCTGCCTGCTCTCTTTGAGAATGGGTCACATATTGCCACCATCAGATTGAGTCTAAACTGATGTTATTTGCTGGTTGCTTGCATGTAAGGCGTGTACCTCAAAAGTGAATAAGCCACGTGGTCACAGCGTACATTGAGCCTTTACCCTATTGGTGACTTCAGTCCAGTTTTGAATCTCTCTTCTGAAATCTCAAAGGACTCCTTGTACCAAATTCTTATGAATCCGATTTGGCTCTTCTCATAAAAATACTTATGAGACTCGGTGGTTATGGTGTATTTTCCAGTGTCAGGCCAAAGGGGATCATGCTACGTCTGTTTCTGTAGTGTAGTGGTTATCACGTTCGCTTAACACGCGAAAGGTCCCCAGCTCGAAACTGGGCAGAAACAACTTCCTATGTCTCAGCTATTTGCCAACACAGTGAGGTCAGAATGTTCTGGCAGAAAATGTATGTGACTCATAGCATCTCCATTCGCCATTGCTGTCATCCACATTGAGTGTGATTTTGCAGATGCGGCGTCGAATTTGAGAAACTCTAGGAATGGCAAACTTTCCGTTATCTCTCAGTCTGTCACTGCTTTGTCTGTCACCCTCAAGCTCAAGCCAAGGTCATGCAAGGCTCATCCCAGGGGTTTGAAAGCAGACACCAGCAAAGAGAGGAACCTCCCAAATGGAAGCAGCATTAGAGATTCTGAACTGCTTGTTGAACAGAAGACAGAGGTATGTTATGTCGCTTGTTTCTTCTCTTTGTGAGAGATTTGGGACAGTAAGCTATACTTCAGTTTTCACAAAGAGCTCAATGTAACAAATTCCTAACATTCGGATGTGGCTACTCTAACGAGAAAAACAAATTGGACCCACACGTATTTGTGGGTCAAGCAGAGGTGCTTGGTGACATGTCAGTTTCTGCAGTGTAGTGGTTATCACGTTCGCTTCACACGCGAAAGGTCCCCAGCTCGAAACTGGGCAGAAACATCTTTGTGCGATGATGCTTTAGTCAAACTACTTGGGACCCAACTTCTGTGTCTCCGTTTGATATACTGGGTTTCAGAGACTGTTGTTCCAAGGATCCATGAAGACAATAACACTTGATGTTTTTCACAGTGAGAGTGTTTTTAAAGATGTGGTGGCAACATTGAGAAAAAATTGGGATGGCAAGGCTTATTCCAGGGGTTTTGAAAGGAGACACCAGCAAAGAGAAGAACCTCCCAGATGACTATTAAGGCCCAGTTGGGTTCAGTATTCATCCCAAATGCAGTATACTCTGAGCATATATGAAATCTTTGCAAATTCAGTGTACACAAAGTCGCCAATGTAAGTCCTCAGTCCTTTTCAAAATCCAGTTTACTGGAGTAGAAAGCCAGTTCACCAAAAGATTTCTCATCATCCCCCCAACAGAAAGAGTACAATGTATTAAAAGTCAGAACAGCGCCACCTTTTTTTAGAAATGGCCGAGTTTTGCAGTGAAGCAGTCCTCGTTAGTATAGTGGCAAGTATCTCCGCCTGTCACGCGGAAGACCGGGGTTCGATTCCCCGACGAGGAGTCCATCTTTGTTTTCTACTCAATCTTCACAACAGGGCAAATCAGAAGTAATGCTCCAGTATGCAGCTCTCAAGGTTAGGCTTTAATCCCATCCCCCGAAACAACTGCCTTCAACCATTAATGTAGTAACAGTGGTACCTGGATCACAACAACCACACACAACCTGCCTGCTCCCTTTGAGAATGGGTCACATATTGCCACCATCAGATTGAGTCTAAACTGATGTTATTTGCTGGTTGCTTGCATGTAAGGCGTGTACCTCAAAAGTGAATAAGCCACGTGGTCACAGCTTACATTGAGCCTTTACCCTATTGGTGACTTCAGTCCAGTTTTGAATCTCTCTTCTGAAATCTCAAAGGACTCCTTGTACCAAATTCTTATGAATCCGATTTGGCTCTTCTCATAAAAATACTTATGAGACTCGGTGGTTATGGTGTATTTTCCAGTGTCAGGCCAAAGGGGATCATGCTACGTCTGTTTCTGTAGTGTAGTGGTTATCACGTTCGCTTAACACGCGAAAGGTCCCCAGCTCGAAACTGGGCAGAAACAACTTCCTATGTCTCAGCTATTTTCCAACACAGTGAGGTCAGAATGTTCTGGCAGAAAATGTATGTGACTCATAGCATCTCCATTCGCCATTGCTGTTATCCACATTGAGTGTGATTTTGCAGATGCGGCGTCGAATTTGAGAAACTCTAGGAATGGCAAACTTTCCGTTATCTCTCAGTCTGTCACTGCTTTGTCTGTCACCCTCAAGCTCAAGCCAAGGTCATGCAAGGCTCATCCCAGGGGTTTGAAAGCAGACACCAGCAAAGAGAGGAACCTCCCAAATGGAAGCAGCATTAGAGATTCTGAACTGCTTGTTGAACAGAAGACAGAGGTATGTTATGTCGCTTGTTTCTTCTCTTTGTGAGAGATTTGGGACAGTAAGCTATACTTCAGTTTTCACAAAGAGCTCAATGTAACAAATTCCTAACATTCGGATGTGGCTACTCTAACGAGAAAAACAAATTGGACCCACACGTATTTGTGGGTCAAGCAGAGGTGCTTGGTGACATGTCAGTTTCTGTAGTGTAGTGGTTATCACGTTCGCTTCACACGCGAAAGGTCCCCAGCTCGAAACTGGGCAGAAACATCTTTGTGCGATGATGCTTTAGTCAAACTACTTGGGACCCAACTTCTGTGTCTCCGTTTGATATACTGGGTTTCAGAGACTGTTGTTCCAAGGATCCATGAAGACAATAACACTTGATGTTTTTCACAGTGAGAGTGTTTTTAAAGATGTGGTGGCAACATTGAGAAAAAATTGGGATGGCAAGGCTTATTCCAGGGGTTTTGAAAGGAGACACCAGCAAAGAGAAGAACCTCCCAGATGACTATTAAGGCCCAGTTGGGTTCAGTATTCATCCCAAATGCAGTATACTCTGAGCATATATGAAATCTTTGCAAATTCAGTGTACACAAAGTCGCCAATGTAAGTCCTCAGTCCTTTTCAAAATCAAGTTTACTGGAGTAGAAAGCCAGTTCACCAAAAGATTTCTCATCATCCCCCCAACAGAAAGAGTACAATGTATTAAAAGTCAGAACAGCGCCACCTTTTTTTAGAAATGGCCGAGTTTTGCAGTGAAGCAGTCCTCGTTAGTATAGTGGCAAGTATCTCCGCCTGTCACGCGGAAGACCGGGGTTCGATTCCCCGACGAGGAGTCCATCTTTGTTTTCTACTCAATCTTCACAACAGGGCAAATCAGAAGTAATGCTCCAGTATGCAGCTCTCAAGGTTAGGCTTTAATCCCATCCCCCGAAACAACTGCCTTCAACCATTAATGTAGTAACAGTGGTACCTGGATCACAACAACCACACACAACCTGCCTGCTCTCTTTGAGAATGGGTCACATATTGCCACCATCAGATTGAGTCTAAACTGATGTTATTTGCTGGTTGCTTGCATGTAAGGCGTGTACCTCAAAAGTGAATAAGCCACGTGGTCACAGCGTACATTGAGCCTTTACCCTATTGGTGACTTCAGTCCAGTTTTGAATCTCTCTTCTGAAATCTCAAAGGACTCCTTGTACCAAATTCTTATGAATCCGATTTGGCTCTTCTCATAAAAATACTTATGAGACTCGGTGGTTATGGTGTATTTTCCAGTGTCAGGCCAAAGGGGATCATGCTACGTCTGTTTCTGTAGTGTAGTGGTTATCACGTTCGCTTAACACGCGAAAGGTCCCCAGCTCGAAACTGGGCAGAAACAACTTCCTATGTCTCAGCTATTTGCCAACACAGTGAGGTCAGAATGTTCTGGCAGAAAATGTATGTGACTCATAGCATCTCCATTCGCCATTGCTGTCATCCACATTGAGTGTGATTTTGCAGATGCGGCGTCGAATTTGAGAAACTCTAGGAATGGCAAACTTTCCGTTATCTCTCAGTCTGTCACCCTCAAGCTCAAGCCAAGGTCATGCAAGGCTCATCCCAGGGGTTTGAAAGCAGACACCAGCAAAGAGAGGAACCTCCCAAATGGAAGCAGCATTAGAGATTCTGAACTGCTTGTTGAACAGAAGACAGAGGTATGTTATGTCGCTTGTTTCTTCTCTTTGTGAGAGATTTGGGACAGTAAGCTATACTTCAGTTTTCACAAAGAGCTCAATGTAACAAATTCCTAACATTCGGATGTGGCTACTCTAACGAGAAAAACAAATTGGACCCACACGTATTTGTGGGTCAAGCAGAGGTGCTTGGTGACATGTCAGTTTCTGTAGTGTAGTGGTTATCACGTTCGCTTCACACGCGAAATGTCCCCAGCTCGAAACTGGGCAGAAACATCTTTGTGCGATGATGCTTTAGTCAAACTACTTGGGACCCAACTTCTGTGTCTCCGTTTGATATACTGGGTTTCAGAGACTGTTGTTCCAAGGATCCATGAAGACAATAACACTTGATGTTTTTCACAGTGAGAGTGTTTTTAAAGATGTGGTGGCAACATTGAGAAAAAATTGGGATGGCAAGGCTTATTCCAGGGGTTTTGAAAGGAGACACCAGCAAAGAGAAGAACCTCCCAGATGACTATTAAGGCCCAGTTGGGTTCAGTATTCATCCCAAATGCAGTATACTCTGAGCATATATGAAATCTTTGCAAATTCAGTGTACACAAAGTCGCCAATGTAAGTCCTCAGTCCTTTTCAAAATCCAGTTTACTGGAGTAGAAAGCCAGTTCACCAAAAGATTTCTCATCATCCCCCCAACAGAAAGAGTACAATGTATTAAAAGTCAGAACAGCGCCACCTTTTTTTAGAAATGGCCGAGTTTTGCAGTGAAGCAGTCCTCGTTAGTATAGTGGCAAGTATCTCCGCCTGTCACGCGGAAGACCGGGGTTCGATTCCCCGACGAGGAGTCCATCTTTGTTTTCTACTCAATCTTCACAACAGGGCAAATCAGAAGTAATGCTCCAGTATGCAGCTCTCAAGGTTAGGCTTTAATCCCATCCCCCGAAACAACTGCCTTCAACCATTAATGTAGTAACAGTGGTACCTGGATCACAACAACCACACACAACCTGCCTGCTCCCTTTGAGAATGGGTCACATATTGCCACCATCAGATTGAGTCTAAACTGATGTTATTTGCTGGTTGCTTGCATGTAAGGCGTGTACCTCAAAAGTGAATAAGCCACGTGGTCACAGCTTACATTGAGCCTTTACCCTATTGGTGACTTCAGTCCAGTTTTGAATCTCTCTTCTGAAATCTCAAAGGACTCCTTGTACCAAATTCTTATGAATCCGATTTGGCTCTTCTCATAAAAATACTTATGAGACTCGGTGGTTATGGTGTATTTTCCAGTGTCAGGCCAAAGGGGATCATGCTACGTCTGTTTCTGTAGTGTAGTGGTTATCACGTTCGCTTAACACGCGAAAGGTCCCCAGCTCGAAACTGGGCAGAAACAACTTCCTATGTCTCAGCTATTTTCCAACACAGTGAGGTCAGAATGTTCTGGCAGAAAATGTATGTGACTCATAGCATCTCCATTCGCCATTGCTGTTATCCACATTGAGTGTGATTTTGCAGATGCGGCGTCGAATTTGAGAAACTCTAGGAATGGCAAACTTTCCGTTATCTCTCAGTCTGTCACTGCTTTGTCTGTCACCCTCAAGCTCAAGCCAAGGTCATGCAAGGCTCATCCCAGGGGTTTGAAAGCAGACACCAGCAAAGAGAGGAACCTCCCAAATGGAAGCAGCATTAGAGATTCTGAACTGCTTGTTGAACAGAAGACAGAGGTATGTTATGTCGCTTGTTTCTTCTCTTTGTGAGAGATTTGGGACAGTAAGCTATACTTCAGTTTTCACAAAGAGCTCAATGTAACAAATTCCTAACATTCGGATGTGGCTACTCTAACGAGAAAAACAAATTGGACCCACACGTATTTGTGGGTCAAGCAGAGGTGCTTGGTGACATGTCAGTTTCTGTAGTGTAGTGGTTATCACGTTCGCTTCACACGCGAAAGGTCCCCAGCTCGAAACTGGGCAGAAACATCTTTGTGCGATGATGCTTTAGTCAAACTACTTGGGACCCAACTTCTGTGTCTCCGTTTGATATACTGGGTTTCAGAGACTGTTGTTCCAAGGATCCATGAAGACAATAAAACTTGATGTTTTTCACAGTGAGAGTGTTTTTAAAGATGTGGTGGCAACATTGAGAAAAAATTGGGATGGCAAGGCTTATTCCAGGGGTTTTGAAAGGAGACACCAGCAAAGAGAAGAACCTCCCAGATGACTATTAAGGCCCAGTTGGGTTCAGTATTCATCCCAAATGCAGTATACTCTGAGCATATATGAAATCTTTGCAAATTCAGTGTACACAAAGTCGCCAATGTAAGTCCTCAGTCCTTTTCAAAATCCAGTTTACTGGAGTAGAAAGCCAGTTCACCAAAAGATTTCTCATCATCCCCCCAACAGAAAGAGTACAATGTATTAAAAGTCAGAACAGCGCCACCTTTTTTTAGAAATGGCCGAGTTTTGCAGTGAAGCAGTCCTCGTTAGTATAGTGGCAAGTATCTCCGCCTGTCACGCGGAAGACCGGGGTTCGATTCCCCGACGAGGAGTCCATCTTTGTTTTCTACTCAATCTTCACAACAGGGCAAATCAGAAGTAATGCTCCAGTATGCAGCTCTCAAGGTTAGGCTTTAATCCCATCCCCCGAAACAACTGCCTTCAACCATTAATGTAGTAACAGTGGTACCTGGATCACAACAACCACACACAACCTGCCTGCTCTCTTTGAGAATGGGTCACATATTGCCACCATCAGATTGAGTCTAAACTGATGTTATTTGCTGGTTGCTTGCATGTAAGGCGTGTACCTCAAAAGTGAATAAGCCACGTGGTCACAGCGTACATTGAGCCTTTACCCTATTGGTGACTTCAGTCCAGTTTTGAATCTCTCTTCTGAAATCTCAAAGGACTCCTTGTACCAAATTCTTATGAATCCGATTTGGCTCTTCTCATAAAAATACTTATGAGACTCGGTGGTTATGGTGTATTTTCCAGTGTCAGGCCAAAGGGGATCATGCTACGTCTGTTTCTGTAGTGTAGTGGTTATCACGTTCGCTTAACACGCGAAAGGTCCCCAGCTCGAAACTGGGCAGAAACAACTTCCTATGTCTCAGCTATTTGCCAACACAGTGAGGTCAGAATGTTCTGGCAGAAAATGTATGTGACTCATAGCATCTCCATTCGCCATTGCTGTCATCCACATTGAGTGTGATTTTGCAGATGCGGCGTCGAATTTGAGAAACTCTAGGAATGGCAAACTTTCCGTTATCTCTCAGTCTGTCACTGCTTTGTCTGTCACCCTCAAGCTCAAGCCAAGGTCATGCAAGGCTCATCCCAGGGGTTTGAAAGCAGACACCAGCAAAGAGAGGAACCTCCCAAATGGAAGCAGCATTAGAGATTCTGAACTGCTTGTTGAACAGAAGACAGAGGTATGTTATGTCGCTTGTTTCTTCTCTTTGTGAGAGATTTGGGACAGTAAGCTATACTTCAGTTTTCACAAAGAGCTCAATGTAACAAATTCCTAACATTCGGATGTGGCTACTCTAACGAGAAAAACAAATTGGACCCACACGTATTTGTGGGTCAAGCAGAGGTGCTTGGTGACATGTCAGTTTCTGTAGTGTAGTGGTTATCACGTTCGCTTCACACGCGAAATGTCCCCAGCTCGAAACTGGGCAGAAACATCTTTGTGCGATGATGCTTTAGTCAAACTACTTGGGACCCAACTTCTGTGTCTCCGTTTGATATACTGGGTTTCAGAGACTGTTGTTCCAAGGATCCATGAAGACAATAACACTTGATGTTTTTCACAGTGAGAGTGTTTTTAAAGATGTGGTGGCAACATTGAGAAAAAATTGGGATGGCAAGGCTTATTCCAGGGGTTTTGAAAGGAGACACCAGCAAAGAGAAGAACCTCCCAGATGACTATTAAGGCCCAGTTGGGTTCAGTATTCATCCCAAATGCAGTATACTCTGAGCATATATGAAATCTTTGCAAATTCAGTGTACACAAAGTCGCCAATGTAAGTCCTCAGTCCTTTTCAAAATCCAGTTTACTGGAGTAGAAAGCCAGTTCACCAAAAGATTTCTCATCATCCCCCCAACAGAAAGAGTACAATGTATTAAAAGTCAGAACAGCGCCACCTTTTTTTAGAAATGGCCGAGTTTTGCAGTGAAGCAGTCCTCGTTAGTATAGTGGCAAGTATCTCCGCCTGTCACGCGGAAGACCGGGGTTCGATTCCCCGACGAGGAGTCCATCTTTGTTTTCTACTCAATCTTCACAACAGGGCAAATCAGAAGTAATGCTCCAGTATGCAGCTCTCAAGGTTAGGCTTTAATCCCATCCCCCGAAACAACTGCCTTCAACCATTAATGTAGTAACAGTGGTACCTGGATCACAACAACCACACACAACCTGCCTGCTCTCTTTGAGAATGGGTCACATATTGCCACCATCAGATTGAGTCTAAACTGATGTTATTTGCTGGTTGCTTGCATGTAAGGCGTGTACCTCAAAAGTGAATAAGCCACGTGGTCACAGCGTACATTGAGCCTTTACCCTATTGGTGACTTCAGTCCAGTTTTGAATCTCTCTTCTGAAATCTCAAAGGACTCCTTGTACCAAATTCTTATGAATCCGATTTGGCTCTTCTCATAAAAATACTTATGAGACTCGGTGGTTATGGTGTATTTTCCAGTGTCAGGCCAAAGGGGATCATGCTACGTCTGTTTCTGTAGTGTAGTGGTTATCACGTTCGCTTAACACGCGAAAGGTCCCCAGCTCGAAACTGGGCAGAAACAACTTCCTATGTCTCAGCTATTTGCCAACACAGTGAGGTCAGAATGTTCTGGCAGAAAATGTATGTGACTCATAGCATCTCCATTCGCCATTGCTGTCATCCACATTGAGTGTGATTTTGCAGATGCGGCGTCGAATTTGAGAAACTCTAGGAATGGCAAACTTTCCGTTATCTCTCAGTCTGTCACTGCTTTGTCTGTCACCCTCAAGCTCAAGCCAAGGTCATGCAAGGCTCATCCCAGGGGTTTGAAAGCAGACACCAGCAAAGAGAGGAACCTCCCAAATGGAAGCAGCATTAGAGATTCTGAACTGCTTGTTGAACAGAAGACAGAGGTATGTTATGTCGCTTGTTTCTTCTCTTTGTGAGAGATTTGGGACAGTAAGCTATACTTCAGTTTTCACAAAGAGCTCAATGTAACAAATTCCTAACATTCGGATGTGGCTACTCTAACGAGAAAAACAAATTGGACCCACACGTATTTGTGGGTCAAGCAGAGGTGCTTGGTGACATGTCAGTTTCTGCAGTGTAGTGGTTATCACGTTCGCTTCACACGCGAAAGGTCCCCAGCTCGAAACTGGGCAGAAACATCTTTGTGCGATGATGCTTTAGTCAAACTACTTGGGACCCAACTTCTGTGTCTCCGTTTGATATACTGGGTTTCAGAGACTGTTGTTCCAAGGATCCATGAAGACAATAACACTTGATGTTTTTCACAGTGAGAGTGTTTTTAAAGATGTGGTGGCAACATTGAGAAAAAATTGGGATGGCAAGGCTTATTCCAGGGGTTTTGAAAGGAGACACCAGCAAAGAGAAGAACCTCCCAGATGACTATTAAGGCCCAGTTGGGTTCAGTATTCATCCCAAATGCAGTATACTCTGAGCATATATGAAATCTTTGCAAATTCAGTGTACACAAAGTCGCCAATGTAAGTCCTCAGTCCTTTTCAAAATCCAGTTTACTGGAGTAGAAAGCCAGTTCACCAAAAGATTTCTCATCATCCCCCCAACAGAAAGAGTACAATGTATTAAAAGTCAGAACAGCGCCACCTTTTTTTAGAAATGGCCGAGTTTTGCAGTGAAGCAGTCCTCGTTAGTATAGTGGCAAGTATCTCCGCCTGTCACGCGGAAGACCGGGGTTCGATTCCCCGACGAGGAGTCCATCTTTGTTTTCTACTCAATCTTCACAACAGGGCAAATCAGAAGTAATGCTCCAGTATGCAGCTCTCAAGGTTAGGCTTTAATCCCATCCCCCGAAACAACTGCCTTCAACCATTAATGTAGTAACAGTGGTACCTGGATCACAACAACCACACACAACCTGCCTGCTCTCTTTGAGAATGGGTCACATATTGCCACCATCAGATTGAGTCTAAACTGATGTTATTTGCTGGTTGCTTGCATGTAAGGCGTGTACCTCAAAAGTGAATAAGCCACGTGGTCACAGCGTACATTGAGCCTTTACCCTATTGGTGACTTCAGTCCAGTTTTGAATCTCTCTTCTGAAATCTCAAAGGACTCCTTGTACCAAATTCTTATGAATCCGATTTGGCTCTTCTCATAAAAATACTTATGAGACTCGGTGGTTATGGTGTATTTTCCAGTGTCAGGCCAAAGGGGATCATGCTACGTCTGTTTCTGTAGTGTAGTGGTTATCACGTTCGCTTAACACGCGAAAGGTCCCCAGCTCGAAACTGGGCAGAAACAACTTCCTATGTCTCAACTATTTTCCAACACAGTGAGGTCAGAATGTTCTGGCAGCAAATGTATGTGACTCATAGCATCTCCATTCGCCATTGCTGTCATCCACATTGAGTGTGATTTTGCAGATGCGGCGTCGAATTTGAGAAACTCTAGGAATGGCAAACTTTCCGTTATCTCTCAGTCTGTCACTTCTTTGTCTGTCACCCTCAAGCTCAAGCCAAGGTCATGCAAGGCTCATCCCAGGGGTTTGAAAGCAGACACCAGCAAAGAGAGGAACCTCCCAAATGGAAGCAGCATTAGAGATTCTGAACTGCTTGTTGAACAGAAGACAGAGGTATGTTATGTCGCTTGTTTCTTCTCTTTGTGAGAGATTTGGGACAGTAAGCTATACTTCAGTTTTCACAAAGAGCTCAATGTAACAAATTCCTAACATTCGGATGTGGCTACTCTAACGAGAAAAACAAATTGGACCCACACGTATTTGTGGGTCAAGCAGAGGTGCTTGGTGACATGTCAGTTTCTGTAGTGTAGTGGTTATCACGTTCGCTTCACACGCGAAATGTCCCCAGCTCGAAACTGGGCAGAAACATCTTTGTGCGATGATGCTTTAGTCAAACTACTTGGGACCCAACTTCTGTGTCTCCGTTTGATATACTGGGTTTCAGAGACTGTTGTTCCAAGGATCCATGAAGACAATAACACTTGATGTTTTTCACAGTGAGAGTGTTTTTAAAGATGTGGTGGCAACATTGAGAAAAAATTGGGATGGCAAGGCTTATTCCAGGGGTTTTGAAAGGAGACACCAGCAAAGAGAAGAACCTCCCAGATGACTATTAAGGCCCAGTTGGGTTCAGTATTCATCCCAAATGCAGTATACTCTGAGCATATATGAAATCTTTGCAAATTCAGTGTACACAAAGTCGCCAATGTAAGTCCTCAGTCCTTTTCAAAATCCAGTTTACTGGAGTAGAAAGCCAGTTCACCAAAAGATTTCTCATCATCCCCCCAACAGAAAGAGTACAATGTATTAAAAGTCAGAACAGCGCCACCTTTTTTTAGAAATGGCCGAGTTTTGCAGTGAAGCAGTCCTCGTTAGTATAGTGGCAAGTATCTCCGCCTGTCACGCGGAAGACCGGGGTTCGATTCCCCGACGAGGAGTCCATCTTTGTTTTCTACTCAATCTTCACAACAGGGCAAATCAGAAGTAATGCTCCAGTATGCAGCTCTCAAGGTTAGGCTTTAATCCCATCCCCCGAAACAACTGCCTTCAACCATTAATGTAGTAACAGTGGTACCTGGATCACAACAACCACACACAACCTGCCTGCTCCCTTTGAGAATGGGTCACATATTGCCACCATCAGATTGAGTCTAAACTGATGTTATTTGCTGGTTGCTTGCATGTAAGGCGTGTACCTCAAAAGTGAATAAGCCACGTGGTCACAGCTTACATTGAGCCTTTACCCTATTGGTGACTTCAGTCCAGTTTTGAATCTCTCTTCTGAAATCTCAAAGGACTCCTTGTACCAAATTCTTATGAATCCGATTTGGCTCTTCTCATAAAAATACTTATGAGACTCGGTGGTTATGGTGTATTTTCCAGTGTCAGGCCAAAGGGGATCATGCTACGTCTGTTTCTGTAGTGTAGTGGTTATCACGTTCGCTTAACACGCGAAAGGTCCCCAGCTCGAAACTGGGCAGAAACAACTTCCTATGTCTCAGCTATTTTCCAACACAGTGAGGTCAGAATGTTCTGGCAGAAAATGTATGTGACTCATAGCATCTCCATTCGCCATTGCTGTTATCCACATTGAGTGTGATTTTGCAGATGCGGCGTCGAATTTGAGAAACTCTAGGAATGGCAAACTTTCCGTTATCTCTCAGTCTGTCACTGCTTTGTCTGTCACCCTCAAGCTCAAGCCAAGGTCATGCAAGGCTCATCCCAGGGGTTTGAAAGCAGACACCAGCAAAGAGAGGAACCTCCCAAATGGAAGCAGCATTAGAGATTCTGAACTGCTTGTTGAACAGAAGACAGAGGTATGTTATGTCGCTTGTTTCTTCTCTTTGTGAGAGATTTGGGACAGTAAGCTATACTTCAGTTTTCACAAAGAGCTCAATGTAACAAATTCCTAACATTCGGATGTGGCTACTCTAACGAGAAAAACAAATTGGACCCACACGTATTTGTGGGTCAAGCAGAGGTGCTTGGTGACATGTCAGTTTCTGTAGTGTAGTGGTTATCACGTTCGCTTCACACGCGAAAGGTCCCCAGCTCGAAACTGGGCAGAAACATCTTTGTGCGATGATGCTTTAGTCAAACTACTTGGGACCCAACTTCTGTGTCTCCGTTTGATATACTGGGTTTCAGAGACTGTTGTTCCAAGGATCCATGAAGACAATAAAACTTGATGTTTTTCACAGTGAGAGTGTTTTTAAAGATGTGGTGGCAACATTGAGAAAAAATTGGGATGGCAAGGCTTATTCCAGGGGTTTTGAAAGGAGACACCAGCAAAGAGAAGAACCTCCCAGATGACTATTAAGGCCCAGTTGGGTTCAGTATTCATCCCAAATGCAGTATACTCTGAGCATATATGAAATCTTTGCAAATTCAGTGTACACAAAGTCGCCAATGTAAGTCCTCAGTCCTTTTCAAAATCCAGTTTACTGGAGTAGAAAGCCAGTTCACCAAAAGATTTCTCATCATCCCCCCAACAGAAAGAGTACAATGTATTAAAAGTCAGAACAGCGCCACCTTTTTTTAGAAATGGCCGAGTTTTGCAGTGAAGCAGTCCTCGTTAGTATAGTGGCAAGTATCTCCGCCTGTCACGCGGAAGACCGGGGTTCGATTCCCCGACGAGGAGTCCATCTTTGTTTTCTACTCAATCTTCACAACAGGGCAAATCAGAAGTAATGCTCCAGTATGCAGCTCTCAAGGTTAGGCTTTAATCCCATCCCCCGAAACAACTGCCTTCAACCATTAATGTAGTAACAGTGGTACCTGGATCACAACAACCACACACAACCTGCCTGCTCTCTTTGAGAATGGGTCACATATTGCCACCATCAGATTGAGTCTAAACTGATGTTATTTGCTGGTTGCTTGCATGTAAGGCGTGTACCTCAAAAGTGAATAAGCCACGTGGTCACAGCGTACATTGAGCCTTTACCCTATTGGTGACTTCAGTCCAGTTTTGAATCTCTCTTCTGAAATCTCAAAGGACTCCTTGTACCAAATTCTTATGAATCTGATTTGGCTCTTCTCATAAAAATACTTATGAGACTCGGTGGTTATGGTGTATTTTCCAGTGTCAGGCCAAAGGGGATCATGCTACGTCTGTTTCTGTAGTGTAGTGGTTATCACGTTCGCTTAACACGCGAAAGGTCCCCAGCTCGAAACTGGGCAGAAACAACTTCCTATGTCTCAGCTATTTGCCAACACAGTGAGGTCAGAATGTTCTGGCAGAAAATGTATGTGACTCATAGCATCTCCATTCGCCATTGCTGTCATCCACATTGAGTGTGATTTTGCAGATGCGGCGTCGAATTTGAGAAACTCTAGGAATGGCAAACTTTCCGTTATCTCTCAGTCTGTCACTGCTTTGTCTGTCACCCTCAAGCTCAAGCCAAGGTCATGCAAGGCTCATCCCAGGGGTTTGAAAGCAGACACCAGCAAAGAGAGGAACCTCCCAAATGGAAGCAGCATTAGAGATTCTGAACTGCTTGTTGAACAGAAGACAGAGGTATGTTATGTCGCTTGTTTCTTCTCTTTGTGAGAGATTTGGGACAGTAAGCTATACTTCAGTTTTCACAAAGAGCTCAATGTAACAAATTCCTAACATTCGGATGTGGCTACTCTAACGAGAAAAACAAATTGGACCCACACGTATTTGTGGGTCAAGCAGAGGTGCTTGGTGACATGTCAGTTTCTGTAGTGTAGTGGTTATCACGTTCGCTTCACACGCGAAAGGTCCCCAGCTCGAAACTGGGCAGAAACATCTTTGTGCGATGATGCTTTAGTCAAACTACTTGGGACCCAACTTCTGTGTCTCCGTTTGATATACTGGGTTTCAGAGACTGTTGTTCCAAGGATCCATGAAGACAATAACACTTGATGTTTTTCACAGTGAGAGTGTTTTTAAAGATGTGGTGGCAACATTGAGAAAAAATTGGGATGGCAAGGCTTATTCCAGGGGTTTTGAAAGGAGACACCAGCAAAGAGAAGAACCTCCCAGATGACTATTAAGGCCCAGTTGGGTTCAGTATTCATCCCAAATGCAGTATACTCTGAGCATATATGAAATCTTTGCAAATTCAGTGTACACAAAGTCGCCAATGTAAGTCCTCAGTCCTTTTCAAAATCCAGTTTACTGGAGTAGAAAGCCAGTTCACCAAAAGATTTCTCATCATCCCCCCAACAGAAAGAGTACAATGTATTAAAAGTCAGAACAGCGCCACCTTTTTTTAGAAATGGCCGAGTTTTGCAGTGAAGCAGTCCTCGTTAGTATAGTGGCAAGTATCTCCGCCTGTCACGCGGAAGACCGGGGTTCGATTCCCCGACGAGGAGTCCATCTTTGTTTTCTACTCAATCTTCACAACAGGGCAAATCAGAAGTAATGCTCCAGTATGCAGCTCTCAAGGTTAGGCTTTAATCCCATCCCCCGAAACAACTGCCTTCAACCATTAATGTAGTAACAGTGGTACCTGGATCACAACAACCACACACAACCTGCCTGCTCTCTTTGAGAATGGGTCACATATTGCCACCATCAGATTGAGTCTAAACTGATGTTATTTGCTGGTTGCTTGCATGTAAGGCGTGTACCTCAAAAGTGAATAAGCCACGTGGTCACAGCGTACATTGAGCCTTTACCCTATTGGTGACTTCAGTCCAGTTTTGAATCTCTCTTCTGAAATCTCAAAGGACTCCTTGTACCAAATTCTTATGAATCCGATTTGGCTCTTCTCATAAAAATACTTATGAGACTCGGTGGTTATGGTGTATTTTCCAGTGTCAGGCCAAAGGGGATCATGCTACGTCTGTTTCTGTAGTGTAGTGGTTATCACGTTCGCTTAACACGCGAAAGGTCCCCAGCTCGAAACTGGGCAGAAACAACTTCCTATGTCTCAACTATTTTCCAACACAGTGAGGTCAGAATGTTCTGGCAGCAAATGTATGTGACTCATAGCATCTCCATTCGCCATTGCTGTCATCCACATTGAGTGTGATTTTGCAGATGCGGCGTCGAATTTGAGAAACTCTAGGAATGGCAAACTTTCCGTTATCTCTCAGTCTGTCACTTCTTTGTCTGTCACCCTCAAGCTCAAGCCAAGGTCATGCAAGGCTCATCCCAGGGGTTTGAAAGCAGACACCAGCAAAGAGAGGAACCTCCCAAATGGAAGCAGCATTAGAGATTCTGAACTGCTTGTTGAACAGAAGACAGAGGTATGTTATGTCGCTTGTTTCTTCTCTTTGTGAGAGATTTGGGACAGTAAGCTATACTTCAGTTTTCACAAAGAGCTCAATGTAACAAATTCCTAACATTCGGATGTGGCTACTCTAACGAGAAAAACAAATTGGACCCACACGTATTTGTGGGTCAAGCAGAGGTGCTTGGTGACATGTCAGTTTCTGTAGTGTAGTGGTTATCACGTTCGCTTCACACGCGAAATGTCCCCAGCTCGAAACTGGGCAGAAACATCTTTGTGCGATGATGCTTTAGTCAAACTACTTGGGACCCAACTTCTGTGTCTCCGTTTGATATACTGGGTTTCAGAGACTGTTGTTCCAAGGATCCATGAAGACAATAACACTTGATGTTTTTCACAGTGAGAGTGTTTTTAAAGATGTGGTGGCAACATTGAGAAAAAATTGGGATGGCAAGGCTTATTCCAGGGGTTTTGAAAGGAGACACCAGCAAAGAGAAGAACCTCCCAGATGACTATTAAGGCCCAGTTGGGTTCAGTATTCATCCCAAATGCAGTATACTCTGAGCATATATGAAATCTTTGCAAATTCAGTGTACACAAAGTCGCCAATGTAAGTCCTCAGTCCTTTTCAAAATCCAGTTTACTGGAGTAGAAAGCCAGTTCACCAAAAGATTTCTCATCATCCCCCCAACAGAAAGAGTACAATGTATTAAAAGTCAGAACAGCGCCACCTTTTTTTAGAAATGGCCGAGTTTTGCAGTGAAGCAGTCCTCGTTAGTATAGTGGCAAGTATCTCCGCCTGTCACGCGGAAGACCGGGGTTCGATTCCCCGACGAGGAGTCCATCTTTGTTTTCTACTCAATCTTCACAACAGGGCAAATCAGAAGTAATGCTCCAGTATGCAGCTCTCAAGGTTAGGCTTTAATCCCATCCCCCGAAACAACTGCCTTCAACCATTAATGTAGTAACAGTGGTACCTGGATCACAACAACCACACACAACCTGCCTGCTCCCTTTGAGAATGGGTCACATATTGCCACCATCAGATTGAGTCTAAACTGATGTTATTTGCTGGTTGCTTGCATGTAAGGCGTGTACCTCAAAAGTGAATAAGCCACGTGGTCACAGCTTACATTGAGCCTTTACCCTATTGGTGACTTCAGTCCAGTTTTGAATCTCTCTTCTGAAATCTCAAAGGACTCCTTGTACCAAATTCTTATGAATCCGATTTGGCTCTTCTCATAAAAATACTTATGAGACTCGGTGGTTATGGTGTATTTTCCAGTGTCAGGCCAAAGGGGATCATGCTACGTCTGTTTCTGTAGTGTAGTGGTTATCACGTTCGCTTAACACGCGAAAGGTCCCCAGCTCGAAACTGGGCAGAAACAACTTCCTATGTCTCAGCTATTTTCCAACACAGTGAGGTCAGAATGTTCTGGCAGAAAATGTATGTGACTCATAGCATCTCCATTCGCCATTGCTGTTATCCACATTGAGTGTGATTTTGCAGATGCGGCGTCGAATTTGAGAAACTCTAGGAATGGCAAACTTTCCGTTATCTCTCAGTCTGTCACTGCTTTGTCTGTCACCCTCAAGCTCAAGCCAAGGTCATGCAAGGCTCATCCCAGGGGTTTGAAAGCAGACACCAGCAAAGAGAGGAACCTCCCAAATGGAAGCAGCATTAGAGATTCTGAACTGCTTGTTGAACAGAAGACAGAGGTATGTTATGTCGCTTGTTTCTTCTCTTTGTGAGAGATTTGGGACAGTAAGCTATACTTCAGTTTTCACAAAGAGCTCAATGTAACAAATTCCTAACATTCGGATGTGGCTACTCTAACGAGAAAAACAAATTGGACCCACACGTATTTGTGGGTCAAGCAGAGGTGCTTGGTGACATGTCAGTTTCTGTAGTGTAGTGGTTATCACGTTCGCTTCACACGCGAAAGGTCCCCAGCTCGAAACTGGGCAGAAACATCTTTGTGCGATGATGCTTTAGTCAAACTACTTGGGACCCAACTTCTGTGTCTCCGTTTGATATACTGGGTTTCAGAGACTGTTGTTCCAAGGATCCATGAAGACAATAAAACTTGATGTTTTTCACAGTGAGAGTGTTTTTAAAGATGTGGTGGCAACATTGAGAAAAAATTGGGATGGCAAGGCTTATTCCAGGGGTTTTGAAAGGAGACACCAGCAAAGAGAAGAACCTCCCAGATGACTATTAAGGCCCAGTTGGGTTCAGTATTCATCCCAAATGCAGTATACTCTGAGCATATATGAAATCTTTGCAAATTCAGTGTACACAAAGTCGCCAATGTAAGTCCTCAGTCCTTTTCAAAATCCAGTTTACTGGAGTAGAAAGCCAGTTCACCAAAAGATTTCTCATCATCCCCCCAACAGAAAGAGTACAATGTATTAAAAGTCAGAACAGCGCCACCTTTTTTTAGAAATGGCCGAGTTTTGCAGTGAAGCAGTCCTCGTTAGTATAGTGGCAAGTATCTCCGCCTGTCACGCGGAAGACCGGGGTTCGATTCCCCGACGAGGAGTCCATCTTTGTTTTCTACTCAATCTTCACAACAGGGCAAATCAGAAGTAATGCTCCAGTATGCAGCTCTCAAGGTTAGGCTTTAATCCCATCCCCCGAAACAACTGCCTTCAACCATTAATGTAGTAACAGTGGTACCTGGATCACAACAACCACACACAACCTGCCTGCTCTCTTTGAGAATGGGTCACATATTGCCACCATCAGATTGAGTCTAAACTGATGTTATTTGCTGGTTGCTTGCATGTAAGGCGTGTACCTCAAAAGTGAATAAGCCACGTGGTCACAGCGTACATTGAGCCTTTACCCTATTGGTGACTTCAGTCCAGTTTTGAATCTCTCTTCTGAAATCTCAAAGGACTCCTTGTACCAAATTCTTATGAATCCGATTTGGCTCTTCTCATAAAAATACTTATGAGACTCGGTGGTTATGGTGTATTTTCCAGTGTCAGGCCAAAGGGGATCATGCTACGTCTGTTTCTGTAGTGTAGTGGTTATCACGTTCGCTTAACACGCGAAAGGTCCCCAGCTCGAAACTGGGCAGAAACAACTTCCTATGTCTCAGCTATTTGCCAACACAGTGAGGTCAGAATGTTCTGGCAGAAAATGTATGTGACTCATAGCATCTCCATTCGCCATTGCTGTCATCCACATTGAGTGTGATTTTGCAGATGCGGCGTCGAATTTGAGAAACTCTAGGAATGGCAAACTTTCCGTTATCTCTCAGTCTGTCACTGCTTTGTCTGTCACCCTCAAGCTCAAGCCAAGGTCATGCAAGGCTCATCCCAGGGGTTTGAAAGCAGACACCAGCAAAGAGAGGAACCTCCCAAATGGAAGCAGCATTAGAGATTCTGAACTGCTTGTTGAACAGAAGACAGAGGTATGTTATGTCGCTTGTTTCTTCTCTTTGTGAGAGATTTGGGACAGTAAGCTATACTTCAGTTTTCACAAAGAGCTCAATGTAACAAATTCCTAACATTCGGATGTGGCTACTCTAACGAGAAAAACAAATTGGACCCACACGTATTTGTGGGTCAAGCAGAGGTGCTTGGTGACATGTCAGTTTCTGTAGTGTAGTGGTTATCACGTTCGCTTCACACGCGAAAGGTCCCCAGCTCGAAACTGGGCAGAAACATCTTTGTGCGATGATGCTTTAGTCAAACTACTTGGGACCCAACTTCTGTGTCTCCGTTTGATATACTGGGTTTCAGAGACTGTTGTTCCAAGGATCCATGAAGACAATAACACTTGATGTTTTTCACAGTGAGAGTGTTTTTAAAGATGTGGTGGCAACATTGAGAAAAAATTGGGATGGCAAGGCTTATTCCAGGGGTTTTGAAAGGAGACACCAGCAAAGAGAAGAACCTCCCAGATGACTATTAAGGCCCAGTTGGGTTCAGTATTCATCCCAAATGCAGTATACTCTGAGCATATATGAAATCTTTGCAAATTCAGTGTACACAAAGTCGCCAATGTAAGTCCTCAGTCCTTTTCAAAATCCAGTTTACTGGAGTAGAAAGCCAGTTCACCAAAAGATTTCTCATCATCCCCCCAACAGAAAGAGTACAATGTATTAAAAGTCAGAACAGCGCCACCTTTTTTTAGAAATGGCCGAGTTTTGCAGTGAAGCAGTCCTCGTTAGTATAGTGGCAAGTATCTCCGCCTGTCACGCGGAAGACCGGGGTTCGATTCCCCGACGAGGAGTCCATCTTTGTTTTCTACTCAATCTTCACAACAGGGCAAATCAGAAGTAATGCTCCAGTATGCAGCTCTCAAGGTTAGGCTTTAATCCCATCCCCCGAAACAACTGCCTTCAACCATTAATGTAGTAACAGTGGTACCTGGATCACAACAACCACACACAACCTGCCTGCTCTCTTTGAGAATGGGTCACATATTGCCACCATCAGATTGAGTCTAAACTGATGTTATTTGCTGGTTGCTTGCATGTAAGGCGTGTACCTCAAAGTGAATAAGCCACGTGGTCACAGCGTACATTGAGCCTTTACCCTATTGGTGACTTCAGTCCAGTTTTGAATCTCTCTTCTGAAATCTCAAAGGACTCCTTGTACCAAATTCTTATGAATCCGATTTGGCTCTTCTCATAAAAATACTTATGAGACTCGGTGGTTATGGTGTATTTTCCAGTGTCAGGCCAAAGGGGATCATGCTACGTCTGTTTCTGTAGTGTAGTGGTTATCACGTTCGCTTAACACGCGAAAGGTCCCCAGCTCGAAACTGGGCAGAAACAACTTCCTATGTCTCAACTATTTTCCAACACAGTGAGGTCAGAATGTTCTGGCAGAAAATGTATGTGACTCATAGCATCTCCATTCGCCATTGCTGTCATCCACATTGAGCGTGATTTTGCAGATGCGGCGTCGAATTTGAGAAACTCTAGGAATGGCAAACTTTCCGTTATCTCTCAGTCTGTCACTGCTTTGTCTGTCACCCTCAAGCTCAAGCCAAGGTCATGCAAAGCTCATCCCAGGGGTTTGAAAGCAGACACCAGCAAAGAGAGGAACCTCCCAAATGGAAGCAGCATTAGAGATTCTGAACTGCTTGTTGAACAGAAGACAGAGGTATGTTATGTCGCTTGTTTCTTCTCTTTGTGAGAGATTTGGGACAGTAAGCTATACTTCAGTTTTCACAAAGAGCTCAATGTAACAAATTCCTAACATTCGGATGTGGCTACTCTAACGAGAAAAACAAATTGGACCCACACGTATTTGTGGGTCAAGCAGAGGTGCTTGGTGACATGTCAGTTTCTGTAGTGTAGTGGTTATCACGTTCGCTTCACACGCGAAATGTCCCCAGCTCGAAACTGGGCAGAAACATCTTTGTGCGATGATGCTTTAGTCAAACTACTTGGGACCCAACTTCTGTGTCTCCGTTTGATATACTGGGTTTCAGAGACTGTTGTTCCAAGGATCCATGAAGACAATAACACTTGATGTTTTTCACAGTGAGAGTGTTTTTAAAGATGTGGTGGCAACATTGAGAAAAAATTGGGATGGCAAGGCTTATTCCAGGGGTTTTGAAAGGAGACACCAGCAAAGAGAAGAACCTCCCAGATGACTATTAAGGCCCAGTTGGGTTCAGTATTCATCCCAAATGCAGTATACTCTGAGCATATATGAAATCTTTGCAAATTCAGTGTACACAAAGTCGCCAATGTAAGTCCTCAGTCCTTTTCAAAATCCAGTTTACTGGAGTAGAAAGCCAGTTCACCAAAAGATTTCTCATCATCCCCCCAACAGAAAGAGTACAATGTATTAAAAGTCAGAACAGCGCCACCTTTTTTTAGAAATGGCCGAGTTTTGCAGTGAAGCAGTCCTCGTTAGTATAGTGGCAAGTATCTCCGCCTGTCACGCGGAAGACCGGGGTTCGATTCCCCGACGAGGAGTCCATCTTTGTTTTCTACTCAATCTTCACAACAGGGCAAATCAGAAGTAATGCTCCAGTATGCAGCTCTCAAGGTTAGGCTTTAATCCCATCCCCCGAAACAACTGCCTTCAACCATTAATGTAGTAACAGTGGTACCTGGATCACAACAACCACACACAACCTGCCTGCTCCCTTTGAGAATGGGTCACATATTGCCACCATCAGATTGAGTCTAAACTGATGTTATTTGCTGGTTGCTTGCATGTAAGGCGTGTACCTCAAAAGTGAATAAGCCACGTGGTCACAGCGTACATTGAGCCTTTACCCTATTGGTGACTTCAGTCCAGTTTTGAATCTCTCTTCTGAAATCTCAAAGGACTCCTTGTACCAAATTCTTATGAATCCGATTTGGCTCTTCTCATAAAAATACTTATGAGACTCGGTGGTTATGGTGTATTTTCCAGTGTCAGGCCAAAGGGGATCATGCTACGTCTGTTTCTGTAGTGTAGTGGTTATCACGTTCGCTTAACACGCGAAAGGTCCCCAGCTCGAAACTGGGCAGAAACAACTTCCTATGTCTCAGCTATTTTCCAACACAGTGAGGTCAGAATGTTCTGGCAGAAAATGTATGTGACTCATAGCATCTCCATTCGCCATTGCTGTTATCCACATTGAGTGTGATTTTGCAGATGCGGCGTCGAATTTGAGAAACTCTAGGAATGGCAAACTTTCCGTTATCTCTCAGTCTGTCACTGCTTTGTCTGTCACCCTCAAGCTCAAGCCAAGGTCATGCAAGGCTCATCCCAGGGGTTTGAAAGCAGACACCAGCAAAGAGAGGAACCTCCCAAATGGAAGCAGCATTAGAGATTCTGAACTGCTTGTTGAACAGAAGACAGAGGTATGTTATGTCGCTTGTTTCTTCTCTTTGTGAGAGATTTGGGACAGTAAGCTATACTTCAGTTTTCACAAAGAGCTCAATGTAACAAATTCCTAACATTCGGATGTGGCTACTCTAACGAGAAAAACAAATTGGACCCACACGTATTTGTGGGTCAAGCAGAGGTGCTTGGTGACATGTCAGTTTCTGTAGTGTAGTGGTTATCACGTTCGCTTCACACGCGAAAGGTCCCCAGCTCGAAACTGGGCAGAAACATCTTTGTGCGATGATGCTTTATTCAAACTACTTGGGACCCAACTTCTGTGTCTCCGTTTGATATACTGGGTTTCAGAGACTGTTGTTCCAAGGATCCATGAAGACAATAACACTTGATGTTTTTCACAGTGAGAGTGTTTTTAAAGATGTGGTGGCAACATTGAGAAAAAATTGGGATGGCAAGGCTTATTCCAGGGGTTTTGAAAGGAGACACCAGCAAAGAGAAGAACCTCCCAGATGACTATTAAGGCCCAGTTGGGTTCAGTATTCATCCCAAATGCAGTATACTCTGAGCATATATGAAATCTTTGCAAATTCAGTGTACACAAAGTCGCCAATGTAAGTCCTCAGTCCTTTTCAAAATCCAGTTTACTGGAGTAGAAAGCCAGTTCACCAAAAGATTTCTCATCATCCCCCCAACAGAAAGAGTACAATGTATTAAAAGTCAGAACAGCGCCACCTTTTTTTAGAAATGGCCGAGTTTTGCAGTGAAGCAGTCCTCGTTAGTATAGTGGCAAGTATCTCCGCCTGTCACGCGGAAGACCGGGGTTCGATTCCCCGACGAGGAGTCCATCTTTGTTTTCTACTCAATCTTCACAACAGGGCAAATCAGAAGTAATGCTCCAGTATGCAGCTCTCAAGGTTAGGCTTTAATCCCATCCCCCGAAACAACTGCCTTCAACCATTAATGTAGTAACAGTGGTACCTGGATCACAACAACCACACACAACCTGCCTGCTCTCTTTGAGAATGGGTCACATATTGCCACCATCAGATTGAGTCTAAACTGATGTTATTTGCTGGTTGCTTGCATGTAAGGCGTGTACCTCAAAAGTGAATAAGCCACGTGGTCACAGCGTACATTGAGCCTTTACCCTATTGGTGACTTCAGTCCAGTTTTGAATCTCTCTTCTGAAATCTCAAAGGACTCCTTGTACCAAATTCTTATGAATCCGATTTGGCTCTTCTCATAAAAATACTTATGAGACTCGGTGGTTATGGTGTATTTTCCAGTGTCAGGCCAAAGGGGATCATGCTACGTCTGTTTCTGTAGTGTAGTGGTTATCACGTTCGCTTAACACGCGAAAGGTCCCCAGCTCGAAACTGGGCAGAAACAACTTCCTATGTCTCAGCTATTTGCCAACACAGTGAGGTCAGAATGTTCTGGCAGAAAATGTATGTGACTCATAGCATCTCCATTCGCCATTGCTGTCATCCACATTGAGTGTGATTTTGCAGATGCGGCGTCGAATTTGAGAAACTCTAGGAATGGCAAACTTTCCGTTATCTCTCAGTCTGTCACTGCTTTGTCTGTCACCCTCAAGCTCAAGCCAAGGTCATGCAAGGCTCATCCCAGGGGTTTGAAAGCAGACACCAGCAAAGAGAGGAACCTCCCAAATGGAAGCAGCATTAGAGATTCTGAACTGCTTGTTGAACAGAAGACAGAGGTATGTTATGTCGCTTGTTTCTTCTCTTTGTGAGAGATTTGGGACAGTAAGCTATACTTCAGTTTTCACAAAGAGCTCAATGTAACAAATTCCTAACATTCGGATGTGGCTACTCTAACGAGAAAAACAAATTGGACCCACACGTATTTGTGGGTCAAGCAGAGGTGCTTGGTGACATGTCAGTTTCTGTAGTGTAGTGGTTATCACGTTCGCTTCACACGCGAAAGGTCCCCAGCTCGAAACTGGGCAGAAACATCTTTGTGCGATGATGCTTTAGTCAAACTACTTGGGACCCAACTTCTGTGTCTCCGTTTGATATACTGGGTTTCAGAGACTGTTGTTCCAAGGATCCATGAAGACAATAACACTTGATGTTTTTCACAGTGAGAGTGTTTTTAAAGATGTGGTGGCAACATTGAGAAAAAATTGGGATGGCAAGGCTTATTCCAGGGGTTTTGAAAGGAGACACCAGCAAAGAGAAGAACCTCCCAGATGACTATTAAGGCCCAGTTGGGTTCAGTATTCATCCCAAATGCAGTATACTCTGAGCATATATGAAATCTTTGCAAATTCAGTGTACACAAAGTCGCCAATGTAAGTCCTCAGTCCTTTTCAAAATCCAGTTTACTGGAGTAGAAAGCCAGTTCACCAAAAGATTTCTCATCATCCCCCCAACAGAAAGAGTACAATGTATTAAAAGTCAGAACAGCGCCACCTTTTTTTAGAAATGGCCGAGTTTTGCAGTGAAGCAGTCCTCGTTAGTATAGTGGCAAGTATCTCCGCCTGTCACGCGGAAGACCGGGGTTCGATTCCCCGACGAGGAGTCCATCTTTGTTTTCTACTCAATCTTCACAACAGGGCAAATCAGAAGTAATGCTCCAGTATGCAGCTCTCAAGGTTAGGCTTTAATCCCATCCCCCGAAACAACTGCCTTCAACCATTAATGTAGTAACAGTGGTACCTGGATCACAACAACCACACACAACCTGCCTGCTCCCTTTGAGAATGGGTCACATATTGCCACCATCAGATTGAGTCTAAACTGATGTTATTTGCTGGTTGCTTGCATGTAAGGCGTGTACCTCAAAAGTGAATAAGCCACGTGGTCACAGCTTACATTGAGCCTTTACCCTATTGGTGACTTCAGTCCAGTTTTGAATCTCTCTTCTGAAATCTCAAAGGACTCCTTGTACCAAATTCTTATGAATCCGATTTGGCTCTTCTCATAAAAATACTTATGAGACTCGGTGGTTATGGTGTATTTTCCAGTGTCAGGCCAAAGGGGATCATGCTACGTCTGTTTCTGTAGTGTAGTGGTTATCACGTTCGCTTAACACGCGAAAGGTCCCCAGCTCGAAACTGGGCAGAAACAACTTCCTATGTCTCAACTATTTTCCAACACAGTGAGGTCAGAATGTTCTGGCAGAAAATGTATGTGACTCATAGCATCTCCATTCGCCATTGCTGTCATCCACATTGAGTGTGATTTTGCAGATGCGGCGTCGAATTTGAGAAACTCTAGGAATGGCAAACTTTCCGTTATCTCTCAGTCTGTCACTGCTTTGTCTGTCACCCTCAAGCTCAAGCCAAGGTCATGCAAGGCTCATCCCAGGGGTTTGAAAGCAGACACCAGCAAAGAGAGGAACCTCCCAAATGGAGGCAGCATTAGAGATTCTGAACTGCTTGTTGAACAGAAGACAGAGGTATGTTATGTCGCTTGTTTCTTCTCTTTGTGAGAGATTTGGGACAGTAAGCTATACTTCAGTTTTCACAAAGAGCTCAATGTAACAAATTCCTAACATTCGGATGTGGCTACTCTAACGAGAAAAACAAATTGGACCCACACGTATTTGTGGGTCAAGCAGAGGTGCTTGGTGACATGTCAGTTTCTGTAGTGTAGTGGTTATCACGTTCGCTTCACACGCGAAAGGTCCCCAGCTCGAAACTGGGCAGAAACATCTTTGTGCGATGATGCTTTAGTCAAACTACTTGGGACCCAACTTCTGTGTCTCCGTTTGATATACTGGGTTTCAGAGACTGTTGTTCCAAGGATCCATGAAGACAATAACACTTGATGTTTTTCACAGTGAGAGTTTTTTTAAAGATGTGGTGGCAACATTGAGAAAAAATTGGGATGGCAAGGCTTATTCCAGGGGTTTTGAAAGGAGACACCAGCAAAGAGAAGAACCTCCCAGATGACTATTAAGGCCCAGTTGGGTTCAGTATTCATCCCAAAGGCAGTATACTCTGAGCATATATGAAATCTTTGCAAATTCAGTGTACACAAAGTCGCCAATGTAAGTCCTCAGTCCTTTTCAAAATCCAGTTTACTGGAGTAGAAAGCCAGTTCACCAAAAGATTTCTCATCATCCCCCCAACAGAAAGAGTACAATGTATTAAAAGTCAGAACAGCGCCACCTTTTTTTAGAAATGGCCGAGTTTTGCAGTGAAGCAGTCCTCGTTAGTATAGTGGCAAGTATCTCCGCCTGTCACGCGGAAGACCGGGGTTCGATTCCCCGACGAGGAGTCCATCTTTGTTTTCTACTCAATCTTCACAACAGGGCAAATCAGAAGTAATGCTCCAGTATGCAGCTCTCAAGGTTAGGCTTTAATCCCATCCCCCGAAACAACTGCCTTCAACCATTAATGTAGTAACAGTGGTACCTGGATCACAACAACCACACACAACCTGCCTGCTCCCTTTGAGAATGGGTCACATATTGCCACCATCAGATTGAGTCTAAACTGATGTTATTTGCTGGTTGCTTGCATGTAAGGCGTGTACCTCAAAAGTGAATAAGCCACGTGGTCACAGCTTACATTGAGCCTTTACCCTATTGGTGACTTCAGTCCAGTTTTGAATCTCTCTTCTGAAATCTCAAAGGACTCCTTGTACCAAATTCTTATGAATCCGATTTGGCTCTTCTCATAAAAATACTTATGAGACTCGGTGGTTATGGTGTATTTTCCAGTGTCAGGCCAAAGGGGATCATGCTACGTCTGTTTCTGTAGTGTAGTGGTTATCACGTTCGCTTAACACGCGAAAGGTCCCCAGCTCGAAACTGGGCAGAAACAACTTCCTATGTCTCAGCTATTTTCCAACACAGTGAGGTCAGAATGTTCTGGCAGAAAATGTATGTGACTCATAGCATCTCCATTCGCCATTGCTGTCATCCACATTGAGTGTGATTTTGCAGATGCGGCGTCGAATTTGAGAAACTCTAGGAATGGCAAACTTTCCGTTATCTCTCAGTCTGTCACTGCTTTGTCTGTCACCCTCAAGCTCAAGCCAAGGTCATGCAAGGCTCATCCCAGGGGTTTGAAAGCAGACACCAGCAAAGAGAGGAACCTCCCAAATGGAAGCAGCATTAGAGATTCTGAACTGCTTGTTGAACAGAAGACAGAGGTATGTTATGTCGCTTGTTTCTTCTCTTTGTGAGAGATTTGGGACAGTAAGCTATACTTCAGTTTTCACAAAGAGCTCAATGTAACAAATTCCTAACATTCGGATGTGGCTACTCTAACGAGAAAAACAAATTGGACCCACACGTATTTGTGGGTCAAGCAGAGGTGCTTGGTGACATGTCAGTTTCTGTAGTGTAGTGGTTATCACGTTCGCTTCACACGCGAAATGTCCCCAGCTCGAAACTGGGCAGAAACATCTTTGTGCGATGATGCTTTAGTCAAACTACTTGGGACCCAACTTCTGTGTCTCCGTTTGATATACTGGGTTTCAGAGACTGTTGTTCCAAGGATCCATGAAGACAATAACACTTGATGTTTTTCACAGTGAGAGTGTTTTTAAAGATGTGGTGGCAACATTGAGAAAAAATTGGGATGGCAAGGCTTATTCCAGGGGTTTTGAAAGGAGACACCAGCAAAGAGAAGAACCTCCCAGATGACTATTAAGGCCCAGTTGGGTTCAGTATTCATCCCAAATGCAGTATACTCTGAGCATATATGAAATCTTTGCAAATTCAGTGTACACAAAGTCGCCAATGTAAGTCCTCAGTCCTTTTCAAAATCCAGTTTACTGGAGTAGAAAGCCAGTTCACCAAAAGATTTCTCATCATCCCCCCAACAGAAAGAGTACAATGTATTAAAAGTCAGAACAGCGCCACCTTTTTTTAGAAATGGCCGAGTTTTGCAGTGAAGCAGTCCTCGTTAGTATAGTGGCAAGTATCTCCGCCTGTCACGCGGAAGACCGGGGTTCGATTCCCCGACGAGGAGTCCATCTTTGTTTTCTACTCAATCTTCACAACAGGGCAAATCAGAAGTAATGCTCCAGTATGCAGCTCTCAAGGTTAGGCTTTAATCCCATCCCCCGAAACAACTGCCTTCAACCATTAATGTAGTAACAGTGGTACCTGGATCACAACAACCACACACAACCTGCCTGCTCCCTTTGAGAATGGGTCACATATTGCCACCATCAGATTGAGTCTAAACTGATGTTATTTGCTGGTTGCTTGCATGTAAGGCGTGTACCTCAAAAGTGAATAAGCCACGTGGTCACAGCGTACATTGAGCCTTTACCCTATTGGTGACTTCAGTCCAGTTTTGAATCTCTCTTCTGAAATCTCAAAGGACTCCTTGTACCAAATTCTTATGAATCCGATTTGGCTCTTCTCATAAAAATACTTATGAGACTCGGTGGTTATGGTGTATTTTCCAGTGTCAGGCCAAAGGGGATCATGCTACGTCTGTTTCTGTAGTGTAGTGGTTATCACGTTCGCTTAACACGCGAAAGGTCCCCAGCTCGAAACTGGGCAGAAACAACTTCCTATGTCTCAACTATTTTCCAACACAGTGAGGTCAGAATGTTCTGGCAGAAAATGTATGTGACTCATAGCATCTCCATTCGCCATTGCTGTCATCCACATTGAGCGTGATTTTGCAGATGCGGCGTCGAATTTGAGAAACTCTAGGAATGGCAAACTTTCCGTTATCTCTCAGTCTGTCACTGCTTTGTCTGTCACCCTCAAGCTCAAGCCAAGGTCATGCAAAGCTCATCCCAGGGGTTTGAAAGCAGACACCAGCAAAGAGAGGAACCTCCCAAATGGAAGCAGCATTAGAGATTCTGAACTGCTTGTTGAACAGAAGACAGAGGTATGTTGTGTCGCTTGTTTCTTCTCTTTGTGAGAGATTTGGGACAGTAAGCTATACTTCAGTTTTCACAAAGAGCTCAATGTAACAAATTCCTAACATTCGGATGTGGCTACTCTAACGAGAAAAACAAATTGGACCCACACGTATTTGTGGGTCAAGCAGAGGTGCTTGGTGACATGTCAGTTTCTGTAGTGTAGTGGTTATCACGTTCGCTTCACACGCGAAAGGTCCCCAGCTCGAAACTGGGCAGAAACATCTTTGTGCGATGATGCTTTAGTCAAACTACTTGGGACCCAACTTCTGTGTCTCCGTTTGATATACTGGGTTTCAGAGACTGTTGTTCCAAGGATCCATGAAGACAATAACACTTGATGTTTTTCACAGTGAGAGTGTTTTTAAAGATGTGGTGGCAACATTGAGAAAAAATTGGGATGGCAAGGCTTATTCCAGGGGTTTTGAAAGGAGACACCAGCAAAGAGAAGAACCTCCCAGATGACTATTAAGGCCCAGTTGGGTTCAGTATTCATCCCAAATGCAGTATACTCTGAGCATATATGAAATCTTTGCAAATTCAGTGTACACAAAGTCGCCAATGTAAGTCCTCAGTCCTTTTCAAAATCCAGTTTACTGGAGTAGAAAGCCAGTTCACCAAAAGATTTCTCATCATCCCCCCAACAGAAAGAGTACAATGTATTAAAAGTCAGAACAGCGCCACCTTTTTTTAGAAATGGCCGAGTTTTGCAGTGAAGCAGTCCTCGTTAGTATAGTGGCAAGTATCTCCGCCTGTCACGCGGAAGACCGGGGTTCGATTCCCCGACGAGGAGTCCATCTTTGTTTTCTACTCAATCTTCACAACAGGGCAAATCAGAAGTAATGCTCCAGTATGCAGCTCTCAAGGTTAGGCTTTAATCCCATCCCCCGAAACAACTGCCTTCAACCATTAATGTAGTAACAGTGGTACCTGGATCACAACAACCACACACAACCTGCCTGCTCTCTTTGAGAATGGGTCACATATTGCCACCATCAGATTGAGTCTAAACTGATGTTATTTGCTGGTTGCTTGCATGTAAGGCGTGTACCTCAAAAGTGAATATGCCACGTGGTCACAGCGTACATTGAGCCTTTACCCTATTGGTGACTTCAGTCCAGTTTTGAATCTCTCTTCTGAAATCTCAAAGGACTCCTTGTACCAAATTCTTATGAATCCGATTTGGCTCTTCTCATAAAAATACTTATGAGACTCGGTGGTTATGGTGTATTTTCCAGTGTCAGGCCAAAGGGGATCATGCTACGTCTGTTTCTGTAGTGTAGTGGTTATCACGTTCGCTTAACACGCGAAAGGTCCCCAGCTCGAAACTGGGCAGAAACAACTTCCTATGTCTCAACTATTTTCCAACACAGTGAGGTCAGAATGTTCTGGCAGAAAATGTATGTGACTCATAGCATCTCCATTCGCCATTGCTGTCATCCACATTGAGTGTGATTTTGCAGATGCGGCGTCGAATTTGAGAAACTCTAGGAATGGCAAACTTTCCGTTATCTCTCAGTCTGTCACTGCTTTGTCTGTCACCCTCAAGCTCAAGCCAAGGTCATGCAAGGCTCATCCCAGGGGTTTGAAAGCAGACACCAGCAAAGAGAGGAACCTCCCAAATGGAGGCAGCATTAGAGATTCTGAACTGCTTGTTGAACAGAAGACAGAGGTATGTTATGTCGCTTGTTTCTTCTCTTTGTGAGAGATTTGGGACAGTAAGCTATACTTCAGTTTTCACAAAGAGCTCAATGTAACAAATTCCTAACATTCGGATGTGGCTACTCTAACGAGAAAAACAAATTGGACCCACACGTATTTGTGGGTCAAGCAGAGGTGCTTGGTGACATGTCAGTTTCTGTAGTGTAGTGGTTATCACGTTCGCTTCACACGCGAAAGGTCCCCAGCTCGAAACTGGGCAGAAACATCTTTGTGCGATGATGCTTTAGTCAAACTACTTGGGACCCAACTTTTGTGTCTCCGTTTGATATACTGGGTTTCAGAGACTGTTGTTCCAAGGATCCATGAAGACAATAACACTTGATGTTTTTCACAGTGAGAGTTTTTTTAAAGATGTGGTGGCAACATTGAGAAAAAATTGGGATGGCAAGGCTTATTCCAGGGGTTTTGAAAGGAGACACCAGCAAAGAGAAGAACCTCCCAGATGACTATTAAGGCCCAGTTGGGTTCAGTATTCATCCCAAAGGCAGTATACTCTGAGCATATATGAAATCTTTGCAAATTCAGTGTACACAAAGTCGCCAATGTAAGTCCTCAGTCCTTTTCAAAATCCAGTTTACTGGAGTAGAAAGCCAGTTCACCAAAAGATTTCTCATCATCCCCCCAACAGAAAGAGTACAATGTATTAAAAGTCAGAACAGCGCCACCTTTTTTTAGAAATGGCCGAGTTTTGCAGTGAAGCAGTCCTCGTTAGTATAGTGGCAAGTATCTCCGCCTGTCACGCGGAAGACCGGGGTTCGATTCCCCGACGAGGAGTCCATCTTTGTTTTCTACTCAATCTTCACAACAGGGCAAATCAGAAGTAATGCTCCAGTATGCAGCTCTCAAGGTTAGGCTTTAATCCCATCCCCCGAAACAACTGCCTTCAACCATTAATGTAGTAACAGTGGTACCTGGATCACAACAACCACACACAACTTGCCTGCTCTCTTTGAGAATGGGTCACATATTGCCACCATCAGATTGAGTCTAAACTTATGTTATTTGCTGGTTGCTTGCATGTAAGGCGTGTACCTCAAAAGTGAATAAGCCACGTGGTCACAGCGTACATTGAGCCTTTACCCTATTGGTGACTTCAGTCCAGTTTTGAATCTCTCTTCTGAAATCTCAAAGGACTCCTTGTACCAAATTCTTATGAATCCGATTTGGCTCTTCTCATAAAAATACTTATGAGACTCGGTGGTTATGGTGTATTTTCCAGTGTCAGGCCAAAGGGGATCATGCTACGTCTGTTTCTGTAGTGTAGTGGTTATCACGTTCGCTTAACACGCGAAAGGTCCCCAGCTCGAAACTGGGCAGAAACAACTTCCTATGTCTCAACTATTTTCCAACACAGTGAGGTCAGAATGTTCTGGCAGAAAATGTATGTGACTCATAGCATCTCCATTCGCCATTGCTGTCATCCACATTGAGCGTGATTTTGCAGATGCGGCGTCGAATTTGAGAAACTCTAGGAATGGCAAACTTTCCGTTATCTCTCAGTCTGTCACTGCTTTGTCTGTCACCCTCAAGCTCAAGCCAAGGTCATGCAAAGCTCATCCCAGGGGTTTGAAAGCAGACACCAGCAAAGAGAGGAACCTCCCAAATGGAAGCAGCATTAGAGATTCTGAACTGCTTGTTGAACAGAAGACAGAGGTATGTTATGTCGCTTGTTTCTTCTCTTTGTGAGAGATTTGGGACAGTAAGCTATACTTCAGTTTTCACAAAGAGCTCAATGTAACAAATTCCTAACATTCGGATGTGGCTACTCTAACGAGAAAAACAAATTGGACCCACACGTATTTGTGGGTCAAGCAGAGGTGCTTGGTGACATGTCAGTTTCTGTAGTGTAGTGGTTATCACGTTCGCTTCACACGCGAAATGTCCCCAGCTCGAAACTGGGCAGAAACATCTTTGTGCGATGATGCTTTAGTCAAACTACTTGGGACCCAACTTCTGTGTCTCCGTTTGATATACTGGGTTTCAGAGACTGTTGTTCCAAGGATCCATGAAGACAATAACACTTGATGTTTTTCACAGTGAGAGTGTTTTTAAAGATGTGGTGGCAACATTGAGAAAAAATTGGGATGGCAAGGCTTATTCCAGGGGTTTTGAAAGGAGACACCAGCAAAGAGAAGAACCTCCCAGATGACTATTAAGGCCCAGTTGGGTTCAGTATTCATCCCAAATGCAGTATACTCTGAGCATATATGAAATCTTTGCAAATTCAGTGTACACAAAGTCGCCAATGTAAGTCCTCAGTCCTTTTCAAAATCCAGTTTACTGGAGTAGAAAGCCAGTTCACCAAAAGATTTCTCATCATCCCCCCAACAGAAAGAGTACAATGTATTAAAAGTCAGAACAGCGCCACCTTTTTTTAGAAATGGCCGAGTTTTGCAGTGAAGCAGTCCTCGTTAGTATAGTGGCAAGTATCTCCGCCTGTCACGCGGAAGACCGGGGTTCGATTCCCCGACGAGGAGTCCATCTTTGTTTTCTACTCAATCTTCACAACAGGGCAAATCAGAAGTAATGCTCCAGTATGCAGCTCTCAAGGTTAGGCTTTAATCCCATCCCCCGAAACAACTGCCTTCAACCATTAATGTAGTAACAGTGGTACCTGGATCACAACAACCACACACAACCTGCCTGCTCTCTTTGAGAATGGGTCACATATTGCCACCATCAGATTGAGTCTAAACTGATGTTATTTGCTGGTTGCTTGCATGTAAGGCGTGTACCTCAAAAGTGAATATGCCACGTGGTCACAGCGTACATTGAGCCTTTACCCTATTGGTGACTTCAGTCCAGTTTTGAATCTCTCTTCTGAAATCTCAAAGGACTCCTTGTACCAAATTCTTATGAATCCGATTTGGCTCTTCTCATAAAAATACTTATGAGACTCGGCGGTTATGGTGTATTTTCCAGTGTCAGGCCAAAGGGGATCATGCTACGTCTGTTTCTGTAGTGTAGTGGTTATCACGTTCGCTTAACACGCGAAAGGTCCCCAGCTCGAAACTGGGCAGAAACAACTTCCTATGTCTCAACTATTTTCCAACACAGTGAGGTCAGAATGTTCTGGCAGAAAATGTATGTGACTCATAGCATCTCCATTCGCCATTGCTGTCATCCACATTGAGTGTGATTTTGCAGATGCGGCGTCGAATTTGAGAAACTCTAGGAATGGCAAACTTTCCGTTATCTCTCAGTCTGTCACTGCTTTGTCTGTCACCCTCAAGCTCAAGCCAAGGTCATGCAAGGCTCATCCCAGGGGTTTGAAAGCAGACACCAGCAAAGAGAGGAACCTCCCAAATGGAGGCAGCATTAGAGATTCTGAACTGCTTGTTGAACAGAAGACAGAGGTATGTTATGTCGCTTGTTTCTTCTCTTTGTGAGAGATTTGGGACAGTAAGCTATACTTCAGTTTTCACAAAGAGCTCAATGTAACAAATTCCTAACATTCGGATGTGGCTACTCTAACGAGAAAAACAAATTGGACCCACACGTATTTGTGGGTCAAGCAGAGGTGCTTGGTGACATGTCAGTTTCTGTAGTGTAGTGGTTATCACGTTCGCTTCACACGCGAAAGGTCCCCAGCTCGAAACTGGGCAGAAACATCTTTGTGCGATGATGCTTTAGTCAAACTACTTGGGACCCAACTTCTGTGTCTCCGTTTGATATACTGGGTTTCAGAGACTGTTGTTCCAAGGATCCATGAAGACAATAACACTTGATGTTTTTCACAGTGAGAGTTTTTTTAAAGATGTGGTGGCAACATTGAGAAAAAATTGGGATGGCAAGGCTTATTCCAGGGGTTTTGAAAGGAGACACCAGCAAAGAGAAGAACCTCCCAGATGACTATTAAGGCCCAGTTGGGTTCAGTATTCATCCCAAAGGCAGTATACTCTGAGCATATATGAAATCTTTGCAAATTCAGTGTACACAAAGTCGCCAATGTAAGTCCTCAGTCCTTTTCAAAATCCAGTTTACTGGAGTAGAAAGCCAGTTCACCAAAAGATTTCTCATCATCCCCCCAACAGAAAGAGTACAATGTATTAAAAGTCAGAACAGCGCCACCTTTTTTTAGAAATGGCCGAGTTTTGCAGTGAAGCAGTCCTCGTTAGTATAGTGGCAAGTATCTCCGCCTGTCACGCGGAAGACCGGGGTTCGATTCCCCGACGAGGAGTCCATCTTTGTTTTCTACTCAATCTTCACAACAGGGCAAATCAGAAGTAATGCTCCAGTATGCAGCTCTCAAGGTTAGGCTTTAATCCCATCCCCCGAAACAACTGCCTTCAACCATTAATGTAGTAACAGTGGTACCTGGATCACAACAACCACACACAACCTGCCTGCTCTCTTTGAGAATGGGTCACATATTGCCACCATCAGATTGAGTCTAAACTGATGTTATTTGCTGGTTGCTTGCATGTAAGGCGTGTACCTCAAAAGTGAATATGCCACGTGGTCACAGCGTACATTGAGCCTTTACCCTATTGGTGACTTCAGTCCAGTTTTGAATCTCTCTTCTGAAATCTCAAAGGACTCCTTGTACCAAATTCTTATGAATCCGATTTGGCTCTTCTCATAAAAATACTTATGAGACTCGGTGGTTATGGTGTATTTTCCAGTGTCAGGCCAAAGGGGATCATGCTACGTCTGTTTCTGTAGTGTAGTGGTTATCACGTTCGCTTAACACGCGAAAGGTCCCCAGCTCGAAACTGGGCAGAAACAACTTCCTATGTCTCAACTATTTTCCAACACAGTGAGGTCAGAATGTTCTGGCAGAAAATGTATGTGACTCATAGCATCTCCATTCGCCATTGCTGTCATCCACATTGAGTGTGATTTTGCAGATGCGGCGTCGAATTTGAGAAACTCTAGGAATGGCAAACTTTCCGTTATCTCTCAGTCTGTCACTGCTTTGTCTGTCACCCTCAAGCTCAAGCCAAGGTCATGCAAGGCTCATCCCAGGGGTTTGAAAGCAGACACCAGCAAAGAGAGGAACCTCCCAAATGGAGGCAGCATTAGAGATTCTGAACTGCTTGTTGAACAGAAGACAGAGGTATGTTATGTCGCTTGTTTCTTCTCTTTGTGAGAGATTTGGGACAGTAAGCTATACTTCAGTTTTCACAAAGAGCTCAATGTAACAAATTCCTAACATTCGGATGTGGCTACTCTAACGAGAAAAACAAATTGGACCCACACGTATTTGTGGGTCAAGCAGAGGTGCTTGGTGACATGTCAGTTTCTGTAGTGTAGTGGTTATCACGTTCGCTTCACACGCGAAAGGTCCCCAGCTCGAAACTGGGCAGAAACATCTTTGTGCGATGATGCTTTAGTCAAACTACTTGGGACCCAACTTCTGTGTCTCCGTTTGATATACTGGGTTTCAGAGACTGTTGTTCCAAGGATCCATGAAGACAATAACACTTGATGTTTTTCACAGTGAGAGTTTTTTTAAAGATGTGGTGGCAACATTGAGAAAAAATTGGGATGGCAAGGCTTATTCCAGGGGTTTTGAAAGGAGACACCAGCAAAGAGAAGAACCTCCCAGATGACTATTAAGGCCCAGTTGGGTTCAGTATTCATCCCAAAGGCAGTATACTCTGAGCATATATGAAATCTTTGCAAATTCAGTGTACACAAAGTCGCCAATGTAAGTCCTCAGTCCTTTTCAAAATCCAGTTTACTGGAGTAGAAAGCCAGTTCACCAAAAGATTTCTCATCATCCCCCCAACAGAAAGAGTACAATGTATTAAAAGTCAGAACAGCGCCACCTTTTTTTAGAAATGGCCGAGTTTTGCAGTGAAGCAGTCCTCGTTAGTATAGTGGCAAGTATCTCCGCCTGTCACGCGGAAGACCGGGGTTCGATTCCCCGACGAGGAGTCCATCTTTGTTTTCTACTCAATCTTCACAACAGGGCAAATCAGAAGTAATGCTCCAGTATGCAGCTCTCAAGGTTAGGCTTTAATCCCATCCCCCGAAACAACTGCCTTCAACCATTAATGTAGTAACAGTGGTACCTGGATCACAACAACCACACACAACCTGCCTGCTCTCTTTGAGAATGGGTCACATATTGCCACCATCAGATTGAGTCTAAACTGATGTTATTTGCTGGTTGCTTGCATGTAAGGCGTGTACCTCAAAAGTGAATATGCCACGTGGTCACAGCGTACATTGAGCCTTTACCCTATTGGTGACTTCAGTCCAGTTTTGAATCTCTCTTCTGAAATCTCAAAGGACTCCTTGTACCAAATTCTTATGAATCCGATTTGGCTCTTCTCATAAAAATACTTATGAGACTCGGTGGTTATGGTGTATTTTCCAGTGTCAGGCCAAAGGGGATCATGCTACGTCTGTTTCTGTAGTGTAGTGGTTATCACGTTCGCTTAACACGCGAAAGGTCCCCAGCTCGAAACTGGGCAGAAACAACTTCCTATGTCTCAACTATTTTCCAACACAGTGAGGTCAGAATGTTCTGGCAGAAAATGTATGTGACTCATAGCATCTCCATTCGCCATTGCTGTCATCCACATTGAGTGTGATTTTGCAGATGCGGCGTCGAATTTGAGAAACTCTAGGAATGGCAAACTTTCCGTTATCTCTCAGTCTGTCACTGCTTTGTCTGTCACCCTCAAGCTCAAGCCAAGGTCATGCAAGGCTCATCCCAGGGGTTTGAAAGCAGACACCAGCAAAGAGAGGAACCTCCCAAATGGAGGCAGCATTAGAGATTCTGAACTGCTTGTTGAACAGAAGACAGAGGTATGTTATGTCGCTTGTTTCTTCTCTTTGTGAGAGATTTGGGACAGTAAGCTATACTTCAGTTTTCACAAAGAGCTCAATGTAACAAATTCCTAACATTCGGATGTGGCTACTCTAACGAGAAAAACAAATTGGACCCACACGTATTTGTGGGTCAAGCAGAGGTGCTTGGTGACATGTCAGTTTCTGTAGTGTAGTGGTTATCACGTTCGCTTCACACGCGAAAGGTCCCCAGCTCGAAACTGGGCAGAAACATCTTTGTGCGATGATGCTTTAGTCAAACTACTTGGGACCCAACTTCTGTGTCTCCGTTTGATATACTGGGTTTCAGAGACTGTTGTTCCAAGGATCCATGAAGACAATAACACTTGATGTTTTTCACAGTGAGAGTTTTTTTAAAGATGTGGTGGCAACATTGAGAAAAAATTGGGATGGCAAGGCTTATTCCAGGGGTTTTGAAAGGAGACACCAGCAAAGAGAAGAACCTCCCAGATGACTATTAAGGCCCAGTTGGGTTCAGTATTCATCCCAAAGGCAGTATACTCTGAGCATATATGAAATCTTTGCAAATTCAGTGTACACAAAGTCGCCAATGTAAGTCCTCAGTCCTTTTCAAAATCCAGTTTACTGGAGTAGAAAGCCAGTTCACCAAAAGATTTCTCATCATCCCCCCAACAGAAAGAGTACAATGTATTAAAAGTCAGAACAGCGCCACCTTTTTTTAGAAATGGCCGAGTTTTGCAGTGAAGCAGTCCTCGTTAGTATAGTGGCAAGTATCTCCGCCTGTCACGCGGAAGACCGGGGTTCGATTCCCCGACGAGGAGTCCATCTTTGTTTTCTACTCAATCTTCACAACAGGGCAAATCAGAAGTAATGCTCCAGTATGCAGCTCTCAAGGTTAGGCTTTAATCCCATCCCCCGAAACAACTGCCTTCAACCATTAATGTAGTAACAGTGGTACCTGGATCACAACAACCACACACAACCTGCCTGCTCTCTTTGAGAATGGGTCACATATTGCCACCATCAGATTGAGTCTAAACTGATGTTATTTGCTGGTTGCTTGCATGTAAGGCGTGTACCTCAAAAGTGAATAAGCCACGTGGTCACAGCGTACATTGAGCCTTTACCCTATTGGTGACTTCAGTCCAGTTTTGAATCTCTCTTCTGAAATCTCAAAGGACTCCTTGTACCAAATTCTTATGAATCCGATTTGGCTCTTCTCATAAAAATACTTATGAGACTCGGTGGTTATGGTGTATTTTCCAGTGTCAGGCCAAAGGGGATCATGCTACGTCTGTTTCTGTAGTGTAGTGGTTATCACGTTCGCTTAACACGCGAAAGGTCCCCAGCTCGAAACTGGGCAGAAACAACTTCCTATGTCTCAACTATTTTCCAACACAGTGAGGTCAGAATGTTCTGGCAGAAAATGTATGTGACTCATAGCATCTCCATTCGCCATTGCTGTCATCCACATTGAGCGTGATTTTGCAGTTGCGGCGTCGAATTTGAGAAACTCTAGGAATGGCAAACTTTCCGTTATCTCTCAGTCTGTCACTGCTTTGTCTGTCACCCTCAAGCTCAAGCCAAGGTCATGCACGGCTCATCCCAGGGGTTTGAAAGCAGACACCAGCAAAGAGAGGAACCTCCCAAATGGAAGCAGCATTAGAGATTCTGAACTGCTTGTTGAACAGAAGACAGAGGTATGTTATGTCGCTTGTTTCTTCTCTTTGTGAGAGATTTGGGACAGTAAGCTATACTTCAGTTTTCACAAAGAGCTCAATGTAACAAATTCCTAACATTCGGATGTGGCTACTCTAACGAGAAAAACAAATTGGACCCACACGTATTTGTGGGTCAAGCAGAGGTGCTTGGTGACATGTCAGTTTCTGTAGTGTAGTGGTTATCACGTTCGCTTCACACGCGAAAGGTCCCCAGCTCGAAACTGGGCAGAAACATCTTTGTGCGATGATGCTTTAGTCAAACTACTTGGGACCCAACTTCTGTGTCTCCGTTTGATATACTGGGTTTCAGAGACTGTTGTTCCAAGGATCCATGAAGACAATAACACTTGATGTTTTTCACAGTGAGAGTGTTTTTAAAGATGTGGTGGCAACATTGAGAAAAAATTGGGATGGCAAGGCTTATTCCAGGGGTTTTGAAAGGAGACACCAGCAAAGAGAAGAACCTCCCAGATGACTATTAAGGCCCAGTTGGGTTCAGTATTCATCCCAAATGCAGTATACTCTGAGCATATATGAAATCTTTGCAAATTCAGTGTACACAAAGTCGCCAATGTAAGTCCTCAGTCCTTTTCAAAATCCAGTTTACTGGAGTAGAAAGCCAGTTCACCAAAAGATTTCTCATCATCCCCCCAACAGAAAGAGTACAATGTATTAAAAGTCAGAACAGCGCCACCTTTTTTTAGAAATGGCCGAGTTTTGCAGTGAAGCAGTCCTCGTTAGTATAGTGGCAAGTATCTCCGCCTGTCACGCGGAAGACCGGGGTTCGATTCCCCGACGAGGAGTCCATCTTTGTTTTCTACTCAATCTTCACAACAGGGCAAATCAGAAGTAATGCTCCAGTATGTAGCTCTCAAGGTTAGGCTTTAATCCCATCCCCCGAAACAACTGCCTTCAACCATTAATGTAGTAACAGTGGTACCTGGATCACAACAACCACACACAACCTGCCTGCTCTCTTTGAGAATGGGTCACATATTGCCACCATCAGATTGAGTCTAAACTTATGTTATTTGCTGGTTGCTTGCATGTAAGGCGTGTACCTCAAAAGTGAATAAGCCACGTGGTCACAGCGTACATTGAGCCTTTACCCTATTGGTGACTTCAGTCCAGTTTTGAATCTCTCTTCTGAAATCTCAAAGGACTCCTTGTACCAAATTCTTATGAATCCGATTTGGCTCTTCTCATAAAAATACTTATGAGACTCGGTGGTTATGGTGTATTTTCCAGTGTCAGGCCAAAGGGGCTCATGCTACGTCTGTTTCTGTAGTGTAGTGGTTATCACGTTCGCTTAACACGCGAAAGGTCCCCAGCTCGAAACTGGGCAGAAACAACTTCCTATGTCTCAACTATTTTCCAACACAGTGAGGTCAGAATGTTCTGGCAGAAAATGTATGTGACTCATAGCATCTCCATTCGCCATTGCTGTCATCCACATTGAGCGTGATTTTGCAGATGCGGCGTCGAATTTGAGAAACTCTAGGAATGGCAAACTTTCCGTTATCTCTCAGTCTGTCACTGCTTTGTCTGTCACCCTCAAGCTCAAGCCAAGGTCATGCAAGGCTCATCCCAGGGGTTTGAAAGCAGACACCAGCAAAGAGAGGAACCTCCCAAATGGAAGCAGCATTAGAGATTCTGAACTGCTTGTTGAACAGAAGACAGAGGTATGTTATGTCGCTTGTTTCTTCTCTTTGTGAGAGATTTTGGACAGTAAGCTATACTTCAGTTTTCACAAAGAGCTCAATGTAACAAATTCCTAACATTCGGATGTGGCTACTCTAACGAGAAAAACAAATTGGACCCACACGTATTTGTGGGTCAAGCAGAGGTGCTTGGTGACATGTCAGTTTCTGTAGTGTAGTGGTTATCACGTTCGCTTCACACGCGAAAGGTCCCCAGCTTGAAACTGGGCAGAAACATCTTTGTGCGATGATGCTTTAGTCAAACTACTTGGGACCCAACTTCTGTGTCTCCGTTTGATATACTGGGTTTCAGAGACTGTTGTTCCAAGGATCCATGAAGACAATAACACTTGATGTTTTTCACAGTGAGAGTGTTTTTAAAGATGTGGTGGCAACATTGAGAAAAAATTGGGATGGCAAGGCTTATTCCAGGGGTTTTGAAAGGAGACACCAGCAAAGAGAAGAACCTCCCAGATGACTATTAAGGCCCAGTTGGGTTCAGTATTCATCCCAAATGCAGTATACTCTGAGCATATATGAAATCTTTGCAAATTCAGTGTACACAAAGTCGCCAATGTAAGTCCTCAGTCCTTTTCAAAATCCAGTTTACTGGAGTAGAAAGCCAGTTCACCAAAAGATTTCTCATCATCCCCCCAACAGAAAGAGTACAATGTATTAAAAGTCAGAACAGCGCCACCTTTTTTTAGAAATGGCCGAGTTTTGCAGTGAAGCAGTCCTCGTTAGTATAGTGGCAAGTATCTCCGCCTGTCACGCGGAAGACCGGGGTTCGATTCCCCGACGAGGAGTCCATCTTTGTTTTCTACTCAATCTTCACAACAGGGCAAATCAGAAGTAATGCTCCAGTATGCAGCTCTCAAGGTTAGGCTTTAATCCCATCCCCCGAAACAACTGCCTTCAACCATTAATGTAGTAACAGTGGTACCTGGATCACAACAACCACACACAACCTGCCTGCTCTCTTTGAGAATGGGTCACATATTGCCACCATCAGATTGAGTCTAAACTGATGTTATTTGCTGGTTGCTTGCATGTAAGGCGTGTACCTCAAAAGTGAATAAGCCACGTGGTCACAGCGTACATTGAGCCTTTACCCTATTGGTGACTTCAGTCCAGTTTTGAATCTCTCTTCTGAAATCTCAAAGGACTCCTTGTACCAAATTCTTATGAATCCGATTTGGCTCTTCTCATAAAAATACTTATGAGACTCGGTGGTTATGGTGTATTTTCCAGTGTCAGGCCAAAGGGGATCATGCTACGTCTGTTTCTGTAGTGTAGTGGTTATCACGTTCGCTTAACACGCGAAAGGTCCCCAGCTCGAAACTGGGCAGAAACAACTTCCTATGTCTCAGCTATTTGCCAACACAGTGAGGTCAGAATGTTCTGGCAGAAAATGTATGTGACTCATAGCATCTCCATTCGCCATTGCTGTCATCCACATTGAGTGTGATTTTGCAGATGCGGCGTCGAATTTGAGAAACTCTAGGAATGGCAAACTTTCCGTATTCTCTCAGTCTGTCACTGCTTTGTCTGTCACCCTCAAGCTCAAGCCAAGGTCATGCAAGGCTCATCCCAGGGGTTTGAAAGCAGACACCAGCAAAGAGAGGAACCTCCCAAATGGAAGCAGCATTAGAGATTCTGAACTGCTTGTTGAACAGAAGACAGAGGTATGTTATGTCGCTTGTTTCTTCTCTTTGTGAGAGATTTGGGACAGTAAGCTATACTTCAGTTTTCACAAAGAGCTCAATGTAACAAATTCCTAACATTCGGATGTGGCTACTCTAACGAGAAAAACAAATTGGACCCACACGTATTTGTGGGTCAAGCAGAGGTGCTTGGTGACATGTCAGTTTCTGTAGTGTAGTGGTTATCACGTTCGCTTCACACGCGAAAGGTCCCCAGCTCGAAACTGGGCAGAAACATCTTTGTGCGATGATGCTTTAGTCAAACTACTTGGGACCCAACTTCTGTGTCTCCGTTTGATATACTGGGTTTCAGAGACTGTTGTTCCAAGGATCCATGAAGACAATAACACTTGATGTTTTTCACAGTGAGAGTGTTTTTAAAGATGTGGTGGCAACATTGAGAAAAAATTGGGATGGCAAGGCTTATTCCAGGGGTTTTGAAAGGAGACACCAGCAAAGAGAAGAACCTCCCAGATGACTATTAAGGCCCAGTTGGGTTCAGTATTCATCCCAAATGCAGTATACTCTGAGCATATATGAAATCTTTGCAAATTCAGTGTACACAAAGTCGCCAATGTAAGTCCTCAGTCCTTTTCAAAATCCAGTTTACTGGAGTAGAAAGCCAGTTCACCAAAAGATTTCTCATCATCCCCCCAACAGAAAGAGTACAATGTATTAAAAGTCAGAACAGCGCCACCTTTTTTTAGAAATGGCCGAGTTTTGCAGTGAAGCAGTCCTCGTTAGTATAGTGGCAAGTATCTCCGCCTGTCACGCGGAAGACCGGGGTTCGATTCCCCGACGAGGAGTCCATCTTTGTTTTCTACTCAATCTTCACAACAGGGCAAATCAGAAGTAATGCTCCAGTATGTAGCTCTCAAGGTTAGGCTTTAATCCCATCCCCCGAAACAACTGCCTTCAACCATTAATGTAGTAACAGTGGTACCTGGATCACAACAACCACACACAACCTGCCTGCTCTCTTTGAGAATGGGTCACATATTGCCACCATCAGATTGAGTCTAAACTTATGTTATTTGCTGGTTGCTTGCATGTAAGGCGTGTACCTCAAAAGTGAATAAGCCACGTGGTCACAGCGTACATTGAGCCTTTACCCTATTGGTGACTTCAGTCCAGTTTTGAATCTCTCTTCTGAAATCTCAAAGGACTCCTTGTACCAAATTCTTATGAATCCGATTTGGCTCTTCTCATAAAAATACTTATGAGACTCGGTGGTTATGGTGTATTTTCCAGTGTCAGGCCAAAGGGGCTCATGCTACGTCTGTTTCTGTAGTGTAGTGGTTATCACGTTCGCTTAACACGCGAAAGGTCCCCAGCTCGAAACTGGGCAGAAACAACTTCCTATGTCTCAACTATTTTCCAACACAGTGAGGTCAGAATGTTCTGGCAGAAAATGTATGTGACTCATAGCATCTCCATTCGCCATTGCTGTCATCCACATTGAGTGTGATTTTGCAGATGCGGCGTCGAATTTGAGAAACTCTAGGAATGGCAAACTTTCCGTTATCTCTCAGTCTGTCACTTCTTTGTTTGTCACCCTCAAGCTCAAGCCAAGGTCATGCAAGGCTCAACCCAGGGGTTTGAAAGCAGACACCAGCAAAGAGAGGAACCTCCCAAATGGAAGCAGCATTAGAGATTCTGAACTGCTTGTTGAACAGAAGACAGAGGTATGTTATGTCGCTTGTTTCTTCTCTTTGTGAGAGATTTGGGACAGTAAGCTATACTTCAGTTTTCACAAAGAGCTCAATGTAACAAATTCCTAACATTCGGATGTGGCTACTCTAACGAGAAAAACAAATTGGACCCACACGTATTTGTGGGTCAAGCAGAGGTGCTTGGTGACATGTCAGTTTCTGTAGTGTAGTGGTTATCACGTTCGCTTCACACGCGAAAGGTCCCCAGCTCGAAACTGGGCAGAAACATCTTTGTGCGATGATGCTTTAGTCAAACTACTTGGGACCCAACTTCTGTGTCTCCGTTTGATATACTGGGTTTCAGAGACTGTTGTTCCAAGGATCCATGAAGACAATAACACTTGATGTTTTTCACAGTGAGAGTGTTTTTAAAGATGTGGTGGCAACATTGAGAAAAAATTGGGATGGCAAGGCTTATTCCAGGGGTTTTGAAAGGAGACACCAGCAAAGAGAAGAACCTCCCAGATGACTATTAAGGCCCAGTTGGGTTCAGTATTCATCACAAATGCAGTATACTCTGAGCATATATGAAATCTTTGCAAATTCAGTGTACACAAAGTCGCCAATGTAAGTCCTCAGTCCTTTTCAAAATCCAGTTTACTGGAGTAGAAAGCAAGTTCACCAAAAGATTTCTCATCATCCCCCCAACAGAAAGAGTACAATGTATTAAAAGTCAGAACAGCGCCACCTTTTTTTAGAAATGGCCGAGTTTTGCAGTGAAGCAGTCCTCGTTAGTATAGTGTCAAGTATCTCCGCCTGTCACGCGGAAGACCGGGGTTCGATTCCCCGACGAGGAGTCCATCTTTGTTTTCTACTCAATCTTCACAACAGGGCAAATCAGAAGTAATGCTCCAGTATGCAGCTCTCAAGGTTAGGGTTTAATCCCATCCCCCGAAACAACTGCCTTCAACCATTAATGTAGTAACAGTGGTACCTGGATCACAACAACCACACACAACCTGCCTGCTCTCTTTGAGAATGGGTCACATATTGCCACCATCAGATTGAGTCTAAACTGATGTTATTTGCTGGTTGCTTGCATGTAAGGCGTGTACCTCAAAAGTGAATAAGCCACGTGGTCACAGCGTACATTGAGCCTTTACCCTATTGGTGACTTCAGTCCAGTTTTGAATCTCTCTTCTGAAATCTCAAAGGACTCCTTGTACCAAATTCTTATGAATCCGATTTGGCTCTTCTCATAAAAATACTTATGAGACTCGGTGGTTATGGTGTATTTTCCAGTGTCAGGCCAAAGGGGATCATGCTACGTCTGTTTCTGTAGTGTAGTGGTTATCACGTTCGCTTAACACGCGAAAGGTCCCCAGCTCGAAACTGGGCAGAAACAACTTCCTATGTCTCAGCTATTTGCCAACACAGTGAGGTCAGAATGTTCTGGCAGAAAATGTATGTGACTCATAGCATCTCCATTCGCCATTGCTGTCATCCACATTGAGTGTGATTTTGCAGATGCGGCGTCGAATTTGAGAAACTCTAGGAATGGCAAACTTTCCGTATTCTCTCAGTCTGTCACTGCTTTGTCTGTCACCCTCAAGCTCAAGCCAAGGTCATGCAAGGCTCATCCCAGGGGTTTGAAAGCAGACACCAGCAAAGAGAGGAACCTCCCAAATGGAAGCAGCATTAGAGATTCTGAACTGCTTGTTGAACAGAAGACAGAGGTATGTTATGTCGCTTGTTTCTTCTCTTTGTGAGAGATTTGGGACAGTAAGCTATACTTCAGTTTTCACAAAGAGCTCAATGTAACAAATTCCTAACATTCGGATGTGGCTACTCTAACGAGAAAAACAAATTGGACCCACACGTATTTGTGGGTCAAGCAGAGGTGCTTGGTGACATGTCAGTTTCTGTAGTGTAGTGGTTATCACGTTCGCTTCACACGCGAAAGGTCCCCAGCTCGAAACTGGGCAGAAACATCTTTGTGCGATGATGCTTTAGTCAAACTACTTGGGACCCAACTTCTGTGTCTCCGTTTGATATACTGGGTTTCAGAGACTGTTGTTCCAAGGATCCATGAAGACAATAACACTTGATGTTTTTCACAGTGAGAGTGTTTTTAAAGATGTGGTGGCAACATTGAGAAAAAATTGGGATGGCAAGGCTTATTCCAGGGGTTTTGAAAGGAGACACCAGCAAAGAGAAGAACCTCCCAGATGACTATTAAGGCCCAGTTGGGTTCAGTATTCATCCCAAATGCAGTATACTCTGAGCATATATGAAATCTTTGCAAATTCAGTGTACACAAAGTCGCCAATGTAAGTCCTCAGTCCTTTTCAAAATCCAGTTTACTGGAGTAGAAAGCCAGTTCACCAAAAGATTTCTCATCATCCCCCCAACAGAAAGAGTACAATGTATTAAAAGTCAGAACAGCGCCACCTTTTTTTAGAAATGGCCGAGTTTTGCAGTGAAGCAGTCCTCGTTAGTATAGTGGCAAGTATCTCCGCCTGTCACGCGGAAGACCGGGGTTCGATTCCCCGACGAGGAGTCCATCTTTGTTTTCTACTCAATCTTCACAACAGGGCAAATCAGAAGTAATGCTCCAGTATGTAGCTCTCAAGGTTAGGCTTTAATCCCATCCCCCGAAACAACTGCCTTCAACCATTAATGTAGTAACAGTGGTACCTGGATCACAACAACCACACACAACCTGCCTGCTCTCTTTGAGAATGGGTCACATATTGCCACCATCAGATTGAGTCTAAACTTATGTTATTTGCTGGTTGCTTGCATGTAAGGCGTGTACCTCAAAAGTGAATAAGCCACGTGGTCACAGCGTACATTGAGCCTTTACCCTATTGGTGACTTCAGTCCAGTTTTGAATCTCTCTTCTGAAATCTCAAAGGACTCCTTGTACCAAATTCTTATGAATCCGATTTGGCTCTTCTCATAAAAATACTTATGAGACTCGGTGGTTATGGTGTATTTTCCAGTGTCAGGCCAAAGGGGCTCATGCTACGTCTGTTTCTGTAGTGTAGTGGTTATCACGTTCGCTTAACACGCGAAAGGTCCCCAGCTCGAAACTGGGCAGAAACAACTTCCTATGTCTCAACTATTTTCCAACACAGTGAGGTCAGAATGTTCTGGCAGAAAATGTATGTGACTCATAGCATCTCCATTCGCCATTGCTGTCATCCACATTGAGTGTGATTTTGCAGATGCGGCGTCGAATTTGAGAAACTCTAGGAATGGCAAACTTTCCGTTATCTCTCAGTCTGTCACTTCTTTGTTTGTCACCCTCAAGCTCAAGCCAAGGTCATGCAAGGCTCAACCCAGGGGTTTGAAAGCAGACACCAGCAAAGAGAGGAACCTCCCAAATGGAAGCAGCATTAGAGATTCTGAACTGCTTGTTGAACAGAAGACAGAGGTATGTTATGTCGCTTGTTTCTTCTCTTTGTGAGAGATTTGGGACAGTAAGCTATACTTCAGTTTTCACAAAGAGCTCAATGTAACAAATTCCTAACATTCGGATGTGGCTACTCTAACGAGAAAAACAAATTGGACCCACACGTATTTGTGGGTCAAGCAGAGGTGCTTGGTGACATGTCAGTTTCTGTAGTGTAGTGGTTATCACGTTCGCTTCACACGCGAAAGGTCCCCAGCTCGAAACTGGGCAGAAACATCTTTGTGCGATGATGCTTTAGTCAAACTACTTGGGACCCAACTTCTGTGTCTCCGTTTGATATACTGGGTTTCAGAGACTGTTGTTCCAAGGATCCATGAAGACAATAACACTTGATGTTTTTCACAGTGAGAGTGTTTTTAAAGATGTGGTGGCAACATTGAGAAAAAATTGGGATGGCAAGGCTTATTCCAGGGGTTTTGAAAGGAGACACCAGCAAAGAGAAGAACCTCCCAGATGACTATTAAGGCCCAGTTGGGTTCAGTATTCATCACAAATGCAGTATACTCTGAGCATATATGAAATCTTTGCAAATTCAGTGTACACAAAGTCGCCAATGTAAGTCCTCAGTCCTTTTCAAAATCCAGTTTACTGGAGTAGAAAGCAAGTTCACCAAAAGATTTCTCATCATCCCCCCAACAGAAAGAGTACAATGTATTAAAAGTCAGAACAGCGCCACCTTTTTTTAGAAATGGCCGAGTTTTGCAGTGAAGCAGTCCTCGTTAGTATAGTGTCAAGTATCTCCGCCTGTCACGCGGAAGACCGGGGTTCGATTCCCCGACGAGGAGTCCATCTTTGTTTTCTACTCAATCTTCACAACAGGGCAAATCAGAAGTAATGCTCCAGTATGCAGCTCTCAAGGTTAGGGTTTAATCCCATCCCCCGAAACAACTGCCTTCAACCATTAATGTAGTAACAGTGGTACCTGGATCACAACAACCACACACAACCTGCCTGCTCTCTTTGAGAATGGGTCACATATTGCCACCATCAGATTGAGTCTAAACTGATGTTATTTGCTGGTTGCTTGCATGTAAGGCGTGTACCTCAAAAGTGAATAAGCCACGTGGTCACAGCGTACATTGAGCCTTTACCCTATTGGTGACTTCAGTCCAGTTTTGAATCTCTCTTCTGAAATCTCAAAGGACTCCTTGTACCAAATTCTTATGAATCCGATTTGGCTCTTCTCATAAAAATACTTATGAGACTCGGTGGTTATGGTGTATTTTCCAGTGTCAGGCCAAAGGGGATCATGCTACGTCTGTTTCTGTAGTGTAGTGGTTATCACGTTCGCTTAACACGCGAAAGGTCCCCAGCTCGAAACTGGGCAGAAACAACTTCCTATGTCTCAACTATTTTCCAACACAGTGAGGTCAGAATGTTCTGGCAGCAAATGTATGTGACTCATAGTATCTCCATTCGCCATTGCTGTCATCCACATTGAGTGTGATTTTGCAGATGCGGCGTCGAATTTGAGAAACTCTAGGAATGGCAAACTTTCCGTTATCTCTCAGTCTGTCACTTCTTTGTCTGTCACCCTCAAGCTCAAGCCAAGGTCATGCAAGGCTCATCCCAGGGGTTTGAAAGCAGACACCAGCAAAGAGAGGAACCTCCCAAATGGAAGCAGCATTAGAGATTCTGAACTGCTTGTTGAACAGAAGACAGAGGTATGTTATGTCGCTTGTTTCTTCTCTTTGTGAGAGATTTGGGACAGTAAGCTATACTTCAGTTTTCACAAAGAGCTCAATGTAACAAATTCCTAACATTCGGATGTGGCTACTCTAACGAGAAAAACAAATTGGACCCACACGTATTTGTGGGTCAAGCAGAGGTGCTTGGTGACCTGTCAGTTTCTGTAGTGTAGTGGTTATCACGTTCGCTTCACACGCGAAAGGTCCCCAGCTCGAAACTGGGCAGAAACATCTTTGTGCGATGATGCTTTAGTCAAACTACTTGGGACCCAACTTCTGTGTCTCCGTTTGATATACTGGGTTTCAGAGACTGTTGTTCCAAGGATCCATGAAGACAATAACACTTGATGTTTTTCACAGTGAGAGTGTTTTTAAAGATGTGGTGGCAACATTGAGAAAAAATTGGGATGGCAAGGCTTATTCCAGGGGTTTTGAAAGGAGATACCAGCAAAGAGAAGAACCTCCCAGATGACTATTAAGGCCCAGTTGGGTTCAGTATTCATCCCAAATGCAGTATACTCTGAGCATATATGAAATCTTTGCAAATTCTGTGTACACAAAGTCGCCAATGTAAGTCCTCAGTCCTTTTCAAAATCCAGTTTACTGGAGTAGAAAGCCAGTTCACCAAAAGATTTCTCATCATCCCCCCAACAGAAAGAGTACAATGTATTAAAAGTCAGAACAGCGCCACCTTTTTTTATAAATGGCCGAGTTTTGCAGTGAAGCAGTCCTCGTTAGTATAGTGGCAAGTATCTCCGCCTGTCACGCGGAAGACCGGGGTTCGATTCCCCGATGAGGAGTCCATCTTTGTTTTCTACTCAATCTTCACAACAGGGCAAATCAGAAGTAATGCTCCAGTATGCAGCTCTCAAGGTTAGGCTTTAATCCCATCCCCCGAAACAACTGCCTTCAACCATTAATGTAGTAACAGTGGTACCTGGATCACAACAACCACACACAACCTGCCTGCTCTCTTTGAGAATGGGTCACATATTGCCACCATCAGATTGAGTCTAAACTGATGTTGTTTGCTGGTTGCTTGCATGTAAGGCGTGTACCTCAAAAGTGAATAAGCCACGTGGTCACAGCGTACATTGAGCCTTTACCCTATTGGTGACTTCAGTCCAGTTTTGAATCTCTCTTCTGAAATCTCAAAGGACTCCTTGAACCAAATTCTTATGAATCCGATTTGGCTCTTCTCATAATAATACTTATGAGACTCGGTGGTTATGGTGTATTTTCCAGTGTCAGGCCAAAGGGGATCATGCTACGTCTGTTTCTGTAGTGTAGTGGTTATCACGTTCGCTTAACACGCGAAAGGTCCCCAGCTCGAAACTGGGCAGAAACAACTTCCTATGTCTCAACTATTTTCCAACACAGTGAGGTCAGAATGTTCTGGCAGAAAATGTATGTGACTCATAGCATCTCCATTCGCCATTGCTGTCATCCACATTGAGTGTGATTTTGCAGATGCGGCGTCGAATTTGAGAAACTCTAGGAATGGCAAACTTTCCGTTATCTCTCAGTCTGTCACTGCTTTGTCTGTCACCCTCAAGCTCAAGCCAAGGTCATGCAAGGCTCATCCCAGGGGTTTGAAAGCAGACACCAGCAAAGAGAGGAACCTCCCAAATGGAAGCAGCATTAGAGATTCTGAACTGCTTGTTGAACAGAAGACAGAGGTATGTTATGTCGCTTGTTTCTTCTCTTTGTGAGAGATTTGGGACAGTAAGCTATACTTCAGTTTTCACAAAGAGCTCAATGTAACAAATTCCTAACATTCGGATGTGGCTACTCTAACGAGAAAAAATAAAAATTGGACCCACACGTATTTGTGGGTCAAGCAGAGGTGCTTGGTGACATGTCAGTTTCTGTAGTGTAGTGGTTATCACGTTCGCTTCACACGCGAAAGGTCCCCAGCTCGAAACTGGGCAGAAACATCTTTGTGCGATGATGCTTTAGTCAAACTACTTGGGACCCAACTTCTGTGTCTCCGTTTGATATACTGGGTTTCAGAGACTGTTGTTCCAAGGATCCATGAAGACAATAACACTTGATGTTTTTCACAGTGAGAGTGTTTTTAAAGATGTGTTGGCAACATTGAGAAAAAATTGGGATGGCAAGGCTTATTCCAGGGGTTTTGAAAGGAGACACCAGCAAAGAGAAGAACCTCCCAGATGACTCTTAAGGCCCAGTTGGGTTCAGTATTCATCCCAAATGCAGTATACTATGAGCATATATGAAATCTTTGCAAATTCAGTGTACACAAAGTCGCCAATGTAAGTCCTCAGTCCTTTTCAAAATCCAGTTTACTGGAGTAGAAAGCCAGTTCACCAAAAGATTTCTCATCATCCCCCCAACAGAAAGAGTACAATGTATTAAAAGTCAGAACAGCGCCACCTTTTTTTAGAAATGGCCGAGTTTTGCAGTGAAGCAGTCCTCGTTAGTATAGTGGCAAGTATCTCCGCCTGTCACGCGGAAGACCGGGGTTCGATTCCCCGACGAGGAGTCCATCTTTGTTTTCTACTCAATCTTCACAACAGGGCAAATCAGAAGTAATCCTCCAGTATGCAGCTCTCAAGGTTAGGCTTTAATCCCATCCCCCGAAACAACTGCCTTCAACCATTAATGTAGTAACAGTGGTACCTGGATCACAACAACCACACACAACCTGCCTGCTCTCTTTGAGAATGGGTCACATATTGCCACCATCAGATTGAGTCTAAACTGATGTTATTTGCTGGTTGCTTGCATGTAAGGCGTGTACCTCAAAAGTGAATAAGTCACGTGGTCACAGCGTACATTGAGCCTTTACCCTATTGGTGACTTCAGTCCAGTTTTGAATCTCTCTTCTGAAATCTCAAAGGACTCCTTGTACCAAATTCTTATGAATCCGATTTGGCTCTTCTCATAAAAATACTTATGAGACTCGGTGGTTATGGTGTATTTTCCAGTGTCAGGCCAAAGGGGATCATGCTACGTCTGTTTCTGTAGTGTAGTGGTTATCACGTTCGCTTAACACGCGAAAGGTCCCCAGCTCGAAAATGGGCAGAAACAACTTCCTATGTCTCAACTTTTTTCCAACATAGTGAGGTCAGAATGTTCTGGCAGAAAATGTATGTGACTCATAGCATCTCCATTCGCCATTGCTGTCATCCACATTGAGTGTGATTTTGCAGATGCGGCGTCGAATTTGAGAAACTCTAGGAATGGCAAACTTTCCGTTATCTCTCAGTCTGTCACTGCTTTGTCTGTCACCCTCAAGCTCAAGCCAAGGTCATGCAAGGCTCATCCCAGGGGTTTGAAAGCAGACACCAGCAAAGAGAGGAACCTCCCAAATGGAAGCAGCATTAGAGATTCTGAACTGCTTGTTGAACAGAAGACAGAGGTATGTTATGTCGCTTGTTTCTTCTCTTTGTGGGAGATTTGGGACAGTAAGCTATACTTCAGTTTTCACAAAGAGCTCAATGTAACAAATTCCTAACATTCGGATGTGGCTACTCTAACGAGAAAAACAAATTGGACCCACACGTATTTGTGGGTCAAGCAGAGGTGCTTGGTGACATGTCAGTTTCTGTAGTGTAGTGGTTATCACGTTCGCTTCACACGCGAAAGGTCCCCAGCTCGAAACTGGGCAGAAACATCTTTGTGCGATGATGCTTTAGTCAAACTACTTGGGACCCAACTTCTGTGTCTCCGTTTGATATACTGGGTTTCAGAGACTGTTGTTCCAAGGATCCATGAAGACAATAACACTTGATGTTTTTCACAGTGAGAGTGTTTTTAAAGATGTGGTGGCAACATTGAGAAAAAATTGGGATGGCAAGGCTTATTCCAGGGGTTTTGAAAGGAGACACCAGCAAAGAGAAGAACCTCCCAGATGACTATTAAGGCCCAGTTGGGTTCAGTATTCATCCCAAATGCAGTATACTCTGAGCATATATGAAATCTTTGCAAATTCAGTGTACACAAAGTCGCCAATGTAAGTCCTCAGTCCTTTTCAAAATCCAGTTTACTGGAGTAGAAAGCCAGTTCACCAAAAGATTTCTCATCATCCCCCCAACAGAAAGAGTACAATGTATTAAAAGTCAGAACAGCGCCACCTTTTTTTAGAAATGGCCGAGTTTTGCAGTGAAGCAGTCCTCGTTAGTATAGTGGCAAGTATCTCCGCCTGTCACGCGGAAGACCGGGGTTCGATTCCCCGACGAGGAGTCCATCTTTGTTTTCTACTCAATCTTCACAACAGGGCAAATCAGAAGTAATCCTCCAGTATGCAGCTCTCAAGGTTAGGCTTTAATCCCATCCCCCGAAACAACTGCCTTCAACCATTAATGTAGTAACAGTGGTACCTGGATCACAACAACCACACACAACCTGCCTGCTCTCTTTGAGAATGGGTCACATATTGCCACCATCAGATTGAGTCTAAACTGATGTTATTTGCTGGTTGCTTGCATGTAAGGCGTGTACCTCAAAAGTGAATAAGTCACGTGGTCACAGCGTACATTGAGCCTTTACCCTATTGGTGACTTCAGTCCAGTTTTGAATCTCTCTTCTGAAATCTCAAAGGACTCCTTGTACCAAATTCTTATGAATCCGATTTGGCTCTTCTCATAAAAATACTTATGAGACTCGGTGGTTATGGTGTATTTTCCAGTGTCAGGCCAAAGGGGATCATGCTACGTCTGTTTCTGTAGTGTAGTGGTTATCACGTTCGCTTAACACGCGAAAGGTCCCCAGCTCGAAAATGGGTAGAAACAACTTCCTATGTCTCAACTTTTTTCCAACATAGTGAGGTCAGAATGTTCTGGCAGAAAATGTATGTGACTCATAGCATCTCCATTCGCCATTGCTGTCATCCACATTGAGTGTGATTTTGCAGATGCGGCGTCGAATTTGAGAAACTCTAGGAATGGCAAACTTTCCGTTATCTCTCAGTCTGTCACTGCTTTGTCTGTCACCCTCAAGCTCAAGCCAAGGTCATGCAAGGCTCATCCCAGGGGTTTGAAAGCAGACACCAGCAAAGAGAGGAACCTCCCAAATGGAAGCAGCATTAGAGATTCTGAACTGCTTGTTGAACAGAAGACAGAGGTATGTTATGTCGCTTGTTTCTTCTCTTTGTGGGAGATTTGGGACAGTAAGCTATACTTCAGTTTTCACAAAGAGCTCAATGTAACAAATTCCTAACATTCGGATGTGGCTACTCTAACGAGAAAAACAAATTGGACCCACACGTATTTGTGGGTCAAGCAGAGGTGCTTGGTGACATGTCAGTTTCTGTAGTGTAGTGGTTATCACGTTCGCTTCACACGCGAAAGGTCCCCAGCTCGAAACTGGGCAGAAACATCTTTGTGCGATGATGCTTTAGTCAAACTACTTGGGACCCAACTTCTGTGTCTCCGTTTGATATACTGGGTTTCAGAGACTGTTGTTCCAAGGATCCATGAAGACAATAACACTTGATGTTTTTCACAGTGAGAGTGTTTTTAAAGATGTGGTGGCAACATTGAGAAAAAATTGGGATGGCAAGGCTTATTCCAGGGGTTTTGAAAGGAGACACCAGCAAAGAGAAGAACCTCCCAGATGACTATTAAGGCCCAGTTGGGTTCAGTATTCATCCCAAATGCAGTATACTCTGAGCATATATGAAATCTTTGCAAATTCAGTGTACACAAAGTCGCCAATGTAAGTCCTCAGTCCTTTTCAAAATCCAGTTTACTGGAGTAGAAAGCCAGTTCACCAAAAGATTTCTCATCATCCCCCCAACAGAAAGAGTACAATGTATTAAAAGTCAGAACAGCGCCACCTTTTTTTAGAAATGGCCGAGTTTTGCAGTGAAGCAGTCCTCGTTAGTATAGTGTCAAGTATCTCCGCCTGTCACGCGGAAGACCGGGGTTCGATTCCCCGACGAGGAGTCCATCTTTGTTTTCTACTCAATCTTCACAACAGGGCAAATCAGAAGTAATGCTCCAGTATGCAGCTCTCAAGGTTAGGCTTTAATCCCATCCCCCGAAACAACTGCCTTCAACCATTAATGTAGTAACAGTGGTACCTGGATCACAACAACCACACACAACCTGCCTGCTCTCTTTGAGAATGGGTCACATATTGCCACCATCAGATTGAGTCTAAACTGATGTTATTTGCTGGTTGCTTGCATGTAAGGCGTGTACCTCAAAAGTGAATAAGCCACGTGGTCACAGCGTACATTGAGCCTTTACCCTATTGGTGACTTCAGTCCAGTTTTGAATCTCTCTTCTGAAATCTCAAAGGACTCCTTGTACCAAATTCTTATGAATCCGATTTGGCTCTTCTCATAAAAATACTTATGAGACTCGGTGGTTATGGTGTATTTTCCAGTGTCAGGCCAAAGGGGATCATGCTACGTCTGTTTCTGTAGTGTAGTGGTTATCACGTTCGCTTAACACGCGAAAGGTCCCCAGCTCGAAACTGGGCAGAAACAACTTCCTATGTCTCAGCTATTTGCCAACACAGTGAGGTCAGAATGTTCTGGCAGAAAATGTATGTGACTCATAGCATCTCCATTCGCCATTGCTGTCATCCACATTGAGTGTGATTTTGCAGATGCGGCGTCGAATTTGAGAAACTCTAGGAATGGCAAACTTTCCGTTATCTCTCAGTCTGTCACTGCTTTGTCTGTCACCCTCAAGCTCAAGCCAAGGTCATGCAAGGCTCATCCCAGGGGTTTGAAAGCAGACACCAGCAAAGAGAGGAACCTCCCAAATGGAAGCAGCATTAGAGATTCTGAACTGCTTGTTGAACAGAAGACAGAGGTATGTTATGTCGCTTGTTTCTTCTCTTTGTGAGAGATTTGGGACAGTAAGCTATACTTCAGTTTTCACAAAGAGCTCAATGTAACAAATTCCTAACATTCGGATGTGGCTACTCTAACGAGAAAAACAAATTGGACCCACACGTATTTGTGGGTCAAGCAGAGGTGCTTGGTGACATGTCAGTTTCTGTAGTGTAGTGGTTATCACGTTCGCTTCACACGCGAAAGGTCCCCAGCTCGAAACTGGGCAGAAACATCTTTGTGCGATGATGCTTTAGTCAAACTACTTGGGACCCAACTTCTGTGTCTCCGTTTGATATACTGGGTTTCAGAGACTGTTGTTCCAAGGATCCATGAAGACAATAACACTTGATGTTTTTCACAGTGAGAGTGTTTTTAAAGATGTGGTGGCAACATTGAGAAAAAATTGGGATGGCAAGGCTTATTCCAGGGGTTTTGAAAGGAGACACCAGCAAAGAGAAGAACCTCCCAGATGACTATTAAGGCCCAGTTGGGTTCAGTATTCATCCCAAATGCAGTATACTCTGAGCATATATGAAATCTTTGCAAATTCAGTGTACACAAAGTCGCCAATGTAAGTCCTCAGTCCTTTTCAAAATCCAGTTTACTGGAGTAGAAAGCCAGTTCACCAAAAGATTTCTCATCATCCCCCCAACAGAAAGAGTACAATGTATTAAAAGTCAGAACAGCGCCACCTTTTTTTAGAAATGGCCGAGTTTTGCAGTGAAGCAGTCCTCGTTAGTATAGTGGCAAGTATCTCCGCCTGTCACGCGGAAGACCGGGGTTCGATTCCCTGACGAGGAGTCCATCTTTGTTTTCTACTCAATCTTCACAACAGGGCAAATCAGAAGTAATGCTCCAGTATGCAGCTCTCAAGGTTAGGCTTTAATCCCATCCCCCGAAACAACTGCCTTCAACCATTAATGTAGTAACAGTGGTACCTGGATCACAACAACCACACACAACCTGCCTGCTCTCTTTGAGAATGGGTCACATATTGCCACCATCAGATTGAGTCTAAACTGATGTTATTTGCTGGTTGCTTGCATGTAAGGCGTGTACCTCAAAAGTGAATAAGCCACGTGGTCACAGCGTACATTGAGCCTTTACCCTATTGGTGACTTCAGTCCAGTTTTGAATCTCTCTTCTGAAATCTCAAAGGACTCCTTGTACCAAATTCTTATGAATCCGATTTGGCTCTTCTCATAAAAATACTTATGAGACTCGGTGGTTATGGTGTATTTTCCAGTGTCAGGCCAAAGGGGATCATGCTACGTCTGTTTCTGTAGTGTAGTGGTTATCACGTTCGCTTAACACGCGAAAGGTCCCCAGCTCGAAACTGGGCAGAAACAACTTCCTATGTCTCAGCTATTTGCCAACACAGTGAGGTCAGAATGTTCTGGCAGAAAATGTATGTGACTCATAGCATCTCCATTCGCCATTGCTGTCATCCACATTGAGTGTGATTTTGCAGATGCGGCGTCGAATTTGAGAAACTCTAGGAATGGCAAACTTTCCGTTATCTCTCAGTCTGTCACTGCTTTGTCTGTCACCCTCAAGCTCAAGCCAAGGTCATGCAAGGCTCATCCCAGGGGTTTGAAAGCAGACACCAGCAAAGAGAGGAACCTCCCAAATGGAAGCAGCATTAGAGATTCTGAACTGCTTGTTGAACAGAAGACAGAGGTATGTTATGTCGCTTGTTTCTTCTCTTTGTGAGAGATTTGGGACAGTAAGCTATACTTCAGTTTTCACAAAGAGCTCAATGTAACAAATTCCTAACATTCGGATGTGGCTACTCTAACGAGAAAAACAAATTGGACCCACACGTATTTGTGGGTCAAGCAGAGGTGCTTGGTGACGTGTCAGTTTCTGTAGTGTAGTGGTTATCACGTTCGCTTCACACGCGAAAGGTCCCCAGCTCGAAACTGGGCAGAAACATCTTTGTGCGATGATGCTTTAGTCAAACTACTTGGGACCCAACTTCTGTGTCTCCGTTTGATATACTGGGTTTCAGAGACTGTTGTTCCAAGGATCCATGAAGACAATAACACTTGATGTTTTTCACAGTGAGAGTGTTTTTAAAGATGTGGTGGCAACATTGAGAAAAAATTGGGATGGCAAGGCTTATTCCAGGGGTTTTGAAAGGAGACACCAGCAAAGAGAAGAACCTCCCAGATGACTATTAAGGCCCAGTTGGGTTCAGTATTCATCCCAAATGCAGTATACTCTGAGCATATATGAAATCTTTGCAAATTCAGTGTACACAAAGTCGCCAATGTAAGTCCTCAGTTCTTTTCAAAATCCAGTTTACTGGAGTAGAAAGCCAGTTCACCAAAAGATTTCTCATCATCCCCCCAACAGAAAGAGTACAATGTATTAAAAGTCAGAACAGCGCCACCTTTTTTTAGAAATGGCCGAGTTTTGCAGTGAAGCAGTCCTCGTTAGTATAGTGGCAAGTATCTCCGCCTGTCACGCGGAAGACCGGGGTTCGATTCCCTGACGAGGAGCCCATCTTTGTTTTCTACTCAATCTTCACAACAGGGCAAATCAGAAGTAATGCTCCAGTATGCAGCTCTCAAGGTTAGGCTTTAATCCCATCCCCCGAAACAACTGCCTTCAACCATTAATGTAGTAACAGTGGTACCTGGATCACAACAACCACACACAACCTGCCTGCTCTCTTTGAGAATGGGTCACATATTGCCACCATCAGATTGAGTCTAAACTGATGTTATTTGCTGGTTGCTTGCATGTAAGGCGTGTACCTCAAAAGTGAATAAGCCACGTGGTCACAGCGTACATTGAGCCTTTACCCTATTGGTGACTTCAGTCCAGTTTTGAATCTCTCTTCTGAAATCTCAAAGGACTCCTTGTACCAAATTCTTATGAATCCGATTTGGCTCTTCTCATAAAAATACTTATGAGACTCGGTGGTTATGGTGTATTTTCCAGTGTCAGGCCAAAGGGGATCATGCTACGTCTGTTTCTGTAGTGTAGTGGTTATCACGTTCGCTTAACACGCGAAAGGTCCCCAGCTCGAAACTGGGCAGAAACAACTTCCTATGTCTCAACTATTTTCCAACACAGCGAGGTCAGAATGTTCTGGCAGAAAATGTATGTGACTCATAGCATCTCCATTCGCCATTGCTGTCATCCACATTGAGTGTGATTTTGCAGATGCGGCGTCGAATTTGAGAAACTCTAGGAATGGCAAACTTTCCGTTATCTCTCAGTCTGTCACTGCTTTGTCTGTCACCCTCAAGCTCAAGCCAAGGTCATGCAAGGCTCATCCCAGGAGTTTGAAAGCAGACACCAGCAAAGAGAGGAACCTCCCAAATGGAAGCAGCATTAGAGATTCTGAACTGCTTGTTGAACAGAAGACAGAGGTATGTAATGGCGCTTGTTTCTTCTCTTTGTGAGAGATTTGGGACAGTAAGCTATACTTCAGTTTTCACAAAGAGCTCAATGTAACAAATTCCTAACATTCGGATGTGGCTACTCTAACGAGAAAAACAAATTGGACCCACACGTATTTGTGGGTCAAGCAGAGGTGCTTGGTGACATGTCAGTTTCTGTAGTGTAGTGGTTATCACGTTCGCTTCACACGCGAAAGTTCCCCAGCTCGAAACTGGGCAGAAACATCTTTGTGCGATGATGCTTTAGTCAAACTACTTGGGACCCAACTTCTGTGTCTCCGTTTGATATACTGGGTTTCAGAGACTGTTGTTCCAAGGATCCATGAAGACAATAACACTTGATGTTTTTTACAGTGAGAGTGTTTTTAAAGATGTGGTGGCAACATTGAGAAAAAATTGGGATGGCAAGGCTTATTCCAGGGGTTTTGAAAGGAGACACCAGCAAAGAGAAGAACCTCCCAGATGACTATTAAGGCCCAGTTGGGTTCAGTATTCATCCCAAATGCAGTATACTCTGAGCATATATGAAATCTTTGCAAATTCAGTGTACACAAAGTCGCCAATGTAAGTCCTCAGTCCTTTTCAAAATCCAGTTTACTGGAGTAGAAAGCCAGTTCACCAAAAGATTTCTCATCATCCCCCCAACAGAAAGAGTACAATGTATTAAAAGTCAGAACAGCGCCACCTTTTTTTAGAAATGGCCGAGTTTTGCAGTGAAGCAGTCCTCGTTAGTATAGTGGCAAGTATCTCCGCCTGTCACGCGGAAGACCGGGGTTCGATTCCCCGACGAGGAGTCCATCTTTGTTTTCTACTCAATCTTCACAACAGGGCAAATCAGAAGTAATGCTCCAGTATGCAGCTCTCAAGGTTAGGGTTTAATCCCATCCCCCGAAACAACTGCCTTCAACCATTAATGTAGTAACAGTGGTACCTGGATCACAACAACCACACACAACCTGCCTGCTCTCTTTGAGAATGGGTCACATATTGCCACCATCAGATTGAGTCTAAACTGATGTAATTTGCTGGTTGCTTGCATGTAAGGCGTGTACCTCAAAAGTGAATAAGCCACGTGGTCACAGCGTACATTGAGCCTTTACCCTATTGGTGACTTCAGTCCAGTTTTGAATCTCTCTTCTGAAATCTCAAAGGACTCCTTGTACCAAATTCTTATGAATCCGATTTGGCTCTTCTCATAAAAATACTTATGAGACTCGGTGGTTATGGTGTATTTTCCAGTGTCAGGCCAAAGGGGATCATGCTACGTCTGTTTCTGTAGTGTAGTGGTTATCACGTTCGCTTAACACGCGAAAGGTCCCCAGCTCGAAACTGGGCAGAAACAACTTCCTATGTCTCAACTATTTTCCAACACAGCGAGGTCAGAATGTTCTGGCAGAAAATGTATGTGACTCATAGCATCTCCATTCGCCATTGCTGTCATCCACATTGAGTGTGATTTTGCAGATGCGGCGTCGAATTTGAGAAACTCTAGGAATGGCAAACTTTCCGTTATCTCTCAGTCTGTCACTGCTTTGTCTGTCACCCTCAAGCTCAAGCCAAGGTCATGCAAGGCTCATCCCAGGAGTTTGAAAGCAGACACCAGCAAAGAGAGGAACCTCCCAAATGGAAGCAGCATTAGAGATTCTGAACTGCTTGTTGAACAGAAGACAGAGGTATGTAATGGCGCTTGTTTCTTCTCTTTGTGAGAGATTTGGGACAGTAAGCTATACTTCAGTTTTCACAAAGAGCTCAATGTAACAAATTCCTAACATTCGGATGTGGCTACTCTAACGAGAAAAACAAATTGGACCCACACGTATTTGTGGGTCAAGCAGAGGTGCTTGGTGACATGTCAGTTTCTGTAGTGTAGTGGTTATCACGTTCGCTTCACACGCGAAAGTTCCCCAGCTCGAAACTGGGCAGAAACATCTTTGTGCGATGATGCTTTAGTCAAACTACTTGGGACCCAACTTCTGTGTCTCCGTTTGATATACTGGGTTTCAGAGACTGTTGTTCCAAGGATCCATGAAGACAATAACACTTGATGTTTTTTACAGTGAGAGTGTTTTTAAAGATGTGGTGGCAACATTGAGAAAAAATTGGGATGGCAAGGCTTATTCCAGGGGTTTTGAAAGGAGACACCAGCAAAGAGAAGAACCTCCCAGATGACTATTAAGGCCCAGTTGGGTTCAGTATTCATCCCAAATGCAGTATACTCTGAGCATATATGAAATCTTTGCAAATTCAGTGTACACAAAGTCGCCAATGTAAGTCCTCAGTCCTTTTCAAAATCCAGTTTACTGGAGTAGAAAGCCAGTTCACCAAAAGATTTCTCATCATCCCCCCAACAGAAAGAGTACAATGTATTAAAAGTCAGAACAGCGCCACCTTTTTTTAGAAATGGCCGAGTTTTGCAGTGAAGCAGTCCTCGTTAGTATAGTGGCAAGTATCTCCGCCTGTCACGCGGAAGACCGGGGTTCAATTCCCCGACGAGGAGTCCATCTTTGTTTTCTACTCAATCTTCACAACAGGGCAAATCAGAAGTAATGCTCCAGTATGCAGCTCTCAAGGTTAGGGTTTAATCCCATCCCCCGAAACAACTGCCTTCAACCATTAATGTAGTAACAGTGGTACCTGGATCACAACAACCACACACAACCTGCCTGCTCTCTTTGAGAATGGGTCACATATTGCCACCATCAGATTGAGTCTAAACTGATGTAATTTGCTGGTTGCTTGCATGTAAGGCGTGTACCTCAAAAGTGAATAAGCCACGTGGTCACAGCGTACATTGAGCCTTTACCCTATTGGTGACTTCAGTCCAGTTTTGAATCTCTCTTCTGAAATCTCAAAGGACTCCTTGTACCAAATTCTTATGAATCCGATTTGGCTCTTCTCATAAAAATACTTATGAGACTCGGTGGTTATGGTGTATTTTCCAGTGTCAGGCCAAAGGGGATCATGCTACGTCTGTTTCTGTAGTGTAGTGGTTATCACGTTCGCTTAACACGCGAAAGGTCCCCAGCTCGAAACTGGGCAGAAACAACTTCCTATGTCTCAACTATTTTCCAACACAGTGAGGTCAGAATGTTCTGGCATCAAATGTATGTGACTCATAGCATCTCCATTCGCCATTGCTGTCATCCACATTGAGTGTGATTTTGCAGATGCGGCGTCGGATTTGAGAAACTCTAGGAATGGCAAACTTTCCGTTATCTCTCAGTCTGTCACTTCTTTGTCTGTCACCCTCAAGCTCAAGCCAAGGTCATGCAAGGCTCATCCCAGGGGTTTGAAAGCAGACACCAGCAAAGAGAGGAACCTCCCAAATGGAAGCAGCATTAGAGATTCTGAACTGCTTGTTGAACAGAAGACAGAGGTATGTTATGTCGCTTGTTTCTTCTCTTTGTGAGAGATTTGGGACAGTAAGCTATACTTCAGTTTTCACAAAGAGCTCAATGTAACAAATTCCTAACATTCGGATGTGGCTACTCTAACGAGAAAAACAAATTGGACCCACACGTATTTGTGGGTCAAGCAGAGGTGCTTGGTGACATGTCAGTTTCTGTAGTGTAGTGGTTATCACGTTCGCTTCACACGCGAAAGGTCCCCAGCTCGAAACTGGGCAGAAACATCTTTGTGCGATGATGCTTTAGTCAAACTACTTGGGACCCAACTTCTGTGTCTCCGTTTGATATACTGGGTTTCAGAGACTGTTGTTCCAAGGATCCATGAAGACAATAACACTTGATGTTTTTCACCGTGAGAGTGTTTTTAAAGATGTGGTGGCAACATTGAGAAAAAATTGGGATGGCAAGGCTTATTCCAGGGGTTTTGAAAGGAGACACCAGCAAAGAGAAGAACCTCCCAGATGACTATTAAGGCCCAGTTGGGTTCAGTATTCATCCCAAATGCAGTATACTCTGAGCATATATGAAATCTTTGCAAATTCAGTGTACACAAAGTCGCCAATGTAAGTCCTCAGTCCTTTTCAAAATCCAGTTTACTGGAGTAGAAAGCCAGTTCACCAAAAGATTTCTCATCATCCCCCCAACAGAAAGAGTACAATGTATTAAAAGTGAGAACAGCGCCACCTTTTTTTAGAAATGGCCGAGTTTTGCAGTGAAGCAGTCCTCGTTAGTATAGTGGCAAGTATCTCCGCCTGTCACGCGGAAGACCGGGGTTCGATTCCCCGACGAGGAGTCCATCTTTGTTTTCTACTCAATCTTCACAACAGGGCAAATCAGAAGTAATGCTCCAGTATGCAGCTCTCAAGGTTAGGGTTTAATCCCATCCCCCGAAACAACTGCCTTCAACCATTAATGTAGTAACAGTGGTACCTGGATCACAACAACCACACACAACCTGCCTGCTCTCTTTGAGAATGGGTCACATATTGCCACCATCAGATTGAGTCTAAACTGATGTTATTTGCTGGTTGCTTGCATGTAAGGCGTGTACCTCAAAAGTGAATAAGCCACGTGGTCACAGCGTACATTGAGCCTTTACCCTATTGGTGACTTCAGTCCAGTTTTGAATCTCTCTTCTGAAATCTCAAAGGACTCCTTGTACCAAATTCTTATGAATCCGATTTGGCTCTTCTCATAAAAATACTTATGAGACTCGGTGGTTATGGTGTATTTTCCAGTGTCAGGCCAAAGGGGATCATGCTACGTCTGTTTCTGTAGTGTAGTGGTTATCACGTTCGCTTAACACGCGAAAGGTCCCCAGCTCGAAACTGGGCAGAAACAACTTCCTATGTCTCAACTATTTTCCAACACAGTGAGGTCAGAATGTTCTGGCAGCAAATGTATGTGACTCATAGCATCTCCATTCGCCATTGCTGTCATCCACATTGAGTGTGATTTTGCAGATGCGGCGTCGGATTTGAGAAACTCTAGGAATGGCAAACTTTCCGTTATCTCTCAGTCTGTCACTTCTTTGTCTGTCACCCTCAAGCTCAAGCCAAGGTCATGCAAGGCTCATCCCAGGAGTTTGAAAGCAGACACCAGCAAAGAGAGGAACCTCCCAAATGGAAGCAGCATTAGAGATTCTGAACTGCTTGTTGAACAGAAGACAGAGGTATGTTATGTCGCTTGTTTCTTCTCTTTGTGAGAGATTTGGGACAGTAAGCTATACTTCAGTTTTCACAAAGAGCTCAATGTAACAAATTCCTAACATTCGGATGTGGCTACTCTAACGAGAAAAACAAATTGGACCCACACGTATTTGTGGGTCAAGCAGAGGTGCTTGGTGACATGTCAGTTTCTGTAGTGTAGTGGTTATCACGTTCGCTTCACACGCGAAATGTCCCCAGCTCGAAACTGGGCAGAAACATCTTTGTGCGATGATGCTTTAGTCAAACTACTTGGGACCCAACTTCTGTGTCTCCGTTTGATATACTGGGTTTCAGAGACTGTTGTTCCAAGGATCCATGAAGACAATAACACTTGATGTTTTTCACAGTGAGAGTGTTTTTAAAGATGTGGTGGCAACATTGAGAAAAAATTGGGATGGCAAGGCTTATTCCAGGGGTTTTGAAAGGAGACACCAGCAAAGAGAAGAACCTCCCAGATGACTATTAAGGCCCAGTTGGGTTCAGTATTCATCCCAAATGCAGTATACTCTGAGCATATATGAAATCTTTGCAAATTCAGTGTACACAAAGTCGCCAATGTAAGTCCTCAGTCCTTTTCAAAATCCAGTTTACTGGAGTAGAAAGCCAGTTCACCAAAAGATTTCTCATCATCCCCCCAACAGAAAGAGTACAATGTATTAAAAGTCAGAACAGCGCCACCTTTTTTTAGAAATGGCCGAGTTTTGCAGTGAAGCAGTCCTCGTTAGTATAGTGGCAAGTATCTCCGCCTGTCACGCGGAAGACCGGGGTTCGATTCCCCGACGAGGAGTCCATCTTTGTTTTCTACTCAATCTTCACAACAGGGCAAATCAGAAGTAATGCTCCAGTATGCAGCTCTCAAGGTTAGGGTTTAATCCCATCCACCGAAACAACTGCCTTCAACCATTAATGTAGTAACAGTGGTACCTGGATCACAACAACCACACACAACCTGCCTGCTCTCTTTGAGAATGGGTCACATATTGCCACCATCAGATTGAGTCTAAACTGATGTTATTTGCTGGTTGCTTGCATGTAAGGCGTGTACCTCAAAAGTGAATAAGCCACGTGGTCACAGCGTACATTGAGCCTTTACCCTATTGGTGACTTCAGTCCAGTTTTGAATCTCTCTTCTGAAATCTCAAAGGACTCCTTGTACCAAATTCTTATGAATCCGATTTGGCTCTTCTCATAAAAATACTTATGAGACTCGGTGGTTATGGTGTATTTTCCAGTGTCAGGCCAAAGGGGATCATGCTACGTCTGTTTCTGTAGTGTAGTGGTTATCACGTTCGCTTAACACGCGAAAGGTCCCCAGCTCGAAACTGGGCAGAAACAACTTCCTATGTCTCAACTATTTTCCAACACAGTGAGGTCAGAATGTTCTGGCAGCAAATGTATGTGACTCATAGCATCTCCATTCGCCATTGCTGTCATCCACATTGAGTGTGATTTTGCAGATGCGGCGTCGAATTTGAGAAACTCTAGGAATGGCAAACTTTCCGTTATCTCTCAGTCTGTCACTTCTTTGTCTGTCACCCTCAAGCTCAAGCCAAGGTCATGCAAGGCTCATCCCAGGAGTTTGAAAGCAGACACCAGCAAAGAGAGGAACCTCCCAAATGGAAGCAGCATTAGAGATTCTGAACTGCTTGTTGAACAGAAGACAGAGGTATGTAATGGCGCTTGTTTCTTCTCTTTGTGAGAGATTTGGGACAGTAAGCTATACTTCAGTTTTCACAAAGAGCTCAATGTAACAAATTCCTAACATTCGGATGTGGCTACTCTAACGAGAAAAACAAATTGGACCCACATGTATTTGTGGGTCAAGCAGAGGTGCTTGGTGACATGTCAGTTTCTGTAGTGTAGTGGTTATCACGTTCGCTTCACACGCGAAAGTTCCCCAGCTCGAAACTGGGCAGAAACATCTTTGTGCGATGATGCTTTAGTCAAACTACTTGGGACCCAACTTCTGTGTCTCCGTTTGATATACTGGGTTTCAGAGACTGTTGTTCCAAGGATCCATGAAGACAATAACACTTGATGTTTTTTACAGTGAGAGTGTTTTTAAAGATGTGGTGGCAACATTGAGAAAAAATTGGGATGGCAAGGCTTATTCCAGGGGTTTTGAAAGGAGACACCAGCAAAGAGAAGAACCTCCCAGATGACTATTAAGGCCAAGTTGGGTTCAGTATTCATCCCAAATGCAGTATACTCTGAGCATATATGAAATCTTTGCAAATTCAGTGTACACAAAGTCGCCAATGTAAGTCCTCAGTCCTTTTCAAAATCCAGTTTACTGGAGTAGAAAGCCAGTTCACCAAAAGATTTCTCATCATCCCCCCAACAGAAAGAGTACAATGTATTAAAAGTCAGAACAGCGCCACCTTTTTTTAGAAATGGCCGAGTTTTGCAGTGAAGCAGTCCTCGTTAGTATAGTGGCAAGTATCTCCGCCTGTCACGCGGAAGACCGGGGTTCGATTCCCCGACGAGGAGTCCATCTTTGTTTTCTACTCAATCTTCACAACAGGGCAAATCAGAAGTAATGCTCCAGTATGCAGCTCTCAAGGTTAGGGTTTAATCCCATCCCCCGAAACAACTGCCTTCAACCATTAATGTAGTAACAGTGGTACCTGGATCACAACAACCACACACAACCTGCCTGCTCTCTTTGAGAATGGGTCACATATTGCCACCATCAGATTGAGTCTAAACTGATGTAATTTGCTGGTTGCTTGCATGTAAGGCGTGTACCTCAAAAGTGAATAAGCCACGTGGTCACAGCGTACATTGAGCCTTTACCCTATTGGTGACTTCAGTCCAGTTTTGAATCTCTCTTCTAAAATCTCAAAGGACTCCTTGTACCAAATTCTTATGAATCCGATTTGGCTCTTCTCATAAAAATACTTATGAGACTCGGTGGTTATGGTGTATTTTCCAGTGTCAGGCCAAAGGGGATCATGCTACGTCTGTTTCTGTAGTGTAGTGGTTATCACGTTCGCTTAACACGCGAAAGGTCCCCAGCTCGAAACTGGGCAGAAACAACTTCCTATGTCTCAACTATTTTCCAACACAGTGAGGTCAGAATGTTCTGGCAGAAAATGTATGTGACTCATAGCATCTCCATTCGCCATTGCTGTCATCCACATTGAGTGTGATTTTGCAGATGCGGCGTCGAATTTGAGAAACTCTAGGAATGGCAAACTTTCCGTTATCTCTCAGTCTGTCACTTCTTTGTCTGTCACCCTCAAGCTCAAGCCAAGGTCATGCAAGGCTCATCCCAGGGGTTTGAAAGCAGACACCACCAAAGAGAGGAACCTCCCAAATGGAAGCAGCATTAGAGATTCTGAACTGCTTGTTGAACAGAAGACAGAGGTATGTTATGTCGCTTGTTTCTTCTCTTTGTGAGAGATTTGGGACAGTAAGCTATACTTCAGTTTTCACAAAGAGCTCAATGTAACAAATTCCTAACATTCGGATGTGGCTACTCTAACGAGAAAAACAAATTGGACCCACACGTATTTGTGGGTCAAGCAGAGGTGCTTGGTGACATGTCAGTTTCTGTAGTGTAGTGGTTATCACGTTCGCTTCACACGCGAAAGGTCCCCAGCTCGAAACTGGGCAGAAACATCTTTGTGCGATGATGCTTTAGTCAAACTACTTGGGACCCAACTTCTGTGTCTCCGTTTGATATACTGGGTTTCAGAGACTGTTGTTCCAAGGATCCATGAAGACAATAACACTTGATGTTTTTCACAGTGAGAGTGTTTTTAAAGATGTGGTGGCAACATTGAGAAAAAATTGGGATGGCAAGGCTTATTCCAGGGGTTTTGAAAGGAGACACCAGCAAAGAGAAGAACCTCCCAGATGACTATTAAGGCCCAGTTGGGTTCAGAATTCATCCCAAATGCAGTATACTCTGAGCATATATGAAATCTTTGCAAATTCAGTGTACACAAAGTCGCCAATGTAAGTCCTCAGTCCTTTTCAAAATCCAGTTTACTGGAGTAGAAAGCCAGTTCACCAAAAGATTTCTCATCATCCCCCCAACAGAAAGAGTACAATGTATTAAAAGTCAGAACAGCGCCACCTTTTTTTAGAAATGGCCGAGTTTTGCAGTGAAGCAGTCCTCGTTAGTATAGTGGCAAGTATCTCCGCCTGTCACGCGGAAGACCGGGGTTCGATTCCCCGACGAGGAGTCCATCTTTGTTTTCTACTCAATCTTCACAACAGGGCAAATCAGAAGTAATGCTCCAGTATGCAGCTCTCAAGGTTAGGCTTTAATCCCATCCCCCGAAACAACTGCCTTCAACCATTAATGTAGTAACAGTGGTACCTGGATCACAACAACCACACACAACCTGCCTGCTCTCTTTGAGAATGGGTCACATATTGCCACCATCAGATTGAGTCTAAACTGATGTTATTTGCTGGTTGCTTGCATGTAAGGCGTGTACCTCAAAAGTGAATAAGCCACGTGGTCACAGCGTACATTGAGCCTTTACCCTATTGGTGACTTCAGTCCAGTTTTGAATCTCTCTTCTGAAATCTCAAAGGACTCCTTGTACCAAATTCTTATGAATCCGATTTGGCTCTTCTCATAAAAATACTTATGAGACTCGGTGGTTATGGTGTATTTTCCAGTGTCAGGCCAAAGGGGATCATGCTACGTCTGTTTCTGTAGTGTAGTGGTTATCACGTTCGCTTAACACGCGAAAGGTCCCCAGCTCGAAACTGGGCAGAAACAACTTCCTATGTCTCAACTATTTTCCAACACAGTGAGGTCAGAATGTTCTGGCAGAAAATGTATGTGACTCATAGCATCTCCATTCGCCATTGCTGTCATCCACATTGAGTGTGATTTTGCAGATGCGGCGTCGAATTTGAGAAACTCTAGGAATGGCAAACTTTCCGTTATCTCTCAGTCTGTCACTGCTTTGTCTGTCACCCTCAAGCTCAAGCCAAGGTCATGCAAGGCTCATCCCAGGGGTTTGAAAGCAGACACCAGCAAAGAGAGGAACCTCCCAAATGGAAGCAGCATTAGAGATTCTGAACTGCTTGTTGAACAGAAGACAGAGGTATGTTATGTCGCTTGTTTCTTCTCTTTGTGAGAGATTTGGGACAGTAAGCTATACTTCAGTTTTCACAAAGAGCTCAATGTAACAAATTCCTAACATTCGGATGTGGCTACTCTAACGAGAAAAACAAATTGGACCCACACGTATTTGTGGGTCAAGCAGAGGTGCTTGGTGACATGTCAGTTTCTGTAGTGTAGTGGTTATCACGTTCGCTTCACACGCGAAATGTCCCCAGCTCGAAACTGGGCAGAAACATCTTTGTGCGATGATGCTTTAGTCAAACTACTTGGGACCCAACTTCTGTGTCTCCGTTTGATATACTGGGTTTCAGAGACTGTTGTTCCAAGGATCCATGAAGACAATAACACTTGATGTTTTTCACAGTGAGAGTGTTTTTAAAGATGTGGTGGCAACATTGAGAAAAAATTGGGATGGCAAGGCTTATTCCAGGGGTTTTGAAAGGAGACACCAGCAAAGAGAAGAACCTCCCAGATGACTATTAAGGCCCAGTTGGGTTCAGTATTCATCCCAAATGCAGTATACTCTGAGCATATATGAAATCTTTGCAAATTCAGTGTACACAAAGTCGCCAATGTAAGTCCTCAGTCCTTTTCAAAATCCAGTTTACTGGAGTAGAAAGCCAGTTCACCAAAAGATTTCTCATCATCCCCCCAACAGAAAGAGTACAATGTATTAAAAGTCAGAACAGCGCCACCTTTTTTTAGAAATGGCCGAGTTTTGCAGTGAAGCAGTCCTCGTTAGTATAGTGGCAAGTATCTCCGCCTGTCACGCGGAAGACCGGGGTTCGATTCCCCGACGAGGAGTCCATCTTTGTTTTCTACTCAATCTTCACAACAGGGCAAATCAGAAGTAATGCTCCAGTATGCAGCTCTCAAGGTTAGGGTTTAATCCCATCCACCGAAACAACTGCCTTCAACCATTAATGTAGTAACAGTGGTACCTGGATCACAACAACCACACACAACCTGCCTGCTCTCTTTGAGAATGGGTCACATATTGCCACCATCAGATTGAGTCTAAACTGATGTTATTTGCTGGTTGCTTGCATGTAAGGCGTGTACCTCAAAAGTGAATAAGCCACGTGGTCACAGCGTACATTGAGCCTTTACCCTATTGGTGACTTCAGTCCAGTTTTGAATCTCTCTTCTGAAATCTCAAAGGACTCCTTGTACCAAATTCTTATGAATCCGATTTGGCTCTTCTCATAAAAATACTTATGAGACTCGGTGGTTATGGTGTATTTTCCAGTGTCAGGCCAAAGGGGATCATGCTACGTCTGTTTCTGTAGTGTAGTGGTTATCACGTTCGCTTAACACGCGAAAGGTCCCCAGCTCGAAACTGGGCAGAAACAACTTCCTATGTCTCAACTATTTTCCAACACAGTGAGGTCAGAATGTTCTGGCATCAAATGTATGTGACTCATAGCATCTCCATTCGCCATTGCTGTCATCCACATTGAGTGTGATTTTGCAGATGCGGCGTCGAATTTGAGAAACTCTAGGAATGGCAAACTTTCCGTTATCTCTCAGTCTGTCACTTCTTTGTCTGTCACCCTCAAGCTCAAGCCAAGGTCATGCAAGGCTCATCCCAGGAGTTTGAAAGCAGACACCAGCAAAGAGAGGAACCTCCCAAATGGAAGCAGCATTAGAGATTCTGAACTGCTTGTTGAACAGAAGACAGAGGTATGTAATGGCGCTTGTTTCTTCTCTTTGTGAGAGATTTGGGACAGTAAGCTATACTTCAGTTTTCACAAAGAGCTCAATGTAACAAATTCCTAACATTCGGATGTGGCTACTCTAACGAGAAAAACAAATTGGACCCACACGTATTTGTGGGTCAAGCAGAGGTGCTTGGTGACATGTCAGTTTCTGTAGTGTAGTGGTTATCACGTTCGCTTCACACGCGAAAGTTCCCCAGCTCGAAACTGGGCAGAAACATCTTTGTGCGATGATGCTTTAGTCAAACTACTTGGGACCCAACTTCTGTGTCTCCGTTTGATATACTGGGTTTCAGAGACTGTTGTTCCAAGGATCCATGAAGACAATAACACTTGATGTTTTTTACAGTGAGAGTGTTTTTAAAGATGTGGTGGCAACATTGAGAAAAAATTGGGATGGCAAGGCTTATTCCAGGGGTTTTGAAAGGAGACACCAGCAAAGAGAAGAACCTCCCAGATGACTATTAAGGCCAAGTTGGGTTCAGTATTCATCCCAAATGCAGTATACTCTGAGCATATATGAAATCTTTGCAAATTCAGTGTACACAAAGTCGCCAATGTAAGTCCTCAGTCCTTTTCAAAATCCAGTTTACTGGAGTAGAAAGCCAGTTCACCAAAAGATTTCTCATCATCCCCCCAACAGAAAGAGTACAATGTATTAAAAGTCAGAACAGCGCCACCTTTTTTTAGAAATGGCCGAGTTTTGCAGTGAAGCAGTCCTCGTTAGTATAGTGGCAAGTATCTCCGCCTGTCACGCGGAAGACCGGGGTTCGATTCCCCGACGAGGAGTCCATCTTTGTTTTCTACTCAATCTTCACAACAGGGCAAATCAGAAGTAATGCTCCAGTATGCAGCTCTCAAGGTTAGGGTTTAATCCCATCCCCCGAAACAACTGCCTTCAACCATTAATGTAGTAACAGTGGTACCTGGATCACAACAACCACACACAACCTGCCTGCTCTCTTTGAGAATGGGTCACATATTGCCACCATCAGATTGAGTCTAAACTGATGTAATTTGCTGGTTGCTTGCATGTAAGGCGTGTACCTCAAAAGTGAATAAGCCACGTGGTCACAGCGTACATTGAGCCTTTACCCTATTGGTGACTTCAGTCCAGTTTTGAATCTCTCTTCTAAAATCTCAAAGGACTCCTTGTACCAAATTCTTATGAATCCGATTTGGCTCTTCTCATAAAAATACTTATGAGACTCGGTGGTTATGGTGTATTTTCCAGTGTCAGGCCAAAGGGGATCATGCTACGTCTGTTTCTGTAGTGTAGTGGTTATCACGTTCGCTTAACACGCGAAAGGTCCCCAGCTCGAAACTGGGCAGAAACAACTTCCTATGTCTCAACTATTTTCCAACACAGTGAGGTCAGAATGTTCTGGCAGAAAATGTATGTGACTCATAGCATCTCCATTCGCCATTGCTGTCATCCACATTGAGTGTGATTTTGCAGATGCGGCGTCGAATTTGAGAAACTCTAGGAATGGCAAACTTTCCGTTATCTCTCAGTCTGTCACTTCTTTGTCTGTCACCCTCAAGCTCAAGCCAAGGTCATGCAAGGCTCATCCCAGGGGTTTGAAAGCAGACACCACCAAAGAGAGGAACCTCCCAAATGGAAGCAGCATTAGAGATTCTGAACTGCTTGTTGAACAGAAGACAGAGGTATGTTATGTCGCTTGTTTCTTCTCTTTGTGAGAGATTTGGGACAGTAAGCTATACTTCAGTTTTCACAAAGAGCTCAATGTAACAAATTCCTAACATTCGGATGTGGCTACTCTAACGAGAAAAACAAATTGGACCCACACGTATTTGTGGGTCAAGCAGAGGTGCTTGGTGACATGTCAGTTTCTGTAGTGTAGTGGTTATCACGTTCGCTTCACACGCGAAAGGTCCCCAGCTCGAAACTGGGCAGAAACATCTTTGTGCGATGATGCTTTAGTCAAACTACTTGGGACCCAACTTCTGTGTCTCCGTTTGATATACTGGGTTTCACAGACTGTTGTTCCAAGGATCCATGAAGACAATAACACTTGATGTTTTTCACAGTGAGAGTGTTTTTAAAGATGTGGTGGCAACATTGAGAAAAAATTGGGATGGCAAGGCTTATTCCAGGGGTTTTGAAAGGAGACACCAGCAAAGAGAAGAACCTCCCAGATGACTATTAAGGCCCAGTTGGGTTCAGTATTCATCCCAAATGCAGTATACTCTGAGCATATATGAAATCTTTGCAAATTCAGTGTACACAAAGTCGCCAATGTAAGTCCTCAGTCCTTTTCAAAATCCCGTCTACTGGAGTAGAAAGCCAGTTCACCAAAAGATTTCTCATCATCCCCACAACAGAAAGAGTACAATGTATTAAAAGTCAGAACAGCGCCACCTTTTTTTAGAAATGGCCGAGTTTTGCAGTGAAGCAGTCCTCGTTAGTATAGTGGCAAGTATCTCCGCCTGTCACGCGGAAGACCGGGGTTCGATTCCCCGACGAGGAGTCCATCTTTGTTTTCTACTCAATCTTCACAACAGGGCAAATCAGAAGTAATGCTCAAGTATGCAGCTCTCAAGGTTAGGCTTTAATCCCATCCCCCGAAACAACTGCCTTCAACCATTAATGTAGTAACAGTGGTACCTGGATCACAACAACCACACACAACCTGCCTGCTCTCTTTGAGAATGGGTCACATATTGCCACCATCAGATTGAGTCTAAACTGATGTTATTTGCTGGTTGCTTGCATGTAAGGCGTGTACCTCAAAAGTGAATAAGCCACGTGGTCACAGCGTACATTGAGCCTTTACCCTATTGGTGACTTCAGTCCAGTTTTGAATCTCTCTTCTGAAATCTCAAAGGACTCCTTGTACCAAATTCTTATGAATCCGATTTGGCTCTTCTCATAAAAATACTTATGAGACTCGGTGGTTATGGTGTATTTTCCAGTGTCAGGCCAAAGGGGATCATGCTACGTCTGTTTCTGTAGTGTAGTGGTTATCACGTTCGCTTAACACGCGAAAGGTCCCCAGCTCGAAACTGGGCAGAAACAACTTCCTATGTCTCAACTATTTTCCAACACAGTGAGGTCAGAATGTTCTGGCAGAAAATGTATGTGACTCATAGCATCTCCATTCGCCATTGCTGTCATCCACATTGAGTGTGATTTTGCAGATGCGGCGTCGAATTTGAGAAACTCTAGGAATGGCAAACTTTCCGTTATCTCTCAGTCTGTCACTGCTTTGTCTGTCACCCTCAAGCTCAAGCCAAGGTCATGCAAGGCTCATCCCAGGGGTTTGAAAGCAGACACCACCAAAGAGAGGAACCTCCCAAATGGAAGCAGCATTAGAGATTCTGAACTGCTTGTTGAACAGAAGACAGAGGTATGTTATGTCGCTTGTTTCTTCTCTTTGTGAGAGATTTGGGACAGTAAGCTATACTTCAGTTTTCACAAAGAGCTCAATGTAACAAATTCCTAACATTCGGATGTGGCTACTCTAACGAGAAAAACAAATTGGACCCACACGTATTTGTGGGTCAAGCAGAGGTGCTTGGTGACATGTCAGTTTCTGTAGTGTAGTGGTTATCACGTTCGCTTCACACGCGAAAGGTCCCCAGCTCGAAACTGGGCAGAAACATCTTTGTGCGATGATGCTTTAGTCAAACTACTTGGGACCCAACTTCTGTGTCTCCGTTTGATATACTGGGTTTCAGAGACTGTTGTTCCAAGGATCCATGAAGACAATAACACTTGATGTTTTTCACAGTGAGAGTGTTTTTAAAGATGTGGTGGCAACATTGAGAAAAAATTGGGATGGCAAGGCTTATTCCAGGGGTTTTGAAAGGAGACACCAGCAAAGAGAAGAACCTCCCAGATGACTATTAAGGCCCAGTTGGGTTCAGTATTCATCCCAAATGCAGTATACTCTGAGCATATATGAAATCTTTGCAAATTCAGTGTACACAAAGTCGCCAATGTAAGTCCTCAGTCCTTTTCAAAATCCAGTTTACTGGAGTAGAAAGCCAGTTCAGCAAAAGATTTCTCATCATCCCCCCAACAGAAAGAGTACAATGTATTAAAAGTCAGAACAGCGCCACCTTTTTTTAGAAATGGCCGAGTTTTGCAGTGAAGCAGTCCTCGTTAGTATAGTGGCAAGTATCTCCGCCTGTCACGCGGAAGACCGGGGTTCGATTCCCCGACGAGGAGTCCATCTTTGTTTTCTACTCAATCTTCACAACAGGGCAAATCAGAAGTAATGCTCCAGTATGCAGCTCTCAAGGTTAGGCTTTAATCCCATCCCCCGAAACAACTGCCTTCAACCATTAATGTAGTAACAGTGGTACCTGGATCACAACAACCACACACAACCTGCCTGCTCTCTTTGAGAATGGGTCACATATTGCCACCATCAGATTGAGTCTAAACTGATGTTATTTGCTGGTTGCTTGCATGTAAGGCGTGTACCTCAAAAGTGAATAAGCCACGTGGTCACAGCGTACATTGAGCCTTTACCCTATTGGTGACTTCAGTCCAGTTTTGAATCTCTCTTCTGAAATCTCAAAGGACTCCTTGTACCAAATTCTTATGAATCCGATTTGGCTCTTCTCATAAAAATACTTATGAGACTCGGTGGTTATGGTGTATTTTCCAGTGTCAGGCCAAAGGGGATCATGCTACGTCTGTTTCTGTAGTGTAGTGGTTATCACGTTCGCTTAACACGCGAAAGGTCCCCAGCTCGAAACTGGGCAGAAACAACTTCCTATGTCTCAACTATTTTCCAACACAGTGAGGTCAGAATGTTCTGGCAGAAAATGTATGTGACTCATAGCATCTCCATTCGCCATTGCTGTCATCCACATTGAGTGTGATTTTGCAGATGCGGCGTCGAATTTGAGAAACTCTAGGAATGGCAAACTTTCCGTTATCTCTCAGTCTGTCACTGCTTTGTCTGTCACCCTCAAGCTCAAGCCAAGGTCATGCAAGGCTCATCCCAGGGGTTTGAAAGCAGACACCAGCAAAGAGAGGAACCTCCCAAATGGAAGCAGCATTAGAGATTCTGAACTGCTTGTTGAACAGAAGACAGAGGTATGTTATGTCGCTTGTTTCTTCTCTTTGTGAGAGATTTGGGACAGTAAGCTATACTTCAGTTTTCACAAAGAGCTCAATGTAACAAATTCCTAACATTCGGATGTGGCTACTCTAACGAGAAAAACAAATTGGACCCACACGTATTTGTGGGTCAAGCAGAGGTGCTTGGTGACATGTCAGTTTCTGTAGTGTAGTGGTTATCACGTTCGCTTCACACGCGAAAGTTCCCCAGCTCGAAACTGGGCAGAAACATCTTTGTGCGATGATGCTTTAGTCAAACTACTTGGGACCCAACTTCTGTGTCTCCGTTTGATATACTGGGTTTCACAGACTGTTGTTCCAAGGATCCATGAAGACAATAACACTTGATGTTTTTCACAGTGAGAGTGTTTTTAAAGATGTGGTGGCAACATTGAGAAAAAATTGGGATGGCAAGGCTTATTCCAGGGGTTTTGAAAGGAGACACCAGCAAAGAGAAGAACCTCCCAGATGACTATTAAGGCCCAGTTGGGTTCAGTATTCATCCCAAATGCAGTATACTCTGAGCATATATGAAATCTTTGCAAATTCAGTGTACACAAAGTCGCCAATGTAAGTCCTCAGTCCTTTTCAAAATCCAGTTTACTGGAGTAGAAAGCCAGTTCAGCAAAAGATTTCTCATCATCCCCCCAACAGAAAGAGTACAATGTATTAAAAGTCAGAACAGCGCCACCTTTTTTTAGAAATGGCCGAGTTTTGCAGTGAAGCAGTCCTCGTTAGTATAGTGGCAAGTATCTCCGCCTGTCACGCGGAAGACCGGGGTTCGATTCCCCGACGAGGAGTCCATCTTTGTTTTCTACTCAATCTTCACAACAGGGCAAATCAGAAGTAATGCTCCAGTATGCAGCTCTCAAGGTTAGGCTTTAATCCCATCCCCCGAAACAACTGCCTTCAACCATTAATGTAGTAACAGTGGTACCTGGATCACAACAACCACACACAACCTGCCTGCTCTCTTTGAGAATGGGTCACATATTGCCACCATCAGATTGAGTCTAAACTGATGTTATTTGCTGGTTGCTTGCATGTAAGGCGTGTACCTCAAAAGTGAATAAGCCACGTGGTCACAGCGTACATTGAGCCTTTACCCTATTGGTGACTTCAGTCCAGTTTTGAATCTCTCTTCTGAAATCTCAAAGGACTCCTTGTACCAAATTCTTATGAATCCGATTTGGCTCTTCTCATAAAAATACTTATGAGACTCGGTGGTTATGGTGTATTTTCCAGTGTCAGGCCAAAGGGGATCATGCTACGTCTGTTTCTGTAGTGTAGTGGTTATCACGTTCGCTTAACACGCGAAAGGTCCCCAGCTCGAAACTGGGCAGAAACAACTTCCTATGTCTCAACTATTTTCCAACACAGTGAGGTCAGAATGTTCTGGCAGAAAATGTATGTGACTCATAGCATCTCCATTCGCCATTGCTGTCATCCACATTGAGTGTGATTTTGCAGATGCGGCGTCGAATTTGAGAAACTCTAGGAATGGCAAACTTTCCGTTATCTCTCAGTCTGTCACTGCTTTGTCTGTCACCCTCAAGCTCAAGCCAAGGTCATGCAAGGCTCATCCCAGGGGTTTGAAAGCAGACACCAGCAAAGAGAGGAACCTCCCAAATGGAAGCAGCATTAGAGATTCTGAACTGCTTGTTGAACAGAAGACAGAGGTATGTTATGTCGCTTGTTTCTTCTCTTTGTGAGAGATTTGGGACAGTAAGCTATACTTCAGTTTTCACAAAGAGCTCAATGTAACAAATTCCTAACATTCGGATGTGGCTACTCTAACGAGAAAAACAAATTGGACCCACACGTATTTGTGGGTCAAGCAGAGGTGCTTGGTGACATGTCAGTTTCTGTAGTGTAGTGGTTATCACGTTCGCTTCACACGCGAAAGGTCCCCAGCTCGAAACTGGGCAGAAACATCTTTGTGCGATGATGCTTTAGTCAAACTACTTGGGACCCAACTTCTGTGTCTCCGTTTGATATACTGGGTTTCACAGACTGTTGTTCCAAGGATCCATGAAGACAATAACACTTGATGTTTTTCACAGTGAGAGTGTTTTTAAAGATGTGGTGGCAACATTGAGAAAAAATTGGGATGGCAAGGCTTATTCCAGGGGTTTTGAAAGGAGACACCAGCAAAGAGAAGAACCTCCCAGATGACTATTAAGGCCCAGTTGGGTTCAGTATTCATCCCAAATGCAGTATACTCTGAGCATATATGAAATCTTTGCAAATTCAGTGTACACAAAGTCGCCAATGTAAGTCCTCAGTCCTTTTCAAAATCCCGTCTACTGGAGTAGAAAGCCAGTTCACCAAAAGATTTCTCATCATCCCCACAACAGAAAGAGTACAATGTATTAAAAGTCAGAACAGCGCCACCTTTTTTTAGAAATGGCCGAGTTTTGCAGTGAAGCAGTCCTCGTTAGTATAGTGGCAAGTATCTCCGCCTGTCACGCGGAAGACCGGGGTTCGATTCCCCGACGAGGAGTCCATCTTTGTTTTCTACTCAATCTTCACAACAGGGCAAATCAGAAGTAATGCTCAAGTATGCAGCTCTCAAGGTTAGGCTTTAATCCCATCCCCCGAAACAACTGCCTTCAACCATTAATGTAGTAACAGTGGTACCTGGATCACAACAACCACACACAACCTGCCTGCTCTCTTTGAGAATGGGTCACATATTAACACCATCAGATTGAGTCTAAACTGATGTTATTTGCTGGTTGCTTGCATGTAAGGCGTGTACCTCAAAAGTGAATAAGCCACGTGGTCACAGCGTACATTGAGCCTTTACCCTATTGGTGACTTCAGTCCAGTTTTGAATCTCTCTTCTGAAATCTCAAAGGACTCCTTGTACCAAATTCTTATGAATCCGATTTGGCTCTTCTCATAAAAATACTTATGAGACTCGGTGGTTATGGTGTATTTTCCAGTGTCAGGCCAAAGGGGATCATGCTACGTCTGTTTCTGTAGTGTAGTGGTTATCACGTTCGCTTAACACGCGAAAGGTCCCCAGCTCGAAACTGGGCAGAAACAACTTCCTATGTCTCAACTATTTTCCAACACAGTGAGGTCAGAATGTTCTGGCAGAAAATGTATGTGACTCATAGCATCTCCATTCGCCATTGCTGTCATCCACATTGAGTGTGATTTTGCAGATGCGGCGTCGAATTTGAGAAACTCTAGGAATGGCAAACTTTCCGTTATCTCTCAGTCTGTCACTGCTTTGTCTGTCACCCTCAAGCTCAAGCCAAGGTCATGCAAGGCTCATCCCAGGGGTTTGAAAGCAGACACCACCAAAGAGAGGAACCTCCCAAATGGAAGCAGCATTAGAGATTCTGAACTGCTTGTTGAACAGAAGACAGAGGTATGTTATGTCGCTTGTTTCTTCTCTTTGTGAGAGATTTGGGACAGTAAGCTATACTTCAGTTTTCACAAAGAGCTCAATGTAACAAATTCCTAACATTCGGATGTGGCTACTCTAACGAGAAAAACAAATTGGACCCACACGTATTTGTGGGTCAAGCAGAGGTGCTTGGTGACATGTCAGTTTCTGTAGTGTAGTGGTTATCACGTTCGCTTCACACGCGAAAGGTCCCCAGCTCGAAACTGGGCAGAAACATCTTTGTGCGATGATGCTTTAGTCAAACTACTTGGGACCCAACTTCTGTGTCTCCGTTTGATATACTGGGTTTCAGAGACTGTTGTTCCAAGGATCCATGAAGACAATAACACTTGATGTTTTTCACAGTGAGAGTGTTTTTAAAGATGTGGTGGCAACATTGAGAAAAAATTGGGATGGCAAGGCTTATTCCAGGGGTTTTGAAAGGAGACACCAGCAAAGAGAATAACCTCCCAGATGACTATTAAGGCCCAGTTGGGTTCAGTATTCATCCCAAATGCAGTATACTCTGAGCATATATGAAATCTTTGCAAATTCAGTGTACACAAAGTCGCCAATGTAAGTCCTCAGTCCTTTTCAAAATCCAGTTTACTGGAGTAGAAAGCCAGTTCACCAAAAGATTTCTCATCATCCCCCCAACAGAAAGAGTACAATGTATTAAAAGTCAGAACAGCGCCACCTTTTTTTAGAAATGGCCGAGTTTTACAGTGAAGCAGTCCTCGTTAGTATAGTGGCAAGTATCTCCGCCTGTCACGCGGAAGACCGGGGTTCGATTCCCCGACGAGGAGTCCATCTTTGTTTTCTACTCAATCTTCACAACAGGGCAAATCAGAAGTAATGCTCCAGTATGCAGCTCTCAAGGTTAGGGTTTAATCCCATCCCCCGAAACAACTGCCTTCAACCATTAATGTAGTAACAGTGGTACCTGGATCACAACAACCACACACAACCTGCCTGCTCTCTTTGAGAATGGGTCACATATTGCCACCATCAGATTGAGTCTAAACTGATGTTATTTGCTGGTTGCTTGCATGTAAGGCGTGTACCTCAAAAGTGAATAAGCCACGTGGTCACAGCGTACATTGAGCCTTTACCCTATTGGTGACTTCAGTCCAGTTTTGAATCTCTCTTCTGAAATCTCAAAGGACTCCTTGTACCAAATTCTTATGAATCCGATTTGGCTCTTCTCATAAAAATACTTATGAGACTCGGTGGTTATGGTGTATTTTCCAGTGTCAGGCCAAAGGGGATCATGCTACGTCTGTTTCTGTAGTGTAGTGGTTATCACGTTCGCTTAACACGCGAAAGGTCCCCAGCTCGAAACTGGGCAGAAACAACTTCCTATGTCTCAACTATTTTCCAACACAGTGAGGTCAGAATGTTCTGGCAGCAAATGTATGTGACTCATAGCATCTCCATTCGCCATTGCTGTCATCCACATTGAGTGTGATTTTGCAGATGCGGCGTCGAATTTGAGAAACTCTAGGAATGGCAAACTTTCCGTTATCTCTCAGTCTGTCACTGCTTTGTCTGTCACCCTCAAGCTCAAGCCAAGGTCATGCAAGGCTCATCCCAGGGGTTTGAAAGCAGACACCACCAAAGAGAGGAACCTCCCAAATGGAAGCAGCATTAGAGATTCTGAACTGCTTGTTGAACAGAAGACAGAGGTATGTTATGTCGCTTGTTTCTTCTCTTTGTGAGAGATTTGGGACAGTAAGCTATACTTCAGTTTTCACAAAGAGCTCAATGTAACAAATTCCTAACATTCGGATGTGGCTACTCTAACGAGAAAAACAAATTGGACCCACACGTATTTGTGGGTCAAGCAGAGGTGCTTGGTGACATGTCAGTTTCTGTAGTGTAGTGGTTATCACGTTCGCTTCACACGCGAAAGGTCCCCAGCTCGAAACTGGGCAGAAACATCTTTGTGCGATGATGCTTTAGTCAAACTACTTGGGACCCAACTTCTGTGTCTCCGTTTGATATACTGGGTTTCAGAGACTGTTGTTCCAAGGATCCATGAAGACAATAACACTTGATGTTTTTCACAGTGAGAGTGTTTTTAAAGATGTGGTGGCAACATTGAGAAAAAATTGGGATGGCAAGGCTTATTCCAGGGGTTTTGAAAGGAGACACCAGCAAAGAGAATAACCTCCCAGATGACTATTAAGGCCCAGTTGGGTTCAGTATTCATCCCAAATGCAGTATACTCTGAGCATATATGAAATCTTTGCAAATTCAGTGTACACAAAGTCGCCAATGTAAGTCCTCAGTCCTTTTCAAAATCCAGTTTACTGGGGTAGAAAGCCAGTTCACCAAAAGATTTCTCATCATCCCCCCAACAGAAAGAGTACAATGTATTAAAAGTCAGAACAGCGCCACCTTTTTTTAGAAATGGCCGAGTTTTGCAGTGAAGCAGTCCTCGTTAGTATAGTGGCAAGTATCTCCGCCTGTCACGCGGAAGACCGGGGTTCGATTCCCCGACGAGGAGTCCATCTTTGTTTTCTACTCAATCTTCACAACAGGGCAAATCAGAAGTAATGCTCCAGTATGCAGCTCTCAAGGTTAGGGTTTAATCCCATCCCCCGAAACAACTGCCTTCAACCATTAATGTAGTAACAGTGGTACCTGGATCACAACAACCACACACAACCTGCCTGCTCTCTTTGAGAATGGGTCACATATTGCCACCATCAGATTGAGTCTAAACTGATGTTATTTGCTGGTTGCTTGCATGTAAGGCGTGTACCTCAAAAGTGAATAAGCCACGTGGTCACAGCGTACATTGAGCCTTTACCCTATTGGTGACTTCAGTCCAGTTTTGAATCTCTCTTCTGAAATCTCAAAGGACTCCTTGTACCAAATTCTTATGAATCCGATTTGGCTCTTCTCATAAAAATACTTATGAGACTCGGTGGTTATGGTGTATTTTCCAGTGTCAGGCCAAAGGGGATCATGCTACGTCTGTTTCTGTAGTGTAGTGGTTATCACGTTCGCTTAACACGCGAAAGGTCCCCAGCTCGAAACTGGGCAGAAACAACTTCCTATGTCTCAACTATTTTCCAACACAGTGAGGTCAGAATGTTCTGGCAGCAAATGTATGTGACTCATAGCATCTCCATTCGCCATTGCTGTCATCCACATTGAGTGTGATTTTGCAGATGCGGCGTCGAATTTGAGAAACTCTAGGAATGGCAAACTTTCCGTTATCTCTCAGTCTGTCACTGCTTTGTCTGTCACCCTCAAGCTCAAGCCAAGGTCATGCAAGGCTCATCCCAGGGGTTTGAAAGCAGACACCACCAAAGAGAGGAACCTCCCAAATGGAAGCAGCATTAGAGATTCTGAACTGCTTGTTGAACAGAAGACAGAGGTATGTTATGTCGCTTGTTTCTTCTCTTTGTGAGAGATTTGGGACAGTAAGCTATACTTCAGTTTTCACAAAGAGCTCAATGTAACAAATTCCTAACATTCGGATGTGGCTACTCTAACGAGAAAAACAAATTGGACCCACACGTATTTGTGGGTCAAGCAGAGGTGCTTGGTGACATGTCAGTTCCTGTAGTGTAGTGGTTATCACGTTCGCTTCACACGCGAAAGGTCCCCAGCTCGAAACTGGGCAGAAACATCTTTGTGCGATGATGCTTTAGTCAAACTACTTGGGACCCAACTTCTGTGTCTCCGTTTGATATACTGGGTTTCAGAGACTGTTGTTCCAAGGATCCATGAAGACAATAACACTTGATGTTTTTCACAGTGAGAGTGTTTTTAAAGATGTGGTGGCAACATTGAGAAAAAATTGGGATGGCAAGGCTTATTCCAGGGGTTTTGAAAGGAGACACCAGCAAAGAGAATAACCTCCCAGATGACTATTAAGGCCCCGTTGGGTTCAGTATTCATCCCAAATGCAGTATACTCTGAGCATATATGAAATCTTTGCAAATTCAGTGTACACAAAGTCGCCAATGTAAGTCCTCAGTCCTTTTCAAAATCCAGTTTACTGGAGTAGAAAGCCAGTTCACCAAAAGATTTCTCATCATCCCCCCAACAGAAAGAGTACAATGTATTAAAAGTCAGAACAGCGCCACCTTTTTTTAGAAATGGCCGAGTTTTGCAGTGAAGCAGTCCTCGTTAGTATAGTGGCAAGTATCTCCGCCTGTCACGCGGAAGACCGGGGTTCGATTCCCCGACGAGGAGTCCATCTTTGTTTTCTACTCAATCTTCACAACAGGGCAAATCAGAAGTAATGCTCCAGTATGCAGCTCTCAAGGTTAGGGTTTAATCCCATCCCCCGAAACAACTGCCTTCAACCATTAATGTAGTAACAGTGGTACCTGGATCACAACAACCACACACAACCTGCCTGCTCTCTTTGAGAATGGGTCACATATTGCCACCATCAGATTGAGTCTAAACTGATGTTATTTGCTGGTTGCTTGCATGTAAGGCGTGTACCTCAAAAGTGAATAAGCCACGTGGTCACAGCGTACATTGAGCCTTTACCCTATTGGTGACTTCAGTCCAGTTTTGAATCTCTCTTCTGAAATCTCAAAGGACTCCTTGTACCAAATTCTTATGAATCCGATTTGGCTCTTCTCATAAAAATACTTATGAGACTCGGTGGTTATGGTGTATTTTCCAGTGTCAGGCCAAAGGGGATCATGCTACGTCTGTTTCTGTAGTGTAGTGGTTATCACGTTTGCTTAACACGCGAAAGGTCCCCAGCTCGAAACTGGGCAGAAACAACTTCCTATGTCTCAACTATTTTCCAACACAGTGAGGTCAGAATGTTCTGGCAGCAAATGTATGTGACTCATAGCATCTCCATTCGCCATTGCTGTCATCCACATTGAGTGTGATTTTGCAGATGCGGCGTCGAATTTGAGAAACTCTAGGAATGGCAAACTTTCCGTTATCTCTCAGTCTGTCACTTCTTTGTCTGTCACCCTCAAGCTCAAGCCAAGGTCATGCAAGGCTCATCCCAGGGGTTTGAAAGCAGACACCAGCAAAGAGAGGAACCTCCCAAATGGAAGCAGCATTAGAGATTCTGAACTGCTTGTTGAACAGAAGACAGAGGTATGTTATGTCGCTTGTTTCTTCTCTTTGTGAGAGATTTGGGACAGTAAGCTATACTTCAGTTTTCACAAAGAGCTCAATGTAACAAATTCCTAACATTCGGATGTGGCTACTCTAACGAGAAAAACAAATTGGACCCACACGTATTTGTGGGTCAAGCAGAGGTGCTTGGTGACATGTCAGTTTCTGTAGTGTAGTGGTTATCACGTTCGCTTCACACGCGAAAGGTCCCCAGCTCGAAACTGGGCAGAAACATCTTTGTGCGATGATGCTTTAGTCAAACTACTTGGGACCCAACTTCTGTGTCTCCGTTTGATATACTGGGTTTCAGAGACTGTTGTTCCAAGGATCCATGAAGACAATAACACTTGATGTTTTTCACAGTGAGAGTGTTTTTAAAGATGTGGTGGCAACATTGAGAAAAAATTGGGATGGCAAGGCTTATTCCAGGGGTTTTGAAAGGAGACACCAGCAAAGAGAATAACCTCCCAGATGACTATTAAGGCCCAGTTGGGTTCAGTATTCATCCCAAATGCAGTATACTCTGAGCATATATGAAATCTTTGCAAATTCAGTGTACACAAAGTCGCCAATGTAAGTCCTCAGTCCTTTTCAAAATCCAGTTTACTGGAGTAGAAAGCCAGTTCACCAAAAGATTTCTCATCATCCCCCCAACAGAAAGAGTACAATGTATTAAAAGTCAGAACAGCGCCACCTTTTTTTAGAAATGGCCGAGTTTTGCAGTGAAGCAGTCCTCGTTAGTATAGTGGCAAGTATCTCCGCCTGTCACGCGGAAGACCGGGGTTCGATTCCCCGACGAGGAGTCCATCTTTGTTTTCTACTCAATCTTCACAACAGGGCAAATCAGAAGTAATGCTCCAGTATGCAGCTCTCAAGGTTAGGGTTTAATCCCATCCCCCGAAACAACTGCCTTCAACCATTAATGTAGTAACAGTGGTACCTGGATCACAACAACCACACACAACCTGCCTGCTCTCTTTGAGAATGGGTCACATATTGCCACCATCAGATTGAGTCTAAACTGATGTTATTTGCTGGTTGCTTGCATGTAAGGCGTGTACCTCAAAAGTGAATAAGCCACGTGGTCACAGCGTACATTGAGCCTTTACCCTATTGGTGACTTCAGTCCAGTTTTGAATCTCTCTTCTGAAATCTCAAAGGACTCCTTGTACCAAATTCTTATGAATCCGATTTGGCTCTTCTCATAAAAATACTTATGAGACTCGGTGGTTATGGTGTATTTTCCAGTGTCAGGCCAAAGGGGATCATGCTACGTCTGTTTCTGTAGTGTAGTGGTTATCACGTTCGCTTAACACGCAAAAGGTCCCCAGCTCGAAACTGGGCAGAAACAACTTCCTATGTCTCAACTATTTTCCAACACAGTGAGGTCAGAATGTTCTGGCAGCAAATGTATGTGACTCATAGCATCTCCATTCGCCATTGCTGTCATCCACATTGAGTGTGATTTTGCAGATGCGGCGTCGAATTTGAGAAACTCTAGGAATGGCAAACTTTCCGTTATCCTTCAGTCTGTCACTTCTTTGTCTGTCACCCTCAAGCTCAAGCCAAGGTCATGCAAGGCTCATCCCAGGGGTTTGAAAGCAGACACCAGCAAAGAGAGGAACCTCCCAAATGGAAGCAGCATTAGAGATTCTGAACTGCTTGTTGAACAGAAGACAGAGGTATGTTATGTCGCTTGTTTCTTCTCTTTGTGAGAGATTTGGGACAGTAAGCTATACTTCAGTTTTCACAAAGAGCTCAATGTAACAAATTCCTAACATTCGGATGTGGCTACTCTAACGAGAAAAACAAATTGGACCCACACGTATTTGTGGGTCAAGCAGAGGTGCTTGGTGACATGTCAGTTTCTGTAGTGTAGTGGTTATCACGTTCGCTTCACACGCGAAAGGTCCCCAGCTCGAAACTGGGCAGAAACATCTTTGTGCGATGATGCTTTAGTCAAACTACTTGGGACCCAACTTCTGTGTCTCCGTTTGATATACTGGGTTTCAGAGACTGTTGTTCCAAGGATCCATGAAGACAATAACACTTGATGTTTTTCACAGTGAGAGTGTTTTTAAAGATGTGGTGGCAACATTGAGAAAAAATTGGGATGGCAAGGCTTATTCCAGGGGTTTTGAAAGGAGACACCAGCAAAGAGAAGAACCTCCCAGATGACTATTAAGGCCCAGTTGGGTTCAGTATTCATCCCAAATGCAGTATACTCTGAGCATATATGAAATCTTTGCAAATTCAGTGTACACAAAGTCGCCAATGTAAGTCCTCAGTCCTTTTCAAAATCCAGTTTACTGGAGTAGAAAGCAAGTTCACCAAAAGATTTCTCATCATCCCCCCAACAGAAAGAGTACAATGTATTAAAAGTCAGAACAGCGCCACCTTTTTTTAGAAATGGCCGAGTTTTGCAGTGAAGCAGTCCTCGTTAGTATAGTGGCAAGTATCTCCGCCTGTCACGCGGAAGACCGGGGTTCGATTCCCCGACGAGGAGTCCATCTTTGTTTTCTACTCAATCTTCACAACAGGGCAAATCAGAAGTAATGCTCCAGTATGCAGCTCTCAAGGTTAGGGTTTAATCCCATCCCCCGAAACAACTGCCTTCAACCATTAATGTAGTAACAGTGGTACCTGGATCACAACAACCACACACAACCTGCCTGCTCTCTTTGAGAATGGGTCACATATTGCCACCATCAGATTGAGTCTAAACTGATGTTATTTGCTGGTTGCTTGCATGTAAGGCGTGTACCTCAAAAGTGAATAAGCCACGTGGTCACAGCGTACATTGAGCCTTTACCCTATTGGTGACTTCAGTCCAGTTTTGAATCTCTCTTCTGAAATCTCAAAGGACTCCTTGTACCAAATTCTTATGAATCCGATTTGGCTCTTCTCATAAAAATACTTATGAGACTCGGTGGTTATGGTGTATTTTCCAGTGTCAGGCCAAAGGGGATCATGCTACGTCTGTTTCTGTAGTGTAGTGGTTATCACGTTCGCTTAACACGCGAAAGGTCCCCAGCTCGAAACTGGGCAGAAACAACTTCCTATGTCTCAACTATTTTCCAACACAGTGAGGTCAGAATGTTCTGGCAGCAAATGTATGTGACTCATAGCATCTCCATTCGCCATTGCTGTCATCCACATTGAGTGTGATTTTGCAGATGCGGCGTCGAATTTGAGAAACTCTAGGAATGGCAAACTTTCCGTTATCCTTCAGTCTGTCACTTCTTTGTCTGTCACCCTCAAGCTCAAGCCAAGGTCATGCAAGGCTCATCCCAGGGGTTTGAAAGCAGACACCAGCAAAGAGAGGAACCTCCCAAATGGAAGCAGCATTAGAGATTCTGAACTGCTTGTTGAACAGAAGACAGAGGTATGTTATGTCGCTTGTTTCTTCTCTTTGTGAGAGATTTGGGACAGTAAGCTATACTTCAGTTTTCACAAAGAGCTCAATGTAACAAATTCCTAACATTCGGATGTGGCTACTCTAACGAGAAAAACAAATTGGACCCACACGTATTTGTGGGTCAAGCAGAGGTGCTTGGTGACATGTCAGTTTCTGTAGTGTAGTGGTTATCACGTTCGCTTCACACGCGAAAGGTCCCCAGCTCGAAACTGGGCAGAAACATCTTTGTGCGATGATGCTTTAGTCAAACTACTTGGGACCCAACTTCTGTGTCTCCGTTTGATATACTGGGTTTCAGAGACTGTTGTTCCAAGGATCCATGAAGACAATAACACTTGATGTTTTTCACAGTGAGAGTGTTTTTAAAGATGTGGTGGCAACATTGAGAAAAAATTGGGATGGCAAGGCTTATTCCAGGGGTTTTGAAAGGAGACACCAGCAAAGAGAAGAACCTCCCAGATGACTATTAAGGCCCAGTTGGGTTCAGTATTCATCCCAAATGCAGTATACTCTGAGCATATATGAAATCTTTGCAAATTCAGTGTACACAAAGTCGCCAATGTAAGTCCTCAGTCCTTTTCAAAATCCAGTTTACTGGAGTAGAAAGCCAGTTCACCAAAAGATTTCTCATCATCCCCCCAACAGAAAGAGTACAATGTATTAAAAGTCAGAACAGCGCCACCTTTTTTTAGAAATGGCCGAGTTTTGCAGTGAAGCAGTCCTCGTTAGTATAGTGGCAAGTATCTCCGCCTGTCACGCGGAAGACCGGGGTTCGATTCCCCGACGAGGAGTCCATCTTTGTTTTCTACTCAATCTTCACAACAGGGCAAATCAGAAGTAATGCTCCAGTATGCAGCTCTCAAGGTTAGGGTTTAATCCCATCCACCGAAACAACTGCCTTCAACCATTAATGTAGTAACAGTGGTACCTGGATCACAACAACCACACACAACCTGCCTGCTCTCTTTGAGAATGGGTCACATATTGCCACCATCAGATTGAGTCTAAACTGATGTTATTTGCTGGTTGCTTGCATGTAAGGCGTGTACCTCAAAAGTGAATAAGCCACGTGGTCACAGCGTACATTGAGCCTTTACCCTATTGGTGACTTCAGTCCAGTTTTGAATCTCTCTTCTAAAATCTCAAAGGACTCCTTGTACCAAATTCTTATGAATCCGATTTGGCTCTTCTCATAAAAATACTTATGAGACTCGGTGGTTATGGTGTATTTTCCAGTGTCAGGCCAAAGGGGATCATGCTACGTCTGTTTCTGTAGTGTAGTGGTTATCACGTTCGCTTAACACGCGAAAGGTCCCCAGCTCGAAACTGGGCAGAAACAACTTCCTATGTCTCAACTATTTTCCAACACAGTGAGGTCAGAATGTTCTGGCAGAAAATGTATGTGACTCATAGCATCTCCATTCGCCATTGCTGTCATCCACATTGAGTGTGATTTTGCAGATGCGGCGTCGAATTTGAGAAACTCTAGGAATGGCAAACTTTCCGTTATCTCTCAGTCTGTCACTTCTTTGTCTGTCACCCTCAAGCTCAAGCCAAGGTCATGCAAGGCTCATCCCAGGGGTTTGAAAGCAGACACCACCAAAGAGAGGAACCTCCCAAATGGAAGCAGCATTAGAGATTCTGAACTGCTTGTTGAACAGAAGACAGAGGTATGTTATGTCGCTTGTTTCTTCTCTTTGTGAGAGATTTGGGACAGTAAGCTATACTTCAGTTTTCACAAAGAGCTCAATGTAACAAATTCCTAACATTCGGATGTGGCTACTCTAACGAGAAAAACAAATTGGACCCACACGTATTTGTGGGTCAAGCAGAGGTGCTTGGTGACATGTCAGTTTCTGTAGTGTAGTGGTTATCACGTTCGCTTCACACGCGAAAGGTCCCCAGCTCGAAACTGGGCAGAAACATCTTTGTGCGATGATGCTTTAGTCAAACTACTTGGGACCCAACTTCTGTGTCTCCGTTTGATATACTGGGTTTCAGAGACTGTTGTTCCAAGGATCCATGAAGACAATAACACTTGATGTTTTTCACAGTGAGAGTGTTTTTAAAGATGTGGTGGCAACATTGAGAAAAAATTGGGATGGCAAGGCTTATTCCAGGGGTTTTGAAAGGAGACACCAGCAAAGAGAAGAACCTCCCAGATGACTATTAAGGCCCAGTTGGGTTCAGAATTCATCCCAAATGCAGTATACTCTGAGCATATATGAAATCTTTGCAAATTCAGTGTACACAAAGTCGCCAATGTAAGTCCTCAGTCCTTTTCAAAATCCAGTTTACTGGAGTAGAAAGCCAGTTCACCAAAAGATTTCTCATCATCCCCCCAACAGAAAGAGTACAATGTATTAAAAGTCAGAACAGCGCCACCTTTTTTTAGAAATGGCCGAGTTTTGCAGTGAAGCAGTCCTCGTTAGTATAGTGGCAAGTATCTCCGCCTGTCACGCGGAAGACCGGGGTTCGATTCCCCGACGAGGAGTCCATCTTTGTTTTCTACTCAATCTTCACAACAGGGCAAATCAGAAGTAATGCTCCAGTATGCAGCTCTCAAGGTTAGGCTTTAATCCCATCCCCCGAAACAACTGCCTTCAACCATTAATGTAGTAACAGTGGTACCTGGATCACAACAACCACACACAACCTGCCTGCTCTCTTTGAGAATGGGTCACATATTGCCACCATCAGATTGAGTCTAAACTGATGTTATTTGCTGGTTGCTTGCATGTAAGGCGTGTACCTCAAAAGTGAATAAGCCACGTGGTCACAGCGTACATTGAGCCTTTACCCTATTGGTGACTTCAGTCCAGTTTTGAATCTCTCTTCTGAAATCTCAAAGGACTCCTTGTACCAAATTCTTATGAATCCGATTTGGCTCTTCTCATAAAAATACTTATGAGACTCGGTGGTTATGGTGTATTTTCCAGTGTCAGGCCAAAGGGGATCATGCTACGTCTGTTTCTGTAGTGTAGTGGTTATCACGTTCGCTTAACACGCGAAAGGTCCCCAGCTCGAAACTGGGCAGAAACAACTTCCTATGTCTCAACTATTTTCCAACACAGTGAGGTCAGAATGTTCTGGCAGAAAATGTATGTGACTCATAGCATCTCCATTCGCCATTGCTGTCATCCACATTGAGTGTGATTTTGCAGATGCGGCGTCGAATTTGAGAAACTCTAGGAATGGCAAACTTTCCGTTATCTCTCAGTCTGTCACTGCTTTGTCTGTCACCCTCAAGCTCAAGCCAAGGTCATGCAAGGCTCATCCCAGGGGTTTGAAAGCAGACACCAGCAAAGAGAGGAACCTCCCAAATGGAAGCAGCATTAGAGATTCTGAACTGCTTGTTGAACAGAAGACAGAGGTATGTTATGTCGCTTGTTTCTTCTCTTTGTGAGAGATTTGGGACAGTAAGCTATACTTCAGTTTTCACAAAGAGCTCAATGTAACAAATTCCTAACATTCGGATGTGGCTACTCTAACGAGAAAAACAAATTGGACCCACACGTATTTGTGGGTCAAGCAGAGGTGCTTGGTGACATGTCAGTTTCTGTAGTGTAGTGGTTATCACGTTCGCTTCACACGCGAAATGTCCCCAGCTCGAAACTGGGCAGAAACATCTTTGTGCGATGATGCTTTAGTCAAACTACTTGGGACCCAACTTCTGTGTCTCCGTTTGATATACTGGGTTTCAGAGACTGTTGTTCCAAGGATCCATGAAGACAATAACACTTGATGTTTTTCACAGTGAGAGTGTTTTTAAAGATGTGGTGGCAACATTGAGAAAAAATTGGGATAGCAAGGCTTATTCCAGGGGTTTTGAAAGGAGACACCAGCAAAGAGAAGAACCTCCCAGATGACTATTAAGGCCCAGTTGGGTTCAGTATTCATCCCAAATGCAGTATACTCTGAGCATATATGAAATCTTTGCAAATTCAGTGTACACAAAGTCGCCAATGTAAGTCCTCAGTCCTTTTCAAAATCCAGTTTACTGGAGTAGAAAGCCAGTTCACCAAAAGATTTCTCATCATCCCCCCAACAGAAAGAGTACAATGTATTAAAAGTCAGAACAGCGCCACCTTTTTTTAGAAATGGCCGAGTTTTGCAGTGAAGCAGTCCTCGTTAGTATAGTGGCAAGTATCTCCGCCTGTCACGCGGAAGACCGGGGTTCGATTCCCCGACGAGGAGTCCATCTTTGTTTTCTACTCAATCTTCACAACAGGGCAAATCAGAAGTAATGCTCCAGTATGCAGCTCTCAAGGTTAGGGTTTAATCCCATCCCCCGAAACAACTGCCTTCAACCATTAATGTAGTAACAGTGGTACCTGGATCACAACAACCACACACAACCTGCCTGCTCTCTTTGAGAATGGGTCACATATTGCCACCATCAGATTGAGTCTAAACTGATGTTATTTGCTGGTTGCTTGCATGTAAGGCGTGTACCTCAAAAGTGAATAAGCCACGTGGTCACAGCGTACATTGAGCCTTTACCCTATTGGTGACTTCAGTCCAGTTTTGAATCTCTCTTCTGAAATCTCAAAGGACTCCTTGTACCAAATTCTTATGAATCCGATTTGGCTCTTCTCATAAAAATACTTATGAGACTCGGTGGTTATGGTGTATTTTCCAGTGTCAGGCCAAAGGGGATCATGCTACGTCTGTTTCTGTAGTGTAGTGGTTATCACGTTCGCTTAACACGCGAAAGGTCCCCAGCTCGAAACTGGGCAGAAACAACTTCCTATGTCTCAACTATTTTCCAACACAGTGAGGTCAGAATGTTCTGGCATCAAATGTATGTGACTCATAGCATCTCCATTCGCCATTGCTGTCATCCACATTGAGTGTGATTTTGCAGATGCGGCGTCGAATTTGAGAAACTCTAGGAATGGCAAACTTTCCGTTATCTCTCAGTCTGTCACTTCTTTGTCTGTCACCCTCAAGCTCAAGCCAAGGTCATGCAAGGCTCATCCCAGGAGTTTGAAAGCAGACACCAGCAAAGAGAGGAACCTCCCAAATGGAAGCAGCATTAGAGATTCTGAACTGCTTGTTGAACAGAAGACAGAGGTATGTAATGGCGCTTGTTTCTTCTCTTTGTGAGAGATTTGGGACAGTAAGCTATACTTCAGTTTTCACAAAGAGCTCAATGTAACAAATTCCTAACATTCGGATGTGGCTACTCTAACGAGAAAAACAAATTGGACCCACACGTATTTGTGGGTCAAGCAGAGGTGCTTGGTGACATGTCAGTTTCTGTAGTGTAGTGGTTATCACGTTCGCTTCACACGCGAAAGTTCCCCAGCTCGAAACTGGGCAGAAACATCTTTGTGCGATGATGCTTTAGTCAAACTACTTGGGACCCAACTTCTGTGTCTCCGTTTGATATACTGGGTTTCAGAGACTGTTGTTCCAAGGATCCATGAAGACAATAACACTTGATGTTTTTTACAGTGAGAGTGTTTTTAAAGATGTGGTGGCAACATTGAGAAAAAATTGGGATGGCAAGGCTTATTCCAGGGGTTTTGAAAGGAGACACCAGCAAAGAGAAGAACCTCCCAGATGACTATTAAGGCCAAGTTGGGTTCAGTATTCATCCCAAATGCAGTATACTCTGAGCATATATGAAATCTTTGCAAATTCAGTGTACACAAAGTCGCCAATGTAAGTCCTCAGTCCTTTTCAAAATCCAGTTTACTGGAGTAGAAAGCCAGTTCACCAAAAGATTTCTCATCATCCCCCCAACAGAAAGAGTACAATGTATTAAAAGTCAGAACAGCGCCACCTTTTTTTAGAAATGGCCGAGTTTTGCAGTGAAGCAGTCCTCGTTAGTATAGTGGCAAGTATCTCCGCCTGTCACGCGGAAGACCGGGGTTCGATTCCCCGACGAGGAGTCCATCTTTGTTTTCTACTCAATCTTCACAACAGGGCAAATCAGAAGTAATGCTCCAGTATGCAGCTCTCAAGGTTAGGGTTTAATCCCATCCCCCGAAACAACTGCCTTCAACCATTAATGTAGTAACAGTGGTACCTGGATCACAACAACCACACACAACCTGCCTGCTCTCTTTGAGAATGGGTCACATATTGCCACCATCAGATTGAGTCTAAACTGATGTAATTTGCTGGTTGCTTGCATGTAAGGCGTGTACCTCAAAAGTGAATAAGCCACGTGGTCACAGCGTACATTGAGCCTTTACCCTATTGGTGACTTCAGTCCAGTTTTGAATCTCTCTTCTAAAATCTCAAAGGACTCCTTGTACCAAATTCTTATGAATCCGATTTGGCTCTTCTCATAAAAATACTTATGAGACTCGGTGGTTATGGTGTATTTTCCAGTGTCAGGCCAAAGGGGATCATGCTACGTCTGTTTCTGTAGTGTAGTGGTTATCACGTTCGCTTAACACGCGAAAGGTCCCCAGCTCGAAACTGGGCAGAAACAACTTCCTATGTCTCAACTATTTTCCAACACAGTGAGGTCAGAATGTTCTGGCAGAAAATGTATGTGACTCATAGCATCTCCATTCGCCATTGCTGTCATCCACATTGAGTGTGATTTTGCAGATGCGGCGTCGAATTTGAGAAACTCTAGGAATGGCAAACTTTCCGTTATCTCTCAGTCTGTCACTTCTTTGTCTGTCACCCTCAAGCTCAAGCCAAGGTCATGCAAGGCTCATCCCAGGGGTTTGAAAGCAGACACCACCAAAGAGAGGAACCTCCCAAATGGAAGCAGCATTAGAGATTCTGAACTGCTTGTTGAACAGAAGACAGAGGTATGTTATGTCGCTTGTTTCTTCTCTTTGTGAGAGATTTGGGACAGTAAGCTATACTTCAGTTTTCACAAAGAGCTCAATGTAACAAATTCCTAACATTCGGATGTGGCTACTCTAACGAGAAAAACAAATTGGACCCACACGTATTTGTGGGTCAAGCAGAGGTGCTTGGTGACATGTCAGTTTCTGTAGTGTAGTGGTTATCACGTTCGCTTCACACGCGAAATGTCCCCAGCTCGAAACTGGGCAGAAACATCTTTGTGCGATGATGCTTTAGTCAAACTACTTGGGACCCAACTTCTGTGTCTCCGTTTGATATACTGGGTTTCAGAGACTGTTGTTCCAAGGATCCATGAAGACAATAACACTTGATGTTTTTCACAGTGAGAGTGTTTTTAAAGATGTGGTGGCAACATTGAGAAAAAATTGGGATGGCAAGGCTTATTCCAGGGGTTTTGAAAGGAGACACCAGCAAAGAGAAGAACCTCCCAGATGACTATTAAGGCCCAGTTGGGTTCAGTATTCATCCCAAATGCAGTATACTCTGAGCATATATGAAATCTTTGCAAATTCAGTGTACACAAAGTCGCCAATGTAAGTCCTCAGTCCTTTTCAAAATCCAGTTTACTGGAGTAGAAAGCCAGTTCAGCAAAAGATTTCTCATCATCCCCCCAACAGAAAGAGTACAATGTATTAAAAGTCAGAACAGCGCCACCTTTTTTTAGAAATGGCCGAGTTTTGCAGTGAAGCAGTCCTCGTTAGTATAGTGGCAAGTATCTCCGCCTGTCACGCGGAAGACCGGGGTTCGATTCCCCGATGAGGAGTCCATCTTTGTTTTCTACTCAATCTTCACAACAGGGCAAATCAGAAGTAATGCTCCAGTATGCAGCTCTCAAGGTTAGGCTTTAATCCCATCCCCCGAAACAACTGCCTTCAACCATTAATGTAGTAACAGTGGTACCTGGATCACAACAACCACACACAACCTGCCTGCTCTCTTTGAGAATGGGTCACATATTGCCACCATCAGATTGAGTCTAAACTGATGTTATTTGCTGGTTGCTTGCATGTAAGGCGTGTACCTCAAAAGTGAACAAGCCACGTGGTCACAGCGTACATTGAGCCTTTACCCTATTGGTGACTTCAGTCCAGTTTTGAATCTCTCTTCTGAAATCTCAAAGGACTCCTTGTACCAAATTCTTATGAATCCGATTTGGCTCTTCTCATAAAAATACTTATGAGACTCGGTGGTTATGGTGTATTTTCCAGTGTCAGGCCAAAGGGGATCATGCTACGTCTGTTTCTGTAGTGTAGTGGTTATCACGTTCGCTTAACACGCGAAAGGTCCCCAGCTCGAAACTGGGCAGAAACAACTTCCTATGTCTCAACTATTTTCCAACACAGTGAGGTCAGAATGTTCTGGCAGAAAATGTATGTGACTCATAGCATCTCCATTCACCATTGCTGTCATCCACATTGAGTGTGATTTTGCAGATGCGGCGTCGAATTTGAGAAACTCTAGGAATGGCAAACTTTCCGTTATCTCTCAGTCTGTCACTGCTTTGTCTGTCACCCTCAAGCTCAAGCCAAGGTCATGCAAGGCTCATCCCAGGGGTTTGAAAGCAGACACCAGCAAAGAGAGGAACCTCCCAAATGGAAGCAGCATTAGAGATTCTGAACTGCTTGTTGAACAGAAGACAGAGGTATGTTATGTCGCTTGTTTCTTCTCTTTGTGAGAGATTTGGGACAGTAAGCTATACTTCAGTTTTCACAAAGAGCTCAATGTAACAAATTCCTAACATTCGGATGTGGCTACTCTAACGAGAAAAACAAATTGGACCCACACGTATTTGTGGGTCAAGCAGAGGTGCTTGGTGACATGTCAGTTTCTGTAGTGTAGTGGTTATCACGTTCGCTTCACACGCGAAAGGTCCCCAGCTCGAAACTGGGCAGAAACATCTTTGTGCGATGATGCTTTAGTCAAACTACTTGGGACCCAACTTCTGTGTCTCCGTTTGATATACTGGGTTTCACAGACTGTTGTTCCAAGGATCCATGAAGACAATAACACTTGATGTTTTTCACAGTGAGAGTGTTTTTAAAGATGTGGTGGCAACATTGAGAAAAAATTGGGATGGCAAGGCTTATTCCAGGGGTTTTGAAAGGAGACACCAGCAAAGAGAAGAACCTCCCAGATGACTATTAAGGCCCAGTTGGGTTCAGTATTCATCCCAAATGCAGTATACTCTGAGCATATATGAAATCTTTGCAAATTCAGTGTACACAAAGTCGCCAATGTAAGTCCTCAGTCCTTTTCAAAATCCCGTCTACTGGAGTAGAAAGCCAGTTCACCAAAAGATTTCTCATCATCCCCCCAACAGAAAGAGTACAATGTATTAAAAGTCAGAACAGCGCCACCTTTTTTTAGAAATGGCCGAGTTTTGCAGTGAAGCAGTCCTCGTTAGTATAGTGGCAAGTATCTCCGCCTGTCACGCGGAAGACCGGGGTTCGATTCCCCGACGAGGAGTCCATCTTTGTTTTCTACTCAATCTTCACAACAGGGCAAATCAGAAGTAATGCTCAAGTATGCAGCTCTCAAGGTTAGGCTTTAATCCCATCCCCCGAAACAACTGCCTTCAACCATTAATGTAGTAACAGTGGTACCTGGATCACAACAACCACACACAACCTGCCTGCTCTCTTTGAGAATGGGTCACATATTGCCACCATCAGATTGAGTCTAAACTGATGTTATTTGCTGGTTGCTTGCATGTAAGGCGTGTACCTCAAAAGTGAATAAGCCACGTGGTCACAGCGTACATTGAGCCTTTACCCTATTGGTGACTTCAGTCCAGTTTTGAATCTCTCTTCTGAAATCTCAAAGGACTCCTTGTACCAAATTCTTATGAATCCGATTTGGCTCTTCTCATAAAAATACTTATGAGACTCGGTGGTTATGGTGTATTTTCCAGTGTCAGGCCAAAGGGGATCATGCTACGTCTGTTTCTGTAGTGTAGTGGTTATCACGTTCGCTTAACACGCGAAAGGTCCCCAGCTCGAAACTGGGCAGAAACAACTTCCTATGTCTCAACTATTTTCCAACACAGTGAGGTCAGAATGTTCTGGCAGAAAATGTATGTGACTCATAGCATCTCCATTCGCCATTGCTGTCATCCACATTGAGTGTGATTTTGCAGATGCGGCGTCGAATTTGAGAAACTCTAGGAATGGCAAACTTTCCGTTATCTCTCAGTCTGTCACTGCTTTGTCTGTCACCCTCAAGCTCAAGCCAAGGTCATGCAAGGCTCATCCCAGGGGTTTGAAAGCAGACACCACCAAAGAGAGGAACCTCCCAAATGGAAGCAGCATTAGAGATTCTGAACTGCTTGTTGAACAGAAGACAGAGGTATGTTATGTCGCTTGTTTCTTCTCTTTGTGAGAGATTTGGGACAGTAAGCTATACTTCAGTTTTCACAAAGAGCTCAATGTAACAAATTCCTAACATTCGGATGTGGCTACTCTAACGAGAAAAACAAATTGGACCCACACGTATTTGTGGGTCAAGCAGAGGTGCTTGGTGACATGTCAGTTTCTGTAGTGTAGTGGTTATCACGTTCGCTTCACACGCGAAAGGTCCCCAGCTCGAAACTGGGCAGAAACATCTTTGTGCGATGATGCTTTAGTCAAACTACTTGGGACCCAACTTCTGTGTCTCCGTTTGATATACTGGGTTTCAGAGACTGTTGTTCCAAGGATCCATGAAGACAATAACACTTGATGTTTTTCACAGTGAGAGTGTTTTTAAAGATGTGGTGGCAACATTGAGAAAAAATTGGGATGGCAAGGCTTATTCCAGGGGTTTTGAAAGGAGACACCAGCAAAGAGAAGAACCTCCCAGATGACTATTAAGGCCCAGTTGGGTTCAGTATTCATCCCAAATGCAGTATACTCTGAGCATATATGAAATCTTTGCAAATTCAGTGTACACAAAGTCGCCAATGTAAGTCCTCAGTCCTTTTCAAAATCCAGTTTACTGGAGTAGAAAGCCAGTTCAGCAAAAGATTTCTCATCATCCCCCCAACAGAAAGAGTACAATGTATTAAAAGTCAGAACAGCGCCACCTTTTTTTAGAAATGGCCGAGTTTTGCAGTGAAGCAGTCCTCGTTAGTATAGTGGCAAGTATCTCCGCCTGTCACGCGGAAGACCGGGGTTCGATTCCCCGACGAGGAGTCCATCTTTGTTTTCTACTCAATCTTCACAACAGGGCAAATCAGAAGTAATGCTCCAGTATGCAGCTCTCAAGGTTAGGCTTTAATCCCATCCCCCGAAACAACTGCCTTCAACCATTAATGTAGTAACAGTGGTACCTGGATCACAACAACCACACACAACCTGCCTGCTCTCTTTGAGAATGGGTCACATATTGCCACCATCAGATTGAGTCTAAACTGATGTTATTTGCTGGTTGCTTGCATGTAAGGCGTGTACCTCAAAAGTGAATAAGCCACGTGGTCACAGCGTACATTGAGCCTTTACCCTATTGGTGACTTCAGTCCAGTTTTGAATCTCTCTTCTGAAATCTCAAAGGACTCCTTGTACCAAATTCTTATGAATCCGATTTGGCTCTTCTCATAAAAATACTTATGAGACTCGGTGGTTATGGTGTATTTTCCAGTGTCAGGCCAAAGGGGATCATGCTACGTCTGTTTCTGTAGTGTAGTGGTTATCACGTTCGCTTAACACGCGAAAGGTCCCCAGCTCGAAACTGGGCAGAAACAACTTCCTATGTCTCAACTATTTTCCAACACAGTGAGGTCAGAATGTTCTGGCAGAAAATGTATGTGACTCATAGCATCTCCATTCGCCATTGCTGTCATCCACATTGAGTGTGATTTTGCAGATGCGGCGTCGAATTTGAGAAACTCTAGGAATGGCAAACTTTCCGTTATCTCTCAGTCTGTCACTGCTTTGTCTGTCACCCTCAAGCTCAAGCCAAGGTCATGCAAGGCTCATCCCAGGGGTTTGAAAGCAGACACCAGCAAAGAGAGGAACCTCCCAAATGGAAGCAGCATTAGAGATTCTGAACTGCTTGTTGAACAGAAGACAGAGGTATGTTATGTCGCTTGTTTCTTCTCTTTGTGAGAGATTTGGGACAGTAAGCTATACTTCAGTTTTCACAAAGAGCTCAATGTAACAAATTCCTAACATTCGGATGTGGCTACTCTAACGAGAAAAACAAATTGGACCCACACGTATTTGTGGGTCAAGCAGAGGTGCTTGGTGACATGTCAGTTTCTGTAGTGTAGTGGTTATCACGTTCGCTTCACACGCGAAAGGTCCCCAGCTCGAAACTGGGCAGAAACATCTTTGTGCGATGATGCTTTAGTCAAACTACTTGGGACCCAACTTCTGTGTCTCCGTTTGATATACTGGGTTTCACAGACTGTTGTTCCAAGGATCCATGAAGAAAATAACACTTGATGTTTTTCACAGTGAGAGTGTTTTTAAAGATGTGGTGGCAACATTGAGAAAAAATTGGGATGGCAAGGCTTATTCCAGGGGTTTTGAAAGGAGACACCAGCAAAGAGAAGAACCTCCCAGATGACTATTAAGGCCCAGTTGGGTTCAGTATTCATCCCAAATGCAGTATACTCTGAGCATATATGAAATCTTTGCAAATTCAGTGTACACAAAGTCGCCAATGTAAGTCCTCAGTCCTTTTCAAAATCCCGTCTACTGGAGTAGAAAGCCAGTTCACCAAAAGATTTCTCATCATCCCCACAACAGAAAGAGTACAATGTATTAAAAGTCAGAACAGCGCCACCTTTTTTTAGAAATGGCCGAGTTTTGCAGTGAAGCAGTCCTCGTTAGTATAGTGGCAAGTATCTCCGCCTGTCACGCGGAAGACCGGGGTTCGATTCCCCGACGAGGAGTCCATCTTTGTTTTCTACTCAATCTTCACAACAGGGCAAATCAGAAGTAATGCTCAAGTATGCAGCTCTCAAGGTTAGGCTTTAATCCCATCCCCCGAAACAACTGCCTTCAACCATTAATGTAGTAACAGTGGTACCTGGATCACAACAACCACACACAACCTGCCTGCTCTCTTTGAGAATGGGTCACATATTGCCACCATCAGATTGAGTCTAAACTGATGTTATTTGCTGGTTGCTTGCATGTAAGGCGTGTACCTCAAAAGTGAATAAGCCACGTGGTCACAGCGTACATTGAGCCTTTACCCTATTGGTGACTTCAGTCCAGTTTTGAATCTCTCTTCTGAAATCTCAAAGGACTCCTTGTACCAAATTCTTATGAATCCGATTTGGCTCTTCTCATAAAAATACTTATGAGACTCGGTGGTTATGGTGTATTTTCCAGTGTCAGGCCAAAGGGGATCATGCTACGTCTGTTTCTGTAGTGTAGTGGTTATCACGTTCGCTTAACACGCGAAAGGTCCCCAGCTCGAAACTGGGCAGAAACAACTTCCTATGTCTCAACTATTTTCCAACACAGTGAGGTCAGAATGTTCTGGCAGAAAATGTATGTGACTCATAGCATCTCCATTCGCCATTGCTGTCATCCACATTGAGTGTGATTTTGCAGATGCGGCGTCGAATTTGAGAAACTCTAGGAATGGCAAACTTTCCGTTATCTCTCAGTCTGTCACTGCTTTGTCTGTCACCCTCAAGCTCAAGCCAAGGTCATGCAAGGCTCATCCCAGGGGTTTGAAAGCAGACACCACCAAAGAGAGGAACCTCCCAAATGGAAGCAGCATTAGAGATTCTGAACTGCTTGTTGAACAGAAGACAGAGGTATGTTATGTCGCTTGTTTCTTCTCTTTGTGAGAGATTTGGGACAGTAAGCTATACTTCAGTTTTCACAAAGAGCTCAATGTAACAAATTCCTAACATTCGGATGTGGCTACTCTAACGAGAAAAACAAATTGGACCCACACGTATTTGTGGGTCAAGCAGAGGTGCTTGGTGACATGTCAGTTTCTGTAGTGTAGTGGTTATCACGTTCGCTTCACACGCGAAAGGTCCCCAGCTCGAAACTGGGCAGAAACATCTTTGTGCGATGATGCTTTAGTCAAACTACTTGGGACCCAACTTCTGTGTCTCCGTTTGATATACTGGGTTTCAGAGACTGTTGTTCCAAGGATCCATGAAGACAATAACACTTGATGTTTTTCACAGTGAGAGTGTTTTTAAAGATGTGGTGGCAACATTGAGAAAAAATTGGGATGGCAAGGCTTATTCCAGGGGTTTTGAAAGGAGACACCAGCAAAGAGAATAACCTCCCAGATGACTATTAAGGCCCCGTTGGGTTCAGTATTCATCCCAAATGCAGTATACTCTGAGCATATATGAAATCTTTGCAAATTCAGTGTACACAAAGTCGCCAATGTAAGTCCTCAGTCCTTTTCAAAATCCAGTTTACTGGAGTAGAAAGCCAGTTCACCAAAAGATTTCTCATCATCCCCCCAACAGAAAGAGTACAATGTATTAAAAGTCAGAACAGCGCCACCTTTTTTTAGAAATGGCCGAGTTTTGCAGTGAAGCAGTCCTCGTTAGTATAGTGGCAAGTATCTCCGCCTGTCACGCGGAAGACCGGGGTTCGATTCCCCGACGAGGAGTCCATCTTTGTTTTCTACTCAATCTTCACAACAGGGCAAATCAGAAGTAATGCTCCAGTATGCAGCTCTCAAGGTTAGGGTTTAATCCCATCCCCCGAAACAACTGCCTTCAACCATTAATGTAGTAACAGTGGTACCTGGATCACAACAACCACACACAACCTGCCTGCTCTCTTTGAGAATGGGTCACATATTGCCACCATCAGATTGAGTCTAAACTGATGTTATTTGCTGGTTGCTTGCATGTAAGGCGTGTACCTCAAAAGTGAATAAGCCACGTGGTCACAGCGTACATTGAGCCTTTACCCTATTGGTGACTTCAGTCCAGTTTTGAATCTCTCTTCTGAAATCTCAAAGGACTCCTTGTACCAAATTCTTATGAATCCGATTTGGCTCTTCTCATAAAAATACTTATGAGACTCGGTGGTTATGGTGTATTTTCCAGTGTCAGGCCAAAGGGGATCATGCTACGTCTGTTTCTGTAGTGTAGTGGTTATCACGTTTGCTTAACACGCGAAAGGTCCCCAGCTCGAAACTGGGCAGAAACAACTTCCTATGTCTCAACTATTTTCCAACACAGTGAGGTCAGAATGTTCTGGCAGCAAATGTATGTGACTCATAGCATCTCCATTCGCCATTGCTGTCATCCACATTGAGTGTGATTTTGCAGATGCGGCGTCGAATTTGAGAAACTCTAGGAATGGCAAACTTTCCGTTATCTCTCAGTCTGTCACTTCTTTGTCTGTCACCCTCAAGCTCAAGCCAAGGTCATGCAAGGCTCATCCCAGGGGTTTGAAAGCAGACACCAGCAAAGAGAGGAACCTCCCAAATGGAAGCAGCATTAGAGATTCTGAACTGCTTGTTGAACAGAAGACAGAGGTATGTTATGTCGCTTGTTTCTTCTCTTTGTGAGAGATTTGGGACAGTAAGCTATACTTCAGTTTTCACAAAGAGCTCAATGTAACAAATTCCTAACATTCGGATGTGGCTACTCTAACGAGAAAAACAAATTGGACCCACACGTATTTGTGGGTCAAGCAGAGGTGCTTGGTGACATGTCAGTTTCTGTAGTGTAGTGGTTATCACGTTCGCTTCACACGCGAAAGGTCCCCAGCTCGAAACTGGGCAGAAACATCTTTGTGCGATGATGCTTTAGTCAAACTACTTGGGACCCAACTTCTGTGTCTCCGTTTGATATACTGGGTTTCAGAGACTGTTGTTCCAAGGATCCATGAAGACAATAACACTTGATGTTTTTCACAGTGAGAGTGTTTTTAAAGATGTGGTGGCAACATTGAGAAAAAATTGGGATGGCAAGGCTTATTCCAGGGGTTTTGAAAGGAGACACCAGCAAAGAGAATAACCTCCCAGATGACTATTAAGGCCCAGTTGGGTTCAGTATTCATCCCAAATGCAGTATACTCTGAGCATATATGAAATCTTTGCAAATTCAGTGTACACAAAGTCGCCAATGTAAGTCCTCAGTCCTTTTCAAAATCCAGTTTACTGGAGTAGAAAGCCAGTTCACCAAAAGATTTCTCATCATCCCCCCAACAGAAAGAGTACAATGTATTAAAAGTCAGAACAGCGCCACCTTTTTTTAGAAATGGCCGAGTTTTGCAGTGAAGCAGTCCTCGTTAGTATAGTGGCAAGTATCTCCGCCTGTCACGCGGAAGACCGGGGTTCGATTCCCCGACGAGGAGTCCATCTTTGTTTTCTACTCAATCTTCACAACAGGGCAAATCAGAAGTAATGCTCCAGTATGCAGCTCTCAAGGTTAGGGTTTAATCCCATCCCCCGAAACAACTGCCTTCAACCATTAATGTAGTAACAGTGGTACCTGGATCACAACAACCACACACAACCTGCCTGCTCTCTTTGAGAATGGGTCACATATTGCCACCATCAGATTGAGTCTAAACTGATGTTATTTGCTGGTTGCTTGCATGTAAGGCGTGTACCTCAAAAGTGAATAAGCCACGTGGTCACAGCGTACATTGAGCCTTTACCCTATTGGTGACTTCAGTCCAGTTTTGAATCTCTCTTCTGAAATCTCAAAGGACTCCTTGTACCAAATTCTTATGAATCCGATTTGGCTCTTCTCATAAAAATACTTATGAGACTCGGTGGTTATGGTGTATTTTCCAGTGTCAGGCCAAAGGGGATCATGCTACGTCTGTTTCTGTAGTGTAGTGGTTATCACGTTCGCTTAACACGCAAAAGGTCCCCAGCTCGAAACTGGGCAGAAACAACTTCCTATGTCTCAACTATTTTCCAACACAGTGAGGTCAGAATGTTCTGGCAGCAAATGTATGTGACTCATAGCATCTCCATTCGCCATTGCTGTCATCCACATTGAGTGTGATTTTGCAGATGCGGCGTCGAATTTGAGAAACTCTAGGAATGGCAAACTTTCCGTTATCCTTCAGTCTGTCACTTCTTTGTCTGTCACCCTCAAGCTCAAGCCAAGGTCATGCAAGGCTCATCCCAGGGGTTTGAAAGCAGACACCAGCAAAGAGAGGAACCTCCCAAATGGAAGCAGCATTAGAGATTCTGAACTGCTTGTTGAACAGAAGACAGAGGTATGTTATGTCGCTTGTTTCTTCTCTTTGTGAGAGATTTGGGACAGTAAGCTATACTTCAGTTTTCACAAAGAGCTCAATGTAACAAATTCCTAACATTCGGATGTGGCTACTCTAACGAGAAAAACAAATTGGACCCACACGTATTTGTGGGTCAAGCAGAGGTGCTTGGTGACATGTCAGTTTCTGTAGTGTAGTGGTTATCACGTTCGCTTCACACGCGAAAGGTCCCCAGCTCGAAACTGGGCAGAAACATCTTTGTGCGATGATGCTTTAGTCAAACTACTTGGGACCCAACTTCTGTGTCTCCGTTTGATATACTGGGTTTCAGAGACTGTTGTTCCAAGGATCCATGAAGACAATAACACTTGATGTTTTTCACAGTGAGAGTGTTTTTAAAGATGTGGTGGCAACATTGAGAAAAAATTGGGATGGCAAGGCTTATTCCAGGGGTTTTGAAAGGAGACACCAGCAAAGAGAAGAACCTCCCAGATGACTATTAAGGCCCAGTTGGGTTCAGTATTCATCCCAAATGCAGTATACTCTGAGCATATATGAAATCTTTGCAAATTCAGTGTACACAAAGTCGCCAATGTAAGTCCTCAGTCCTTTTCAAAATCCAGTTTACTGGAGTAGAAAGCAAGTTCACCAAAAGATTTCTCATCATCCCCCCAACAGAAAGAGTACAATGTATTAAAAGTCAGAACAGCGCCACCTTTTTTTAGAAATGGCCGAGTTTTGCAGTGAAGCAGTCCTCGTTAGTATAGTGGCAAGTATCTCCGCCTGTCACGCGGAAGACCGGGGTTCGATTCCCCGACGAGGAGTCCATCTTTGTTTTCTACTCAATCTTCACAACAGGGCAAATCAGAAGTAATGCTCCAGTATGCAGCTCTCAAGGTTAGGGTTTAATCCCATCCCCCGAAACAACTGCCTTCAACCATTAATGTAGTAACAGTGGTACCTGGATCACAACAACCACACACAACCTGCCTGCTCTCTTTGAGAATGGGTCACATATTGCCACCATCAGATTGAGTCTAAACTGATGTTATTTGCTGGTTGCTTGCATGTAAGGCGTGTACCTCAAAAGTGAATAAGCCACGTGGTCACAGCGTACATTGAGCCTTTACCCTATTGGTGACTTCAGTCCAGTTTTGAATCTCTCTTCTGAAATCTCAAAGGACTCCTTGTACCAAATTCTTATGAATCCGATTTGGCTCTTCTCATAAAAATACTTATGAGACTCGGTGGTTATGGTGTATTTTCCAGTGTCAGGCCAAATGGGATCATGCTACGTCTGTTTCTGTAGTGTAGTGGTTATCACGTTCGCTTAACACGCGAAAGGTCCCCAGCTCGAAACTGGGCAGAAACAACTTCCTATGTCTCAACTATTTCCAACACAGTGAGGTCAGAATGTTCTGGCAGAAAATGTATGTGACTCATAGCATCTCCATTCGCCATTGCTGTCATCCACATTGAGTGTGATTTTGCAGATGCGGCGTCGAATTTGAGAAACTCTAGGAATGGCAAACTTTCCGTTATCTCTCAGTCTGTCACTGCTTTGTCTGTCACCCTCAAGCTCAAGCCAAGGTCATGCAAGGCTCATCCCAGGGGTTTGAAAGCAGACACCAGCAAAGAGAGGAACCTCCCAAATGGAAGCAGCATTAGAGATTCTGAACTGCTTGTTGAACAGAAGACAGAGGTATGTTATGTCGCTTGTTTCTTCTCTTTGTGAGAGATTTGGGACAGTAAGCTATACTTCAGTTTTCACAAAGAGCTCAATGTAACAAATTCCTAACATTCGGATGTGGCTACTCTAACGAGAAAAACAAATTGGACCCACACGTATTTGTGGGTCAAGCAGAGGTGCTTGGTGACATGTCAGTTTCTGTAGTGTAGTGGTTATCACGTTCGCTTCACACGCGAAAGGTCCCCAGCTCGAAAACTGGGCAGAAACATCTTTGTGCGATGATGCTTTAGTCAAACTACTTGGGACCCAACTTCTGTGTCTCCGTTTGATATACTGGGTTTCAGAGACTGTTGTTCCAAGGATCCATGAAGACAATAACACTTGATGTTTTTCACAGTGAGAGTGTTTTTAAAGATGTGGTGGCAACATTGAGAAAAATTGGGAAGGCAAGGCTTATTCCAGGGGTTTTGAAAGAAGACACCAGCAAAGAGAAGAACCTCCCAGATGACTATTAAGGCCCAGTTGGGATCAGTATTCATCCCAAATGCAGTATACTCTGAGCATATATGAAATCTTTGCAAATTCAGTGTACACAAAGTCGCCAATGTAAGTCCTCAGTCCTTTTCAAAATCCAGTTTACTGGAGTAGAAAGCCAGTTCACCAAAAGATTTCTCATCATCCCCCCAACAGAAAGAGTACAATGTATTAAAAGTCAGAACAGCGCCACCTTTTTTTAGAAATGGCCGAGTTTTGCAGTGAAGCAGTCCTCGTTAGTATAGTGGCAAGTATCTCCGCCTGTCACGCGGAAGACCGGGGTTCGATTCCCCGACGAGGAGTCCATCTTTGTTTTCTACTCAATCTTCACAACAGGGCAAATCAGAAGTAATGCTCCAGTATGCAGCTCTCAAGGTTAGGCTTTAATCCCATCCCCCGAAACAACTGCCTTCAGCCATTAATGTAGTAACAGTGGTACCTGGATCACAACAACCACACACAACCTGCCTGCTCCCTTTGAGAATGGGTCACATATTGCCACCATCAGATTGAGTCTAAACTGATGTTATTTGCTGGTTGCTTGCATGTAAGGCGTGTACCTCAAAAGTGAATAAGCCACGTGGTCACAGCTTACATTGAGCCTTTACCCTATTGGTGACTTCAGTCCAGTTTTGAATCTCTCTTCTGAAATCTCAAAGGACTCCTTGTACCAAATTCTTATGAATCCGATTTGGCTCTTCTCATAAAAATACTTATGAGACTCGGTGGTTATGGTGTATTTTCCAGTGTCAGGCCAAAGGGTATCATGCTACGTCTGTTTCTGTAGTGTAGTGGTTATCACGTTCGCTTAACACGCGAAAGGTCCCCAGCTCGAAACTGGGCAGAAACAACTTCCTATGTCTCAGCTATTTTCCAACACAGTGAGGTCAGAATGTTCTGGCAGAAAATGTATGTGACTCATAGCATCTCCATTCGCCATTGCTGTCATCCACATTGAGTGTGATTTTGCAGATGCGGCGTCGAATTTGAGAAACTCTAGGAATGGCAAACTTTCCGTTATCTCTCAGTCTGTCACTGCTTTGTCTGTCACCCTCAAGCTCAAGCCAAGGTCATGCAAGGCTCATCCCAGGGGTTTGAAAGCAGACACCAGCAAAGAGAGGAACCTCCCAAATGGAAGCAGCATTAGAGATTCTGAACTGCTTGTTGAACAGAAGACAGAGGTATGTTATGTCGCTTGTTTCTTCTCTTTGTGAGAGATTTGGGACAGTAAGCTATACTTCAGTTTTCACAAAGAGCTCAATGTAACAAATTCCTAACATTCGGATGTGGCTACTCTAACGAGAAAAACAAATTGGACCCACACGTATTTGTGGGTCAAGCAGAGGTGCTTGGTGACATGTCAGTTTCTGTAGTGTAGTGGTTATCACGTTCGCTTCACACGCGAAAGGTCCCCAGCTCGAAACTGGGCAGAAACATCTTTGTGCGATGATGCTTTAGTCAAACTACTTGGGACCCAACTTCTGTGTCTCCGTTTGATATACTGGGTTTCAGAGACTGTTGTTCCAAGGATCCATGAAGACAATAACACTTGATGTTTTTCACAGTGAGAGTGTTTTTAAAGATGTGGTGGCAACATTGAGAAAAAATTGGGATGGCAAGGCTTATTCCAGGGGTTTTGAAAGGAGACACCAGCAAAGAGAAGAACCTCCCAGATGACTATTAAGGCCCAGTTGGGTTCAGTATTCATCCCAAATGCAGTATACTCTGAGCATATATGAAATCTTTGCAAATTCAGTGTACACAAAGTCGCCAATGTAAGTCCTCAGTCCTTTTCAAAATCCAGTTTACTGGAGTAGAAAGCCAGTTCACCAAAAGATTTCTCATCATCCCCCCAACAGAAAGAGTACAATGTATTAAAAGTCAGAACAGCGCCACCTTTTTTTAGAAATGGCCGAGTTTTGCAGTGAAGCAGTCCTCGTTAGTATAGTGGCAAGTATCTCCGCCTGTCACGCGGAAGACCGGGGTTCGATTCCCCGACGAGGAGTCCATCTTTGTTTTCTACTCAATCTTCACAACAGGGCAAATCAGAAGTAATGCTCCAGTATGCAGCTCTCAAGGTTAGGGTTTAATCCCATCCCCCGAAACAACTGCCTTCAACCATTAATGTAGTAACAGTGGTACCTGGATCACAACAACCACACACAACCTGCCTGCTCTCTTTGAGAATGGGTCACATATTGCCACCATCAGATTGAGTCTAAACTGATGTTATTTGCTGGTTGCTTGCATGTAAGGCGTGTACCTCAAAAGTGAATAAGCCACGTGGTCACAGCGTACATTGAGCCTTTACCCTATTGGTGACTTCAGTCCAGTTTTGAATCTCTCTTCTGAAATCTCAAAGGACTCCTTGTACCAAATTCTTATGAATCCGATTTGGCTCTTCTCATAAAAATACTTATGAGACTCGGTGGTTATGGTGTATTTTCCAGTGTCAGGCCAAAGGGGATCATGCTACGTCTGTTTCTGTAGTGTAGTGGTTATCACGTTCGCTTAACACGCGAAAGGTCCCCAGCTCGAAACTGGGCAGAAACAACTTCCTATGTCTCAACTATTTTCCAACACAGTGAGGTCAGAATGTTCTGGCAGCAAATGTATGTGACTCATAGCATCTCCATTCGCCATTGCTGTCATCCACATTGAGTGTGATTTTGCAGATGCGGCGTCGAATTTGAGAAACTCTAGGAATGGCAAACTTTCCGTTATCTCTCAGTCTGTCACTTCTTTGTCTGTCACCCTCAAGCTCAAGCCAAGGTCATGCAAGGCTCATCCCAGGGGTTTGAAAGCAGACACCAGCAAAGAGAGGAACCTCCCAAATGGAAGCAGCATTAGAGATTCTGAACTGCTTGTTGAACAGAAGACAGAGGTATGTTATGTCGCTTGTTTCTTCTCTTTGTGAGAGATTTGGGACAGTAAGCTATACTTCAGTTTTCACAAAGAGCTCAATGTAACAAATTCCTAACATTCGGATGTGGCTACTCTAACGAGAAAAACAAATTGGACCCACACGTATTTGTGGGTCAAGCAGAGGTGCTTGGTGACATGTCAGTTTCTGTAGTGTAGTGGTTATCACGTTCGCTTCACACGCGAAAGGTCCCCAGCTCGAAACTGGGCAGAAACATCTTTGTGCGATGATGCTTTAGTCAAACTACTTGGGACCCAACTTCTGTGTCTCCGTTTGATATACTGGGTTTCACAGACTGTTGTTCCAAGGATCCATGAAGACAATAACACTTGATGTTTTTCACAGTGAGAGTGTTTTTAAAGATGTGGTGGCAACATTGAGAAAAAATTGGGATGGCAAGGCTTATTCCAGGGGTTTTGAAAGGAGACACCAGCAAAGAGAAGAACCTCCCAGATGACTATTAAGGCCCAGTTGGGTTCAGTATTCATCCCAAATGCAGTATACTCTGAGCATATATGAAATCTTTGCAAATTCAGTGTACACAAAGTCGCCAATGTAAGTCCTCAGTCCTTTTCAAAATCCCGTCTACTGGAGTAGAAAGCCAGTTCACCAAAAGATTTCTCATCATCCCCACAACAGAAAGAGTACAATGTATTAAAAGTCAGAACAGCGCCACCTTTTTTTAGAAATGGCCGAGTTTTGCAGTGAAGCAGTCCTCGTTAGTATAGTGGCAAGTATCTCCGCCTGTCACGCGGAAGACCGGGGTTCGATTCCCCGACGAGGAGTCCATCTTTGTTTTCTACTCAATCTTCACAACAGGGCAAATCAGAAGTAATGCTCAAGTATGCAGCTCTCAAGGTTAGGCTTTAATCCCATCCCCCGAAACAACTGCCTTCAACCATTAATGTAGTAACAGTGGTACCTGGATCACAACAACCACACACAACCTGCCTGCTCTCTTTGAGAATGGGTCACATATTGCCACCATCAGATTGAGTCTAAACTGATGTTATTTGCTGGTTGCTTGCATGTAAGGCGTGTACCTCAAAAGTGAATAAGCCACGTGGTCACAGCGTACATTGAGCCTTTACCCTATTGGTGACTTCAGTCCAGTTTTGAATCTCTCTTCTGAAATCTCAAAGGACTCCTTGTACCAAATTCTTATGAATCCGATTTGGCTCTTCTCATAAAAATACTTATGAGACTCGGTGGTTATGGTGTATTTTCCAGTGTCAGGCCAAAGGGGATCATGCTACGTCTGTTTCTGTAGTGTAGTGGTTATCACGTTCGCTTAACACGCGAAAGGTCCCCAGCTCGAAACTGGGCAGAAACAACTTCCTATGTCTCAACTATTTTCCAACACAGTGAGGTCAGAATGTTCTGGCAGAAAATGTATGTGACTCATAGCATCTCCATTCGCCATTGCTGTCATCCACATTGAGTGTGATTTTGCAGATGCGGCGTCGAATTTGAGAAACTCTAGGAATGGCAAACTTTCCGTTATCTCTCAGTCTGTCACTGCTTTGTCTGTCACCCTCAAGCTCAAGCCAAGGTCATGCAAGGCTCATCCCAGGGGTTTGAAAGCAGACACCACCAAAGAGAGGAACCTCCCAAATGGAAGCAGCATTAGAGATTCTGAACTGCTTGTTGAACAGAAGACAGAGGTATGTTATGTCGCTTGTTTCTTCTCTTTGTGAGAGATTTGGGACAGTAAGCTATACTTCAGTTTTCACAAAGAGCTCAATGTAACAAATTCCTAACATTCGGATGTGGCTACTCTAACGAGAAAAACAAATTGGACCCACACGTATTTGTGGGTCAAGCAGAGGTGCTTGGTGACATGTCAGTTTCTGTAGTGTAGTGGTTATCACGTTCGCTTCACACGCGAAAGGTCCCCAGCTCGAAACTGGGCAGAAACATCTTTGTGCGATGATGCTTTAGTCAAACTACTTGGGACCCAACTTCTGTGTCTCCGTTTGATATACTGGGTTTCAGAGACTGTTGTTCCAAGGATCCATGAAGACAATAACACTTGATGTTTTTCACAGTGAGAGTGTTTTTAAAGATGTGGTGGCAACATTGAGAAAAAATTGGGATGGCAAGGCTTATTCCAGGGGTTTTGAAAGGAGACACCAGCAAAGAGAATAACCTCCCAGATGACTATTAAGGCCCAGTTGGGTTCAGTATTCATCCCAAATGCAGTATACTCTGAGCATATATGAAATCTTTGCAAATTCAGTGTACACAAAGTCGCCAATGTAAGTCCTCAGTCCTTTTCAAAATCCAGTTTACTGGAGTAGAAAGCCAGTTCACCAAAAGATTTCTCATCATCCCCCCAACAGAAAGAGTACAATGTATTAAAAGTCAGAACAGCGCCACCTTTTTTTAGAAATGGCCGAGTTTTGCAGTGAAGCAGTCCTCGTTAGTATAGTGGCAAGTATCTCCGCCTGTCACGCGGAAGACCGGGGTTCGATTCCCCGACGAGGAGTCCATCTTTGTTTTCTACTCAATCTTCACAACAGGGCAAATCAGAAGTAATGCTCCAGTATGCAGCTCTCAAGGTTAGGGTTTAATCCCATCCCCCGAAACAACTGCCTTCAACCATTAATGTAGTAACAGTGGTACCTGGATCACAACAACCACACACAACCTGCCTGCTCTCTTTGAGAATGGGTCACATATTGCCACCATCAGATTGAGTCTAAACTGATGTTATTTGCTGGTTGCTTGCATGTAAGGCGTGTACCTCAAAAGTGAATAAGCCACGTGGTCACAGCGTACATTGAGCCTTTACCCTATTGGTGACTTCAGTCCAGTTTTGAATCTCTCTTCTGAAATCTCAAAGGACTCCTTGTACCAAATTCTTATGAATCCGATTTGGCTCTTCTCATAAAAATACTTATGAGACTCGGTGGTTATGGTGTATTTTCCAGTGTCAGGCCAAAGGGGATCATGCTACGTCTGTTTCTGTAGTGTAGTGGTTATCACGTTCGCTTAACACGCGAAAGGTCCCCAGCTCGAAACTGGGCAGAAACAACTTCCTATGTCTCAACTATTTTCCAACACAGTGAGGTCAGAATGTTCTGGCAGCAAATGTATGTGACTCATAGCATCTCCATTCGCCATTGCTGTCATCCACATTGAGTGTGATTTTGCAGATGCGGCGTCGAATTTGAGAAACTCTAGGAATGGCAAACTTTCCGTTATCTCTCAGTCTGTCACTGCTTTGTCTGTCACCCTCAAGCTCAAGCCAAGGTCATGCAAGGCTCATCCCAGGGGTTTGAAAGCAGACACCACCAAAGAGAGGAACCTCCCAAATGGAAGCAGCATTAGAGATTCTGAACTGCTTGTTGAACAGAAGACAGAGGTATGTTATGTCGCTTGTTTCTTCTCTTTGTGAGACATTTGGGACAGTAAGCTATACTTCAGTTTTCACAAAGAGCTCAATGTAACAAATTCCTAACATTCGGATGTGGCTACTCTAACGAGAAAAACAAATTGGACCCACACGTATTTGTGGGTCAAGCAGAGGTGCTTGGTGACATGTCAGTTTCTGTAGTGTAGTGGTTATCACGTTCGCTTCACACGCGAAAGGTCCCCAGCTCGAAACTGGGCAGAAACATCTTTGTGCGATGATGCTTTAGTCAAACTACTTGGGACCCAACTTCTGTGTCTCCGTTTGATATACTGGGTTTCAGAGACTGTTGTTCCAAGGATCCATGAAGACAATAACACTTGATGTTTTTCACAGTGAGAGTGTTTTTAAAGATGTGGTGGCAACATTGAGAAAAAATTGGGATGGCAAGGCTTATTCCAGGGGTTTTGAAAGGAGACACCAGCAAAGAGAAGAACCTCCCAGATGACTATTAAGGCCCAGTTGGGTTCAGTATTCATCCCAAATGCAGTATACTCTGAGCATATATGAAATCTTTGCAAATTCAGTGTACACAAAGTCGCCAATGTAAGTCCTCAGTCCTTTTCAAAATCCAGTTTACTGGAGTAGAAAGCCAGTTCACCAAAAGATTTCTCATCATCCCCCCAACAGAAAGAGTACAATGTATTAAAAGTCAGAACAGCGCCACCTTTTTTTAGAAATGGCCGAGTTTTGCAGTGAAGCAGTCCTCGTTAGTATAGTGGCAAGTATCTCCGCCTGTCACGCGGAAGACCGGGGTTCGATTCCCCGACGAGGAGTCCATCTTTGTTTTCTACTCAATCTTCACAACAGGGCAAATCAGAAGTAATGCTCCAGTATGCAGCTCTCAAGGTTAGGGTTTAATCCCATCCCCCGAAACAACTGCCTTCAACCATTAATGTAGTAACAGTGGTACCTGGATCACAACAACCACACACAACCTGCCTGCTCTCTTTGAGAATGGGTCACATATTGCCACCATCAGATTGAGTCTAAACTGATGTTATTTGCTGGTTGCTTGCATGTAAGGCGTGTACCTCAAAAGTGAATAAGCCACGTGGTCACAGCGTACATTGAGCCTTTACCCTATTGGTGACTTCAGTCCAGTTTTGAATCTCTCTTCTGAAATCTCAAAGGACTCCTTGTACCAAATTCTTATGAATCCGATTTGGCTCTTCTCATAAAAATACTTATGAGACTCGGTGGTTATGGTGTATTTTCCAGTGTCAGGCCAAAGGGGATCATGCTACGTCTGTTTCTGTAGTGTAGTGGTTATCACGTTCGCTTAACACGCGAAAGGTCCCCAGCTCGAAACTGGGCAGAAACAACTTCCTATGTCTCAACTATTTTCCAACACAGTGAGGTCAGAATGTTCTGGCAGAAAATGTATGTGACTCATAGCATCTCCATTCGCCATTGCTGTCATCCACATTGAGTGTGATTTTGCAGATGCGGCGTCGAATTTGAGAAACTCTAGGAATGGCAAACTTTCCGTTATCTCTCAGTCTGTCACTGCTTTGTCTGTCACCCTCAAGCTCAAGCCAAGGTCATGCAAGGCTCATCCCAGGGGTTTGAAAGCAGACACCACCAAAGAGAGGAACCTCCCAAATGGAAGCAGCATTAGAGATTCTGAACTGCTTGTTGAACAGAAGACAGAGGTATGTTATGTCGCTTGTTTCTTCTCTTTGTGAGAGATTTGGGACAGTAAGCTATACTTCAGTTTTCACAAAGAGCTCAATGTAACAAATTCCTAACATTCGGATGTGGCTACTCTAACGAGAAAAACAAATTGGACCCACACGTATTTGTGGGTCAAGCAGAGGTGCTTGGTGACATGTCAGTTTCTGTAGTGTAGTGGTTATCACGTTCGCTTCACACGCGAAAGGTCCCCAGCTCGAAACTGGGCAGAAACATCTTTGTGCGATGATGCTTTAGTCAAACTACTTGGGACCCAACTTCTGTGTCTCCGTTTGATATACTGGGTTTCAGAGACTGTTGTTCCAAGGATCCATGAAGACAATAACACTTGATGTTTTTCACAGTGAGAGTGTTTTTAAAGATGTGGTGGCAACATTGAGAAAAAATTGGGATAGCAAGGCTTATTCCAGGGGTTTTGAAAGGAGACACCAGCAAAGAGAAGAACCTCCCAGATGACTATTAAGGCCCAGTTGGGTTCAGTATTCATCCCAAATGCAGTATACTCTGAGCATATATGAAATCATTGCAAATTCAGTGTACACAAAGTCGCCAATGTAAGTCCTCAGTCCTTTTCAAAATCCAGTTTACTGGAGTAGAAAGCCAGTTCACCAAAAGATTTCTCATCATCCCCCCAACAGAAAGAGTACAATGTATTAAAAGTCAGAACAGCGCCACCTTTTTTTAGAAATGGCCGAGTTTTGCAGTGAAGCAGTCCTCGTTAGTATAGTGGCAAGTATCTCCGCCTGTCACGCGGAAGACCGGGGTTCGATTCCCCGACGAGGAGTCCATCTTTGTTTTCTACTCAATCTTCACAACAGGGCAAATCAGAAGTAATGCTCCAGTATGCAGCTCTCAAGGTTAGGGTTTAATCCCATCCCCCGAAACAACTGCCTTCAACCATTAATGTAGTAACAGTGGTACCTGGATCACAACAACCACACACAACCTGCCTGCTCTCTTTGAGAATGGGTCACATATTGCCACCATCAGATTGAGTCTAAACTGATGTTATTTGCTGGTTGCTTGCATGTAAGGCGTGTACCTCAAAAGTGAATAAGCCACGTGGTCACAGCGTACATTGAGCCTTTACCCTATTGGTGACTTCAGTCCAGTTTTGAATCTCTCTTCTGAAATCTCAAAGGACTCCTTGTACCAAATTCTTATGAATCCGATTTGGCTCTTCTCATAAAAATACTTATGAGACTCGGTGGTTATGGTGTATTTTCCAGTGTCAGGCCAAAGGGGATCATGCTACGTCTGTTTCTGTAGTGTAGTGGTTATCACGTTCGCTTAACACGCGAAAGGTCCCCAGCTCGAAACTGGGCAGAAACAACTTCCTATGTCTCAACTATTTTCCAACACAGTGAGGTCAGAATGTTCTGGCAGAAAATGTATGTGACTCATAGCATCTCCATTCGCCATTGCTGTCATCCACATTGAGTGTGATTTTGCAGATGCGGCGTCGAATTTGAGAAACTCTAGGAATGGCAAACTTTCCGTTATCTCTCAGTCTGTCACTGCTTTGTCTGTCACCCTCAAGCTCAAGCCAAGGTCATGCAAGGCTCATCCCAGGGGTTTGAAAGCAGACACCACCAAAGAGAGGAACCTCCCAAATGGAAGCAGCATTAGAGATTCTGAACTGCTTGTTGAACAGAAGACAGAGGTATGTTATGTCGCTTGTTTCTTCTCTTTGTGAGAGATTTGGGACAGTAAGCTATACTTCAGTTTTCACAAAGAGCTCAATGTAACAAATTCCTAACATTCGGATGTGGCTACTCTAACGAGAAAAACAAATTGGACCCACACGTATTTGTGGGTCAAGCAGAGGTGCTTGGTGACATGTCAGTTTCTGTAGTGTAGTGGTTATCACGTTCGCTTCACACGCGAAAGGTCCCCAGCTCGAAACTGGGCAGAAACATCTTTGTGCGATGATGCTTTAGTCAAACTACTTGGGACCCAACTTCTGTGTCTCCGTTTGATATACTGGGTTTCAGAGACTGTTGTTCCAAGGATCCATGAAGACAATAACACTTGATGTTTTTCACAGTGAGAGTGTTTTTAAAGATGTGGTGGCAACATTGAGAAAAAATTGGGATGGCAAGGCTTATTCCAGGGGTTTTGAAAGGAGACACCAGCAAAGAGAATAACCTCCCAGATGACTATTAAGGCCCCGTTGGGTTCAGTATTCATCCCAAATGCAGTATACTCTGAGCATATATGAAATCTTTGCAAATTCAGTGTACACAAAGTCGCCAATGTAAGTCCTCAGTCCTTTTCAAAATCCAGTTTACTGGAGTAGAAAGCCAGTTCACCAAAAGATTTCTCATCATCCCCCCAACAGAAAGAGTACAATGTATTAAAAGTCAGAACAGCGCCACCTTTTTTTAGAAATGGCCGAGTTTTGCAGTGAAGCAGTCCTCGTTAGTATAGTGGCAAGTATCTCCGCCTGTCACGCGGAAGACCGGGGTTCGATTCCCCGACGAGGAGTCCATCTTTGTTTTCTACTCAATCTTCACAACAGGGCAAATCAGAAGTAATGCTCCAGTATGCAGCTCTCAAGGTTAGGGTTTAATCCCATCCCCCGAAACAACTGCCTTCAACCATTAATGTAGTAACAGTGGTACCTGGATCACAACAACCACACACAACCTGCCTGCTCTCTTTGAGAATGGGTCACATATTGCCACCATCAGATTGAGTCTAAACTGATGTTATTTGCTGGTTGCTTGCATGTAAGGCGTGTACCTCAAAAGTGAATAAGCCACGTGGTCACAGCGTACATTGAGCCTTTACCCTATTGGTGACTTCAGTCCAGTTTTGAATCTCTCTTCTGAAATCTCAAAGGACTCCTTGTACCAAATTCTTATGAATCCGATTTGGCTCTTCTCATAAAAATACTTATGAGACTCGGTGGTTATGGTGTATTTTCCAGTGTCAGGCCAAAGGGGATCATGCTACGTCTGTTTCTGTAGTGTAGTGGTTATCACGTTTGCTTAACACGCGAAAGGTCCCCAGCTCGAAACTGGGCAGAAACAACTTCCTATGTCTCAACTATTTTCCAACACAGTGAGGTCAGAATGTTCTGGCAGCAAATGTATGTGACTCATAGCATCTCCATTCGCCATTGCTGTCATCCACATTGAGTGTGATTTTGCAGATGCGGCGTCGAATTTGAGAAACTCTAGGAATGGCAAACTTTCCGTTATCTCTCAGTCTGTCACTTCTTTGTCTGTCACCCTCAAGCTCAAGCCAAGGTCATGCAAGGCTCATCCCAGGGGTTTGAAAGCAGACACCAGCAAAGAGAGGAACCTCCCAAATGGAAGCAGCATTAGAGATTCTGAACTGCTTGTTGAACAGAAGACAGAGGTATGTTATGTCGCTTGTTTCTTCTCTTTGTGAGAGATTTGGGACAGTAAGCTATACTTCAGTTTTCACAAAGAGCTCAATGTAACAAATTCCTAACATTCGGATGTGGCTACTCTAACGAGAAAAACAAATTGGACCCACACGTATTTGTGGGTCAAGCAGAGGTGCTTGGTGACATGTCAGTTTCTGTAGTGTAGTGGTTATCACGTTCGCTTCACACGCGAAAGGTCCCCAGCTCGAAACTGGGCAGAAACATCTTTGTGCGATGATGCTTTAGTCAAACTACTTGGGACCCAACTTCTGTGTCTCCGTTTGATATACTGGGTTTCAGAGACTGTTGTTCCAAGGATCCATGAAGACAATAACACTTGATGTTTTTCACAGTGAGAGTGTTTTTAAAGATGTGGTGGCAACATTGAGAAAAAATTGGGATGGCAAGGCTTATTCCAGGGGTTTTGAAAGGAGACACCAGCAAAGAGAATAACCTCCCAGATGACTATTAAGGCCCAGTTGGGTTCAGTATTCATCCCAAATGCAGTATACTCTGAGCATATATGAAATCTTTGCAAATTCAGTGTACACAAAGTCGCCAATGTAAGTCCTCAGTCCTTTTCAAAATCCAGTTTACTGGAGTAGAAAGCCAGTTCACCAAAAGATTTCTCATCATCCCCCCAACAGAAAGAGTACAATGTATTAAAAGTCAGAACAGCGCCACCTTTTTTTAGAAATGGCCGAGTTTTGCAGTGAAGCAGTCCTCGTTAGTATAGTGGCAAGTATCTCCGCCTGTCACGCGGAAGACCGGGGTTCGATTCCCCGACGAGGAGTCCATCTTTGTTTTCTACTCAATCTTCACAACAGGGCAAATCAGAAGTAATGCTCCAGTATGCAGCTCTCAAGGTTAGGGTTTAATCCCATCCCCCGAAACAACTGCCTTCAACCATTAATGTAGTAACAGTGGTACCTGGATCACAACAACCACACACAACCTGCCTGCTCTCTTTGAGAATGGGTCACATATTGCCACCATCAGATTGAGTCTAAACTGATGTTATTTGCTGGTTGCTTGCATGTAAGGCGTGTACCTCAAAAGTGAATAAGCCACGTGGTCACAGCGTACATTGAGCCTTTACCCTATTGGTGACTTCAGTCCAGTTTTGAATCTCTCTTCTGAAATCTCAAAGGACTCCTTGTACCAAATTCTTATGAATCCGATTTGGCTCTTCTCATAAAAATACTTATGAGACTCGGTGGTTATGGTGTATTTTCCAGTGTCAGGCCAAAGGGGATCATGCTACGTCTGTTTCTGTAGTGTAGTGGTTATCACGTTCGCTTAACACGCAAAAGGTCCCCAGCTCGAAACTGGGCAGAAACAACTTCCTATGTCTCAACTATTTTCCAACACAGTGAGGTCAGAATGTTCTGGCAGCAAATGTATGTGACTCATAGCATCTCCATTCGCCATTGCTGTCATCCACATTGAGTGTGATTTTGCAGATGCGGCGTCGAATTTGAGAAACTCTAGGAATGGCAAACTTTCCGTTATCCTTCAGTCTGTCACTTCTTTGTCTGTCACCCTCAAGCTCAAGCCAAGGTCATGCAAGGCTCATCCCAGGGGTTTGAAAGCAGACACCAGCAAAGAGAGGAACCTCCCAAATGGAAGCAGCATTAGAGATTCTGAACTGCTTGTTGAACAGAAGACAGAGGTATGTTATGTCGCTTGTTTCTTCTCTTTGTGAGAGATTTGGGACAGTAAGCTATACTTCAGTTTTCACAAAGAGCTCAATGTAACAAATTCCTAACATTCGGATGTGGCTACTCTAACGAGAAAAACAAATTGGACCCACACGTATTTGTGGGTCAAGCAGAGGTGCTTGGTGACATGTCAGTTTCTGTAGTGTAGTGGTTATCACGTTCGCTTCACACGCGAAAGGTCCCCAGCTCGAAACTGGGCAGAAACATCTTTGTGCGATGATGCTTTAGTCAAACTACTTGGGACCCAACTTCTGTGTCTCCGTTTGATATACTGGGTTTCAGAGACTGTTGTTCCAAGGATCCATGAAGACAATAACACTTGATGTTTTTCACAGTGAGAGTGTTTTTAAAGATGTGGTGGCAACATTGAGAAAAAATTGGGATGGCAAGGCTTATTCCAGGGGTTTTGAAAGGAGACACCAGCAAAGAGAAGAACCTCCCAGATGACTATTAAGGCCCAGTTGGGTTCAGTATTCATCCCAAATGCAGTATACTCTGAGCATATATGAAATCTTTGCAAATTCAGTGTACACAAAGTCGCCAATGTAAGTCCTCAGTCCTTTTCAAAATCCAGTTTACTGGAGTAGAAAGCAAGTTCACCAAAAGATTTCTCATCATCCCCCCAACAGAAAGAGTACAATGTATTAAAAGTCAGAACAGCGCCACCTTTTTTTAGAAATGGCCGAGTTTTGCAGTGAAGCAGTCCTCGTTAGTATAGTGGCAAGTATCTCCGCCTGTCACGCGGAAGACCGGGGTTCGATTCCCCGACGAGGAGTCCATCTTTGTTTTCTACTCAATCTTCACAACAGGGCAAATCAGAAGTAATGCTCCAGTATGCAGCTCTCAAGGTTAGGGTTTAATCCCATCCCCCGAAACAACTGCCTTCAACCATTAATGTAGTAACAGTGGTACCTGGATCACAACAACCACACACAACCTGCCTGCTCTCTTTGAGAATGGGTCACATATTGCCACCATCAGATTGAGGCTAAACTGATGTTATTTGCTGGTTGCTTGCATGTAAGGCGTGTACCTCAAAAGTGAATAAGCCACGTGGTCACAGCGTACATTGAGCCTTTACCCTATTGGTGACTTCAGTCCAGTTTTGAATCTCTCTTCTGAAATCTCAAAGGACTCCTTGTACCAAATTCTTATGAATCCGATTTGGCTCTTCTCATAAAAATACTTATGAGACTCGGTGGTTATGGTGTATTTTCCAGTGTCAGGCCAAAGGGGATCATGCTACGTCTGTTTCTGTAGTGTAGTGGTTATCACGTTCGCTTAACACGCGCAAGGTCCCCAGCTCGAAACTGGGCAGAAACAACTTCCTATGTCTCAACTATTTCCAACACAGTGAGGTCAGAATGTTCTGGCAGAAAATGTATGTGACTCATAGCATCTCCATTCGCCATTGCTGTCATCCACATTGAGTGTGATTTTGCAGATGCGGCGTCGAATTTGAGAAACTCTAGGAATGGCAAACTTTCCATTATCTCTCAGTCTGTCACTGCTTTGTCTGTCACCCTCAAGCTCAAGCCAAGGTCATGCAAGGCTCATCCCAGGGGTTTGAAAGCAGACACCAGCAAAGAGAGGAACCTCCCAAATGGAAGCAGCATTAGAGATTCTGAACTGCTTGTTGAACAGAAGACAGAGGTATGTTATGTCGCTTGTTTCTTCTCTTTGTGAGAGATTTGGGACAGTAAGCTATACTTCAGTTTTCACAAAGAGCTCAATGTAACAAATTCCTAACATTCGGATGTGGCTACTCTAACGAGAAAAACAAATTGGACCCACACGTATTTGTGGGTCAAGCAGAGGTGCTTGGCGACATGTCAGTTTCTGTAGTGTAGTGGTTATCACGTTCGCTTCACACGCGAAAGGTCCCCAGCTCGAAACTGGGCAGAAACATCTTTGTGCGATGATGCTTTAGTCAAACTACTTGGGACCCAACTTCTGTGTCTCCGTTTGATATACTGGGTTTCAGAGACTGTTGTTCCAAGGATCCATGAAGACAATAACACTTGATGTTTTTCACAGTGAGAGTGTTTTTAAAGATGTGGTGGCAACATTGAGAAAAATTGGGAAGGCAAGGCTTATTCCAGGGGTTTTGAAAGGAGACACCAGCAAAGAGAAGAACCTCCCAGATGACTATTAAGGCCCAGTTGGGTTCAGTATTCATCCCAAATGCAGTATACTCTGAGCATATATGAAATCTTTGCAAATTCAGTGTACACAAAGTCACCAATGTAAGTCCTCAGTCCTTTTCAAAATCCAGTTTACTGGAGTAGAAAGCCAGTTCACCAAAAGATTTCTCATCATCCCCCCAACAGAAAGAGTACAATGTATTAAAAGTCAGAACAGCGCCACCTTTTTTTAGAAATGGCCGAGTTTTGCAGTGAAGAAGTCCTCGTTAGTATAGTGGCAAGTATCTCCGCCTGTCACGCGGAAGACCGGGGTTCGATTCCCCGACGAGGAGTCCATCTTTGTTTTCTACTCAATCTTCACAACAGGGCAAATCAGAAGTAATGCTCCAGTATGCAGCTCTCAAGGTTAGGCTTTAATCCCATCCCCCGAAACAACTGCCTTCAACCATTAATGTAGTAACAGTGGTACCTGGATCACAACAACCACACACAACCTGCCTGCTCTCTTTGAGAATGGGTCACATATTGCCACCATCAGATTGAGGCTAAACTGATGTTATTTGCTGGTTGCTTGCATGTAAGGCGTGTACCTCAAAAGTGAATAAGCCACGTGGTCACAGCGTACATTGAGCCTTTACCCTATTGGTGACTTCAGTCCAGTTTTGAATCTCTCTTCTGAAATCTCAAAGGACTCCTTGTACCAAATTCTTATGAATCCGATTTGGCTCTTCTCATAAAAATACTTATGAGACTCGGTGGTTATGGTGTATTTTCCAGTGTCAGGCCAAAGGGGATCATGCTACGTCTGTTTCTGTAGTGTAGTGGTTATCACGTTCGCTTAACACGCGAAAGGTCCCCAGCTCGAAACTGGGCAGAAACAACTTCCTATGTCTCAACTATTTTCCAACACAGTGAGGTCAGAATGTTCTGGCAGAAAATGTATGTGACTCATAGCATCTCCATTCGCCATTGCTGTCATCCACATTGAGTGTGATTTTGCAGATGCGGCGTCGAATTTGAGAAACTCTAGGAATGGCAAACTTTCCATTATCTCTCAGTCTGTCACTGCTTTGTCTGTCACCCTCAAGCTCAAGCCAAGGTCATGCAAGGCTCATCCCAGGGGTTTGAAAGCAGACACCAGCAAAGAGAGGAACCTCCCAAATGGAAGCAGCATTAGAGATTCTGAACTGCTTGTTGAACAGAAGACAGAGGTATGTTATGTCGCTTGTTTCTTCTCTTTGTGAGAGATTTGGGACAGTAAGCTATACTTCAGTTTTCACAAAGAGCTCAATGTAACAAATTCCTAACATTCGGATGTGGCTACTCTAACGAGAAAAACAAATTGGACCCACACGTATTTGTGGGTCAAGCAGAGGTGCTTGGCGACATGTCAGTTTCTGTAGTGTAGTGGTTATCACGTTCGCTTCACACGCGAAAGGTCCCCAGCTCGAAACTGGGCAGAAACATCTTTGTGCGATGATGCTTTAGTCAAACTACTTGGGACCCAACTTCTGTGTCTCCGTTTGATATACTGGGTTTCAGAGACTGTTGTTCCAAGGATCCATGAAGACAATAACACTTGATGTTTTTCACAGTGAGAGTGTTTTTAAAGATGTGGTGGCAACATTGAGAAAAATTGGGAAGGCAAGGCTTATTCCAGGGGTTTTGAAAGGAGACACCAGCAAAGAGAAGAACCTCCCAGATGACTATTAAGGCCCAGTTGGGTTCAGTATTCATCCCAAATGCAGTATACTCTGAGCATATATGAAATCTTTGCAAATTCAGTGTACACAAAGTCACCAATGTAAGTCCTCAGTCCTTTTCAAAATCCAGTTTACTGGAGTAGAAAGCCAGTTCACCAAAAGATTTCTCATCATCCCCCCAACAGAAAGAGTACAATGTATTAAAAGTCAGAACAGCGCCACCTTTTTTTAGAAATGGCCGAGTTTTGCAGTGAAGCAGTCCTCGTTAGTATAGTGGCAAGTATCTCCGCCTGTCACGCGGAAGACCGGGGTTCGATTCCCCGACGAGGAGTCCATCTTTGTTTTCTACTCAATCTTCACAACAGGGCAAATCAGAAGTAATGCTCCAGTATGCAGCTCTCAAGGTTAGGCTTTAATCCCATCCCCCGAAACAACTGCCTTCAACCATTAATGTAGTAACAGTGGTACCTGGATCACAACAACCACACACAACCTGCCTGCTCTCTTTGAGAATGGGTCACATATTGCCACCATCAGATTGAGGCTAAACTGATGTTATTTGCTGGTTGCTTGCATGTAAGGCGTGTACCTCAAAAGTGAATAAGCCACGTGGTCACAGCGTACATTGAGCCTTTACCCTATTGGTGACTTCAGTCCAGTTTTGAATCTCTCTTCTGAAATCTCAAAGGACTCCTTGTACCAAATTCTTATGAATCCGATTTGGCTCTTCTCATAAAAATACTTATGAGACTCGGTGGTTATGGTGTATTTTCCAGTGTCAGGCCAAAGGGGATCATGCTACGTCTGTTTCTGTAGTGTAGTGGTTATCACGTTCGCTTAACACGCGAAAGGTCCCCAGCTCGAAACTGGGCAGAAACAACTTCCTATGTCTCAACTATTTTCCAACACAGTGAGGTCAGAATGTTCTGGCAGAAAATGTATGTGACTCATAGCATCTCCATTCGCCATTGCTGTCATCCACATTGAGTGTGATTTTGCAGATGCGGCGTCGAATTTGAGAAACTCTAGGAATGGCAAACTTTCCATTATCTCTCAGTCTGTCACTGCTTTGTCTGTCACCCTCAAGCTCAAGCCAAGGTCATGCAAGGCTCATCCCAGGGGTTTGAAAGCAGACACCAGCAAAGAGAGGAACCTCCCAAATGGAAGCAGCATTAGAGATTCTGAACTGCTTGTTGAACAGAAGACAGAGGTATGTTATGTCGCTTGTTTCTTCTCTTTGTGAGAGATTTGGGACAGTAAGCTATACTTCAGTTTTCACAAAGAGCTCAATGTAACAAATTCCTAACATTCGGATGTGGCTACTCTAACGAGAAAAACAAATTGGACCCACACGTATTTGTGGGTCAAGCAGAGGTGCTTGGCGACATGTCAGTTTCTGTAGTGTAGTGGTTATCACGTTCGCTTCACACGCGAAAGGTCCCCAGCTCGAAACTGGGCAGAAACATCTTTGTGCGATGATGCTTTAGTCAAACTACTTGGGACCCAACTTCTGTGTCTCCGTTTGATATACTGGGTTTCAGAGACTGTTGTTCCAAGGATCCATGAAGACAATAACACTTGATGTTTTTCACAGTGAGAGTGTTTTTAAAGATGTGGTGGCAACATTGAGAAAAATTGGGAAGGCAAGGCTTATTCCAGGGGTTTTGAAAGGAGACACCAGCAAAGAGAAGAACCTCCCAGATGACTATTAAGGCCCAGTTGGGTTCAGTATTCATCCCAAATGCAGTATACTCTGAGCATATATGAAATCTTTGCAAATTCAGTGTACACAAAGTCACCAATGTAAGTCCTCAGTCCTTTTCAAAATCCAGTTTACTGGAGTAGAAAGCCAGTTCACCAAAAGATTTCTCATCATCCCCCCAACAGAAAGAGTACAATGTATTAAAAGTCAGAACAGCGCCACCTTTTTTTAGAAATGGCCGAGTTTTGCAGTGAAGCAGTCCTCGTTAGTATAGTGGCAAGTATCTCCGCCTGTCACGCAGAAGACCGGGGTTCGATTCCCCGACGAGGAGTCCATCTTTGTTTTCTACTCAATCTTCACAACAGGGCAAATCAGAAGTAATGCTCCAGTATGCAGCTCTCAAGGTTAGGCTTTAATCCCATCCCCCGAAACAACTGCCTTCAACCATTAATGTAGTAACAGTGGTACCTGGATCACAACAACCACACACAACCTGCCTGCTCTCTTTGAGAATGGGTCACATATTGCCACCATCAGATTGAGGCTAAACTGATGTTATTTGCTGGTTGCTTGCATGTAAGGCGTGTACCTCAAAAGTGAATAAGCCACGTGGTCACAGCGTACATTGAGCCTTTACCCTATTGGTGACTTCAGTCCAGTTTTGAATCTCTCTTCTGAAATCTCAAAGGACTCCTTGTACCAAATTCTTATGAATCCGATTTGGCTCTTCTCATAAAAATACTTATGAGACTCGGTGGTTATGGTGTATTTTCCAGTGTCAGGCCAAAGGTGATCATGCTACGTCTGTTTCTGTAGTGTAGTGGTTATCACGTTCGCTTAACACACGAAAGGTCCCCAGCTCGAAACTGGGCAGAAACAACTTCCTATGTCTCAACTATTTTCCAACACAGTGAGGTCAGAATGTTCTGGCAGAAAATGTATGTGACTCATAGCATCTCCATTCGCCATTGCTGTCATCCACATTGAGTGTGATTTTGCAGATGCGGCGTCGAATTTGAGAAACTCTAGGAATGGCAAACTTTCCATTATCTCTCAGTCTGTCACTGCTTTGTCTGTCACCCTCAAGCTCAAGCCAAGGTCATGCAAGGCTCATCCCAGGGGTTTGAAAGCAGACACCAGCAAAGAGAGGAACCTCCCAAATGGAAGCAGCATTAGAGATTCTGAACTGCTTGTTGAACAGAAGACAGAGGTATGTTATGTCGCTTGTTTCTTCTCTTTGTGAGAGATTTGGGACAGTAAGCTATACTTCAGTTTTCACAAAGAGCTCAATGTAACAAATTCCTAACATTCTGATGTGGCTACTCTAACGAGAAAAACAAATTGGACCCACACGTATTTGTGGGTCAAGCAGAGGTGCTTGGTGACATGTCAGTTTCTGTAGTGTAGTGGTTATCACGTTCGCTTCACACGCGAAAGGTCCCCAGCTCGAAACTGGGCAGAAACATCTTTGTGCGATGATGCTTTAGTCAAACTACTTGGGACCCAACTTCTGTGTCTCCGTTTGATATACTGGGTTTCAGAGACTGTTGTTCCAAGGATCCATGAAGACAATAACACTTGATGTTTTTCACAGTGAGAGTGTTTTTAAAGATGTGGTGGCAACATTGAGAAAAATTGGGATGGCAAGGCTTATTCCAGGGGTTTTGAAAGGAGACACCAGCAAAGAGAAGAACCTCCCAGATGACTATTAAGGCCCAGTTGGGTTCAGTATTCATCCCAAATGCAGTATACTCTGAGCATATATGAAATCTTTGCAAATTCAGTGTACACAAAGTCGCCAATGTAAGTCCTCAGTCCTTTTCAAAATCCAGTTTACTGGAGTAGAAAGCCAGTTCACCAAAAGATTTCTCATCATCCCCCCAACAGAAAGAGTACAATGTATTAAAAGTCAGAACAGCGCCACCTTTTTTTAGAAATGGCCGAGTTTTGCAGTGAAGCAGTCCTCGTTAGTATAGTGGCAACTATCTCCGCCTGTCACGCGGAAGACCGGGGTTCGATTCCCCGACGAGGAGTCCATCTTTGTTTTCTACTCAATCTTCACAACAGGGCAAATCAGAAGTAATGCTCCAGTATGCAGCTCTCAAGGTTAGGCTTTAATCCCATCCCCCGAAACAACTGCCTTCAACCATTAATGTAGTAACAGTGGTACCTGGATCACAACAACCACACACAACCTGCCTGCTCTCTTTGAGAATGGGTCACATATTGCCACCATCAGATTGAGGCTAAACTGATGTTATTTGCTGGTTGCTTGCATGTAAGGCGTGTACCTCAAAAGTGAATAAGCCACGTGGTCACAGCGTACATTGAGCCTTTACCCTATTGGTGACTTCAGTCCAGTTTTGAATCTCTCTTCTGAAATCTCAAAGGACTCCTTGTACCAAATTCGTATGAATCCGATTTGGCTCTTCTCATAAAAATACTTATGAGACTCGGTGGTTATGGTGTATTTTCCAGTGTCAGGCCAAAGGGGATCATGCTACGTCTGTTTCTGTAGTGTAGTGGTTATCACGTTCGCTTAACACGCGCAAGGTCCCCAGCTCGAAACTGGGCAGAAACAACTTCCTATGTCTCAACTATTTCCAACACAGTGAGGTCAGAATGTTCTGGCAGAAAATGTATGTGACTCATAGCATCTCCATTCGCCATTGCTGTCATCCACATTGAGTGTGATTTTGCAGATGCGGCGTCGAATTTGAGAAACTCTAGGAATGGCAAACTTTCCATTATCTCTCAGTCTGTCACTGCTTTGTCTGTCACCCTCAAGCTCAAGCCAAGGTCATGCAAGGCTCATCCCAGGGGTTTGAAAGCAGACACCAGCAAAGAGAGGAACCTCCCAAATGGAAGCAGCATTAGAGATTCTGAACTGCTTGTTGAACAGAAGACAGAGGTATGTTATGTCGCTTGTTTCTTCTCTTTGTGAGAGATTTGGGACAGTAAGCTATACTTCAGTTTTCACAAAGAGCTCAATGTAACAAATTCCTAACATTCTGATGTGGCTACTCTAACGAGAAAAACAAATTGGACCCACACGTATTTGTGGGTCAAGCAGAGGTGCTTGGTGACATGTCAGTTTCTGTAGTGTAGTGGTTATCACGTTCGCTTCACACGCGAAAGGTCCCCAGCTCGAAACTGGGCAGAAACATCTTTGTGCGATGATGCTTTAGTCAAACTACTTGGGACCCAACTTCTGTGTCTCCGTTTGATATACTGGGTTTCAGAGACTGTTGTTCCAAGGATCCATGAAGACAATAACACTTGATGTTTTTCACAGTGAGAGTGTTTTTAAAGATGTGGTGGCAACATTGAGAAAAAATTGGGATGGCAAGGCTTATTCCAGGGGTTTTGAAAGGAGACACCAGCAAAGAGAAGAACCTCCCAGATGACTATTAAGGCCCAGTTGGGTTCAGTATTCATCCCAAATGCAGTATACTCTGAGCATATATGAAATCTTTGCAAATTCAGTGTACACAAAGTCACCAATGTAAGTCCTCAGTCCTTTTCAAAATCCAGTTTACTGGAGTAGAAAGCCAGTTCACCAAAAGATTTCTCATCATCCCCCCAACAGAAAGAGTACAATGTATTAAAAGTCAGAACAGCGCCACCTTTTTTTAGAAATGGCCGAGTTTTGCAGTGAAGCAGTCCTCGTTAGTATAGTGGCAAGTATCTCCGCCTGTCACGCGGAAGACCGGGGTTCGATTCCCCGACGAGGAGTCCATCTTTGTTTTCTACTCAATCTTCACAACAGGGCAAATCAGAAGTAATGCTCCAGTATGCAGCTCTCAAGGTTAGGCTTTAATCCCATCCCCCGAAACAACTGCCTTCAACCATTAATGTAGTAACAGTGGTACCTGGATCACAACAACCACACACAACCTGCCTGCTCTCTTTGAGAATGGGTCACATATTGCCACCATCAGATTGAGGCTAAACTGATGTTATTTGCTAGTTGCTTGCATGTAAGGCGTGTACCTCAAAAGTGAATAAGCCACGTGGTCACAGCGTACATTGAGCCTTTACCCTATTGGTGACTTCAGTCCAGTTTTGAATCTCTCTTCTGAAATCTCAAAGGACTCCTTGTACCAAATTCGTATGAATCCGATTTGGCTCTTCTCATAAAAATACTTATGAGACTCGGTGGTTATGGTGTATTTTCCAGTGTCAGGCCAAAGGGGATCATGCTACGTCTGTTTCTGTAGTGTAGTGGTTATCACGTTCGCTTAACACGCGAAAGGTCCCCAGCTCGAAACTGGGCAGAAACAACTTCCTATGTCTCAACTATTTTCCAACACAGTGAGGTCAGAATGTTCTGGCAGAAAATGTATGTGACTCATAGCATCTCCATTCGCCATTGCTGTCATCCACATTGAGTGTGATTTTGCAGATGCGGCGTCGAATTTGAGAAACTCTAGGAATGGCAAACTTTCCATTATCTCTCAGTCTGTCACTGCTTTGTCTGTCACCCTCAAGCTCAAGCCAAGGTCATGCAAGGCTCATCCCAGGGGTTTGAAAGCAGACACCAGCAGAGAGAGGAACCTCCCAAATGGAAGCAGCATTAGAGATTCTGAACTGCTTGTTGAACAGAAGACAGAGGTATGTTATGTCGCTTGTTTCTTCTCTTTGTGAGAGATTTGGGACAGTAAGCTATACTTCAGTTTTCACATAGAGCTCAATGTAACAAATTCCTAACATTCGGATGTGGCTACTCTAACGAGAAAAACAAATTGGACCCACACGTATTTGTGGGTCAAGCAGAGGTGCTTGGTGACATGTCAGTTTCTGTAGTGTAGTGGTTATCACGTTCGCTTCACACGCGAAAGGTACCCAGCTCGAAACTGGGCAGAAACATCTTTGTGCGATGATGCTTTAGTCAAACTACTTGGGACCCAACTTCTGTGTCTCCGTTTGATATACTGGGTTTCAGAGACTGTTGTTCCAAGGATCCATGAAGACAATAACACTTGATGTTTTTCACAGTGAGAGTGTTTTTAAAGATGTGGTGGCAACATTGAGAAAAATTTTGGATGGCAAGGCTTTTTCCAGGGGTTTGAAAGGAGACACCAGCAAAGAGAAGAACCTCCAAGATGAAAGCAGCATTACAGATTCTGAACTGGTTGTGGAACAGAAGATCATGCTACCCTATGGTTCTTTGCTTTCTTCAGATCCAGAGGGACTCGCAGCCCCATGTGAAAGAAACTTAATTTGATAAGTTCTGTTCCACAAGTGAGGCAGTGTCCTCAAGAGGGACCCGGAGTGCAGTCCAATACAAGGGCGCAGAGCCCCTTGCAGAAGCATCACATTTTGTATGGTTTTTTCAACATATCCTATCTGACCAGGCCATATGTTGTGATCCCAAAGACAAAGCGCAAGGACCTTGCCTGGGATAAAGGTCAAGTGGATGACGTGGCTCAGCCCATGCAATATAGGCTATTAAGGCCCAGTTGGGATCAGCATTCATCCCAAATGCAGTATACTCTGAGCATATATGAAATCTTTGCAAATTGAGTGTACACAAAGTCGCCAATGTAAGTCCTCAGTCCTTTTCAAAATCCAGTTTACTGGAGTAGAAAGCCAGTTCACCAAAAGATTTCTCATCATCCCCCCAACAGAAAGAGTACAATGTATTAAAAGTCAGAACAGTGCCACTTTTTTTAGAAATGGCCGAGTTTTGCAGTGAAGCAGTCAGTTAGTATAGTGGCAAGTATCTCCGCCTGTCACGCGGAAGACCGGGGTTCGATTCCCCGACGAGGAGTCCGTCTTTGTTTTCTACTCAATCTTCACAACAGGGCAAATCAGAAGTAATGCTCCAGTATGCAGCTCTCAAGGTTAGGCTTTAATCCCATGCCCCAAAACAACTGCCTTCAACCATTAATGTAGTAACAGTGGTACCCGGATCACAACAACCACACACAACCTGCCTTCTCTCTTTGAGAATGGGTCACATATTGCCACCATCAGATTGAGTCTAAACTGATGTTATTTGCTGGTTGCTTGCACGTAAGGCGTGTACCTCAAAAGTGAATGAGCCACGTGGTCACAGTGAACATTGAGCCATTACCCTATCGGCGACTTCAGTCCAGTTTTGAATCTCTCTTCTGAAATCTCAAAGGACTCCTTGTACCAAATTCTTATGAATCCGATTTGGCTCTTCTCATAAAAATACTTATGAGACTCGGTGGTTATGGTGTATTTTCCAGTGTCAGGCCAAAAGGATCATGCTACGTCTGTTTCTGTAGCGTAGTGGTTATCACGTTCGCTTAACACGCAAAAGGTCCCCAGCTCGAAACTGGGCAGAAACAAATTCCTATGTCTCAACTATTTTCCAACACAGTGAGGTCAGAATTTTCTGGTAGAAAATGTATGTGACTCATAGCATCTCCATTCGCCATTGCTGTCATTCACTGTGAGTGTGATTTTGCAGATGCGGCGTCAAATTTGAGAAACTCTAGGAATGGCAAACTTTCCATTATCTCTCAGTCTGTCACTGCTTTGTCTGTATGTATTAAAAGTCAGAACAGCGCCACCTTTTTTTAGAAATGGCGGAGTTGTGCAGTTTCCTTGTTAGTATAGTGGCAAGCATCTCTGCCTGTCACGCGGAAGACCGGGGTTCGATTCCCCGACGAGGAGTCCATCTTTGTTTTTTACTCAATCTTCACAACAGGGCAAATCAGAAGTAATGCCCCAGTATGCAGCTCTCAAGGTTAGGCTTTAATCCCATCCCCCAAAACAACTGCCTTCAACCATTAATGAAAATGAAACAAAAAATGTACCGACAGCACTCTACCAGTTCTCTGGTGGGTTATATACTTTGCATTGCTCTCTCCAGCCCCTCATCAGAATCCATCACTGTGACAAAGACAGAAAGAGATAAGAGCATTGTAAAAATGTATTTCTATATTGGTTATAATAATCATGGTGCATGACTGCATTGTATTTTGACATTTGTCAACTAATACAGCTTAATTTCATGCACACTGAAAAAGAAAACCTACTCATGGCTTCATTGGGTGTATAATAATACTACTTATGGCCATGTGATATTTCAGTTTTTCTTTTTTAATAAATTTGCAAAAATATCTACATTTCTGTTTTTTTCTGTCAAGATGGGGTGCTGAGTGTACATTAATGAGAAATAAAATTAACTTTTTTAATTTTAGCAAATGGCTGCAATGAAACAAAGAGTGAAAAATGTAAAGGGGTCTGAATACTTTCCGTATCCCACTGTATATTAAAAGACACGGCGCTAGCTTAGCGTAGCCGCTCGGCAGAACTAACGTTGTAAACATAAACTGTGTGGTAAAATAACCCTAAGGTTGTAAGGACACAATTGGTAGACAACAATACTTACAGACTTGCATAGCTAAACATAATTCACATTTGAGGGACAGAACAACAGGCAGCATTGTTATTCAATATAAAAAGGATAGACCTACCCCAAGACAATGTGACATACATATCTGCCAATAACTTATCGGGTCCTTCGTCCAACAGTCTCTTACATTTGTTGAAGAAAACAAAAAGATAAAGTAGTTGTTGAGCCGGATACTCCTGACGCTACTTCTTCAGTCATGCTTCATGCGCCAACATGTTCAGTGCCCGGGAGGGGCATTACGTCAGTAGTGTTTTAGCACTACCATAGATTGGAAACAGCTTAGGGCTGTTTAGCTAAACAATCAGCGGCAGCCGTGCTCGGGCATACATCCATACATATAACATAAATGCCCTAATGACTGGGGCTTCTTGGTTTGTTAATTGTTCTTTTGTGTGAAGTTAAAATTGACCCAACATAATAATCAATTATTATTTTTTAGGAGTTAATATAGAATAAGCCATTTTAAAAAATTAAATTTTCTGATCATAATAGGCATTATAACTGGATATTTTAGGATTATCAAAACATGAGTTTAAAAGCTGAAACATAAAGTGAAGGCAAACCATCCGTCTTTCATGAGAAGGAAAAAGGGGGAATAACAGCCTCTGCTCTGTCACACATTTCAATTCTGGAAGCAATCTCCTTGGATCCAATCTGTGACCACTCCAGCTAAAGGTCAACGAATCGAAATAAGGTTAAAAATGTGAAGTTCCCTTGAAATACTTCGAAGACCTGAGCGGTTGGTTTGAGACTGCCATGTTTTTTTTTCTCCTTACATGACAGAGCTGAGCGAGGTCAATACTGCGACATTTCAGCTGGAGAGCTGGAGTCAGTGGAACACAAGAAACTCTCACTTTAATTTCTGATCACACTTGGCACTTTTGGAGCAGAGGGCCATTTCAAGAATGTCAATTAGTCAGAGCTTGTAAACTTCTGTTCGTCCTTCTCATGGTTTTAAACATGGTAGGCTCACAGACCTTCATTAAGTTGTGTTCAGGGTGATACAAATTGATACCTGGAAATTGATGTATGCAAGTTGAAAAACACTTTTTGCATCTCGTTCGTTGTTCATCGATGTGCAACTTACATTATCCAGACAAACTGACAGTTTGTGAATGCCATTAAAATATCCTACAAAGGAGCCTCAGAGGCCAGAGGGGCATGTATCTGCATCGATACGAACCAGAAATGAAAAATATTAGATCTGTCAAATATAGTACTTCGTGTAATGCAGAGAGGCATCCTCAAAAAAATGGGATAGATTTCCTTCAGGAACCCTCTGAAAAATTATAAATTACATTTTCACACCTTGGATATGTGATGATGATGCAGGGGGTATATTAATGGACACAGTGGACATTAGATGCTGGATGTAATGACATGACTGATAATGTTCAAGGGAATGGCACATCTTTCTTTTGACTTTTTCTGAAATTGTTTTTAATAATTGTTTTCTTGTACAGTCCTTGATGTGTTGTATAAAGAACTGGGGCAGTTATCATCAACACCTTATACAAATGTATAGACTACAGAATTGTTATTTAAAATCATCACTTTCACCTTGTTTCCTCTTGTTTCATGCTGAGCGTGTCTTGCTTTTGTCATCTACATTTTTTTATACATTCTAACAGCAAGGGGCAACTTAAGCAATATCAAACCCCCTCTTCAACTGAATGTGATGATTATCATGGTGAACTGTTTTCAGACCCTCAATATTCACTCAAAACCTGGATAATAAAAAAATCTAAACAGATACAAATTGTCTACAAAACAGACAAAAAATTAAACGAGACATGAACTGAATGTGAATTGCAAAGTGCTCTGTTGTAAATGCTGTAGCTACTTGTTTGTTTGCTTATTGAAACCACAGTTAAGCAGTGGAAAGTAGTTTTGTCTGTCCTGATCTCTCCTACACACCCCATATAAATAAAATTCAATATAATGGATGAAATATCTAATGCTGATGAGATTCAGAAACCACAAATAACATTAGAACCACTCTTTTTGTAAATGTATTTCCTTCTTTCTTTTAATAACAAATGTGGACAACCATCTTTATGTAAGCATACATTAGGAGACTCTTCTAGAGAGTTGCACTCTCATGTATCTACAGTAGCCCAAAATGGACAAGCTAAACACTGGCTCTAGAGCAAGTCGCAAGTCTTTCAAAAATACTTTTGCCTGAAAGGCCAGCGTAAATTTACCTATAAACTTGGACCTTGAGGCACCCCATAATGGAAGACTGGGGTTGATTTTAAAGCGTTGCAGTTCTCTCTTATGTTTGCTTTACCCTCTTTAATTTGGCCTAACAATAGTGAAATACCATATGGAAGCTTAATGAGTTACTCTATGAACGCTCTTTAATAGATTTCTCAGAATTCTTCAAACTTTCTTACTTTATGGCATGAATAAGGAAATGTTTCTGATCTTTCATGCACTTTGATATCTTTTTAGGAAAAAAAGTCAATTTGGGCAAGTCCGATGGGGAATATGTTCAGAGAAAATATCTAATTAAAGCAGATAATGAGATCTTCCTGTGAATAGCGTGAATGTGCACTTTAATCTATGGTACAGATCACATTGTGTCGCAGGAATGTTGCATTTCAAAAGGCTCACTTGTCATAGAGGAATACAGCCAGGAGAAGACTGTATTCAACGCCTTTAAATGGGAAGGTGCAGGTTGAATGATTTTACTCTTCACTGGTTCTCACCTCATATGCAGTCTAAAGAAAACCTTACAGCTGAATAATATATTCATTAGTTCGATTCAGGTCCTTGGTTAAAAAATATGCTTCTTTAGTTTACCTTTTAATTAATTTTAATGTGCTTTTTGATGAATATAATTGGATGAATACCATGAATGAGCTGTTTATGTGGTCTTAGTGAAGAAGAAAAATGAACTGTAAATTATTAAATTGTAAATCATTTACGATAGAATTAGACCTACTTAGTTAAGTCTACTTGTTTTATTAACATATGGACTCAGAAATGAATAAATGTAGAAATAAATACTTACTTGTTAAACACTTACTTGTTTCTGCTCTTCTTCCATTATTTGTATTGTTCTAACGGTGTCTCTTTGTGTCTGTATCACTGCTTCAGTCAGGATGCAGCAACTTACAGAGGCACTCGCATGCAAGGAAATGCTGCATGCTCTAGTGGCCTCCTTGCACCAAACAGGGCTGTGGCCAACAAATAATGTCTTTCTTCACCTCACTCACAAGCACCTTTCTTTTAGTGTCAGAAAAGTAGAGCCACTTGGTCTTCTCGCTCTATGCCATTCAACATAAAAAAAAAAACATTTATCCACAGTGTTGTATTTACCCATCAGCATTCATAAGGTGCTTTGCCTTGAACATTTACATTGAATGTGGGCATGTGGTGGGATATGAGACAGATCCACGTATGCACATTTCCGGGTGGAATGTGATTTATGAAGGGACCATTACTTTCAGGTGTGCATGCACACGTTATTAAACATTTTAAATGTTTTTTGGTGTACACCATCTTTGGCTTTTGCACACTCACACTTTCAGTATACATTTTATGCACTGCTCCATAATTGAGGCCCCTGGGCTTTATGGCAGAATGGCCTGAATCGTGGGGTCTCCTCAGTAAAAGACACATGAAAGAACCCAAAGGAACCTCGGATAGTGAGAAACAAGTTTCTTTGTGATGATGAAACCAAGACTCAGTTGTGTCATATTTTGAGAAAACCAGGCAATATTTATAACCTGTGAAATACCCTCCCTGTGAGAGTGCTATACAGTGGCAGAGACTGGAAGACTGGTCGGGGTTGAGGGGAAGCTCTATCAGTTCATTAGCTCATCAGCCCAGTAGTTTTTGAATCACTTGTTCTATTTCCCTTCTCAGTTCTTTGCTTCTGCCAGTTTGGTATCAAGTGGTGTAGTAGTATGCATACTTAACTTATTCCTTGTCTTTCTTCGCTAATACTAATCTGTGTCTTCCTTTACACTAGAATCATTCCCTGCTAACCAGGTATCTCACACAACAGCTGGACCGATTGCTCAGTTCCTTCAGTACAAGCTGGTTGTGTCCAACTACTTCTCAATTCCTTCCCTTGCCTACCAGCTCTTCAGTGCTTATTTCAGACATCCACCACATCTCCCTTTGCATTACCTGCTGGAGTTATCATTTATCATTCTAAGACATTTAGAAAAAATTCTTCCTTTTATCCTGGTTACTTTGAGACAGTGTTCTGCTTTTGGGTTCATCTGTTAACCACAATTGAACTGAACACCATGGACCCAGCTGGTATTATTCAACACACCCTCTCTTCCCAAGGTGCCTTTTTCAGACAGCAGGATTCAATTTGAGTTATTGATTTTTTGGGATGCAGTTTAACAAAGAGAGAGAGACTTAGCAAGGCCAATATAAAGCTATTGAGGAAATATAGTTAATTTACTAATGGAATGGTAAAATCAAAATGCAGACTATGACACTAAATTATAATTGTGCAGTTTGGAACATTAACCCATATTTTGACATTCTGTTTTTAATCCAGCCATTCATGATCTATACCACCTATCCTTTGATAGTTGAACTAATCCGAGCTGATAATGGGTCAGAGGCATGTTACCCTCTGGACAAAATGTCCATCCATCCAAAAATGCAACAATTCCAACAAATTGGCAAAGTAAAAAGATTTTAAATACCTAGTATGTTGGGGTGCTCTGAAACAATTATTGAATTGAAAGCTTTGCTACACTTTTTTGATACTTGATAGACTTGACCAACATGCAGAGCTTGTCTTCCCAAGTGTTTCAGCAGCAGCCATCAGACCTCAGCACATACAGTGCTAAAATAACCTATATTATGTGGTTACTCAGGGGAACATTTTTAGCTGAACTACAGCAGCGTGGGAGAATCAGCCATTTATCAGTTTGTCTTTGATTGTTTCAAGTCACTAGCTACCAGGCTAGACAGTAGCATTGGGGATGCTGGTGAGCCAGACCAAATGCAGTTTCATGCTATTCTGTGTTTGAATAATACTTCGCTGTATTTGACTATCTGGTACATTATGGGGCAGATAAAAACTTTTGAATAAGGATTTGTGCCAAGATTCTAGATCAGTGGTCACCAACCCGTCAATCGCGACTGACCAGTCCCTCTGGACAGTCGTCACTGTCGATCCCTGTTATGCTCTTTGCTTTACTTCAGTGCATTTACTTTGAAACAGGTTTGGGTTCTCTGCACAACATATTGTTGAACTGAGAAGCTATAGAGATGGCCTTGGCTCTACCTTCACATTGGTCAGATGACTTTGCCATCATGGAGCAGAAAGATGGAGCCAATTGAGAAATACGTAAAAAAGTCTCAAATATCATTCACCCAGAGTGTTGTTCCTGTAATTATTTTAAAGGCAATATAACTACCACTAATCAACACTGCGTTTAAACCCATTCACAGTGACACAGTTTCATCATGTATTAGTGAAATGCATGCCATTTGGTGCTGAAGATAATATTGTAAAAGAATTCAATACCTACCAGGGCCACTTTAAATATCTGTTCATGCTTTTTGGTTCAACCAACTGTCTTCCAGGTGCTTGGCAATAATGTTCTTCTGTCAGACCTACAAAAGCTGGGGCTGACTTTTTGAGACCTCTTTCCCTTTGCATTTTCAAAATCTATTCTGCACCTGTGTAGTTTTGCATCGCCAATGAGGCCTTGGGGAGTTGCAATTAGACAATAGTTGAGGTCTAACTGACTTAGGAAAGCTTAAACATGTATCCTTGGTTGAACATTGTGCATGCTTTTGCACTTTAAGCCACTTCTGGTTAACATAGAACCCACACATATGCAGGTAAAGCTTCTTCAGTCGTGAAAAAAGCATCTAGCCGCCGGGACTGCCTCAGTATCAACAATCATGAGTTCATGCAAATTTGATTATAATAACATAGACATTATGTTTTCGTCAGTGTGTCCCACTCATTACTTTTGCTCTGTCATAATCGTGTCCATCTAACCATGTAGCTTGTTGAAAGTCAAGGTTTTCCTGTACTGCCCCATCTTTCTAGTACCAAAGGACCAATGATATCTTCTCTATCTTATTAAGGTCTTCAACGTTGACAAATTACACTTTCACTTACTTCCTCAGATAAATCATTACAGAGCATTATAGGATTTAACTTGTATTTTGTGTTTACTTGATTTTTACTACTAAGTAATGGTTTGCTGTCTTTTCCAAAATGTCTAAATCTGTTACCTGCCTCTCTGTCTCTTTTTGTTCAGTGCTTTTAAAATAAGTGTGTTAGCTAATGTTTAAATCTATATTTAATTTGCTTGTATTTTCTTGCTGTACACATTTTATAGCATAGAGCAAGAGTCTGTCAGTATTCTCTTATTGTGCTTTCTCCATGCAAACATGGCATTGACATGACCCTCAGATTTGAAAGCCCCAATCTTTCCACGCTGTCTTTTTTCAATGAGTGCAATCCAGTGGGATTTGAATACATATAATGAAGTACTTGACAGGGAGAAATGTGAACAAGCAGAACAGTAGGCAGCACCCCAGGAGTTATCCAGCCATGACTGCTTTAAAAATATGCTGTTGAAAGACTGCTTCCTGTTGCCTTCCTGGTTCTTGATCTCTTCCCCGGAGTCCCCTTGCTATATTGTCCGTAGATCCAGGGCCGCGGCTGCGGCCACATCGTGGATTGTTATCTGCGGATAGCGTATCAGTGATCAGAATGGTGGATCCAGTATGGCGGATTCTGTATCGTGCTGGCATCTGATAATGGAGGTGGACCACAATCGAAATGGTAGCTGATGGTGGATCCTGATGGCGGCAGTGGACAAAGACTGTCGACTATAATGGCATCCGATCTTGATGGTGGATCATGATCTTGCTGGCTGCTTACCATAGACTATGATTGCAGCAGGACTGCTTGATATATAAAATATTTCACCAAGGAAACTTGACCATTACTGACAATAATCTTCAGTTATGCTTCAAAATGTTTATTCTAATCAATGCTGCAAATACCCTTATCATGCTGTTGTTCTCCTTTACACTTGACATCTATTGTACTTCTGTCCTTTCTGGGAGAAGGATCCCTCATATGTGGCTCTCTCTGTGGTCTCCACCTTCTTTTTATCGTGTACCTGCAAAAGGATTTTTCAGTAGTTTTTCCTTACTCTTGTTGAGGGTTAAGGGCAGAAGATGTCACACCTTGTTAAAGCCCTATGAGACAAATTGTGATTTGTCAATATGGGCTATACCAATGAAATTTGATTGATTTGTTTCTTGGAAATACCTCTCAAAAGGCAATGGAGGAACTTCTGATCTGCAAAACATCTGAGCAAAATACAAATAATCAAGATTACCTTAATTCAGCATGAGGCTCACTCTTGCAATATATAAAGGTATTGTGGCTGCCTCTCATAAGGCACGTCACATCTTATCAAAACAGTTGAGTTAGTATTGGTCAGTATAACAACATGTTCCATATAAAAACTATACTACTACAGAGATTAAATGTCACAACACATAGCGAGGTCCAGGTGGGGCTGCTTGTGCATGTGTAGCATGTGAAGAAAGAGGCTCTCTATCATTGCTGTCACTGTTACCGTCAGCTGACATATCATCCATGGGAAACCTGTGGCATCCACATGTTGGTCATGGGCATATTGGTGTTATATATTTTCCTTTGTGTTTTTTTTTGGGGGGGGGGGGGGGGTTATGTTCTGTGTTGAGTGTATGGGTTTGCTCTGGATTAGCATATTGTGGCGGTAAAGTAGGAGTATGTGCCTCCCCCTGGAGGATAAAGAGATGTTGGTGTTGAGATGGAGTGTGAGGAAGGATGTTAGGGAGGAGTGGGGGAAAAGGATCAACAGGCAATTCAGAGAGTACGGCCCATATACGGTCCATAAATACATGAGTCACACCAGAAACCCCAGAAAGACTGTAGTTATATTAAAATTAACGTTAAGAACTTCAGGTGATGGGTAGTATTCTCTCTTGCACACACACACATTAATGGCCATTTTCAAGGCAAACCTTACGTAAAAACATAGAGCTGGCAGTAGAAGCTCCGCTGCAGAATTGCAGCTGGTGTGAAAAACTGACAAACCGCAACATGCAGCAGAACTGCGGTGCAGCCGTTCCACGTCGCATCCGCAGCCAGTGTTTGCCACGGCGTAAAACAACCCCATCACACTACAGCTTTGGTCAATTGATCCTCTGCCTGGAAGAACTAGAATGACATGTGAGCACCAAAACAAAGATGAGGAGGACAAAACTGCATATCAACAGAAGATGAGAATCAACCATAGAATAAAAAGTTATTTTAATTGTCTTTACTTTGATAGATCTCTGGATGCTTTCAGAGAGAGCAGTTCAGTAAATCATTCAAACTCTAAAAATATTAGTTTTTTCTCTCCACAGTTGCCAAGTGCCTGCTCATTGTGGGAAATGTTGGGTTTCTCTTTACATTTTAAGGTGTTGAAGGTCTTATTATGTTATGATTTGACCCTTAAAATTGAACTGAACTTATCTTACCTTTTATTATAATTCATTCTTATTTTTGCCATGGATACATTTTTTGTGATGCGCTTTGTAACCTTGTTTAGATAAGTGCTATACAAATTAAGTTATTATTATTATTATTATTATTATTATATAAGCCACACATGTGAACATTAACAAAGCAAATTCAATTTCACTTTATGAAAAAACATTTTTTCCACATTACTGCATTCAAGAGTGGTTAGCCTGTTAAAGTGTTGATTCTAAGTGAGGTGCTGTGGGAAAACACACACACACACACACACACAAAAGATCTGCATTAGAAACAGGTTTTAATCAGCTCCAATTCTAGTAGTGATGGAAACATGACAGTCAGTTTGTGACGTCAACATGATGTGCAGGGGGAAAGTAAAAAAAAAGACTAAGAACTATTAAGAGGAAGAAGACCCTGCAGCCAGGGGAAAAATTGGACATTTTAAGTTGAGTTTATCTTTGGAATAATGTTGAGTTTAAAGAACCATTTTCTCCTCTGGTATTTTTTTACGCTTGGTATTTTGTTTGAGAGAAGGACCTGAGATGCCTGTTTACAGAAGAATAAAACTTCACCTTCTTTTGAACCTACGATTTTTGTTTTTTTTCTGTTTAATTGCATTACCACACCAAGCCTGTCCTAGTGACCTCTCATGACATTACAATATACATATGTCTGTCTGTGTGTGCTATTAAAGCTCCTACAAGGAACATTTTAGTAGAGTTTTGGCGCCTCTGTGGACAAAAGCTTTAGTGTTTCTGCTGTTGTAAAAACCTCAGTCCAGACAGCATATGTAATTGTTTTGGAAGAAATGAAAGCAGACACACGTTGTAAGTTCAGGACACGCACCCAGAAAACAATCTCTTTGGATTGCTTTTACTGTAATGATATAACATGAAACAAGGACTGCATCAGTTTCCATCGACTTCTCAGATCACTGTCTCTTCTACTCCAAATTCAGACTGTGATAGCGATTAATGGGCACTTACCAATGCGAAACAAGAGGGGGTCAAAGACCAAAATACTCAGCATATTGCATAGCAATGAGGTAATGTGTCATAATCCTCTTCATCTTGTTTAGAAGAGGCGTGGAGTAGAAGAGGAACATACTTGGGAGTGCTGGTTAGCTTTAAGGCTAGCCTGTAGCCCGGCTCGCTTCCCACTAGACGAAAAGCAGTATTATTGTCACAGTGAACCTCTACGGACAGGCCTAATCCCCTGCTGTAACCAACTGTTTCCATGATGTTACCTCGGCGTTCGCCAGTGAAGACAAGGTGGGTCTATCGGCGTTTGCGGACCTTAAGGGGGATTTGGAGAACAAAGGAGAGAGCCGCGGGGGGGCTCGCTGAGCCTCGCGGACCGATCGCGACGTGTGATCTAATTAGCATATGAATCGGAGTCCAGCCGCTGGCTAGAACCTCTCTCTACTCACCATTGGAGGAAACCACAGACCCTTGAAACTAATGTCACTCGTGATTGGTTGGTAGAAGTGTTGCTATTGGTCACCTTATGGGTCATTGCAGTGCACACGTGGGGTCACAGCATTCCGCACGTGGGGTAAGCCCCTCCCACACAATATTAATAATAAAAATGTATATATTAATATTTATTATTAGTTATAAGTAAGCCTTTACCAAAAGCACTGCAGTTAATTAAAACTAAACATTCATGTGATGCTTGATGTTACAGGTGAACACATTGTACAGGGAACAAATGTGAACAAGGTATATGTGGAGTGAAAGCTTTATTTACATACAGCAAATATATTGTACAAAAACTCAGATGAGGCTTGAAATGTTTCTCTGCAGCCTCTGGGACATGACTTCTTTGTGGGACTCTGTCTGAATCTTCTCCAGTGTGTAGACGTCTGTGGTGTGTAGCTATGAGATCAGTGTAGCTTCCAGTCTTATATGAAGTGTGGGACACAGGTCGGTGCGCTCCTGGCTGTGGAAGGATGGATCCATGTCATCTGTCCCGCTTCAATCAGCTGTAAACACATTCAGTAAAATTAGCACAGTTCAATGACAACATACACCTTTACATGTAACTGGAAAATGATTTAATGAATATAACCTTACCCTCTTTCTTCTCCGACAACTCCTCAATGCTGATGTAAGGTCTGGTCGGATCATACTGGCTCATAGTGTGTCTTTGTACGTCATGGACAGGCAGCTGGAAAACAACACATGTAACATGAGTTTATTATTAATAAACGGAAATAGCCGCGCTGCATCACCGTTGGAAGATCCACAGCAAAAAAACACCAAAACAATTCATAAACAGTTACTTACATTCAATGGCTTAATTTTCTGCACTTTAAATCCGGACTTTCAGCGTCTCAGCCTAACGCCTCTTTGTTTGTGTGTGTGTGGGGGGGCTGAGGCTGTGAAAACATACAGAAAAAAGTCACGTTGATGAAAAAACTTAACGAGAACAAACTGTTACATCTAATTAATTCATACATATTTACACATGCACTAGATCTGCCCCAGCACTCGATGCTGTATTCGTATTTTAGCAACTTTCTCGCTATCCCAAAGTGGCGGACATGCTTTTCAGATGTACCAGTTAGCTTAGTGGTTAGCATGGCGTCTCTAGCTTAGCTCTTACCGTAACTCAGGGACTGTGCTTCCGTCTTCTCCGCCTCGACTCGTCCACACCGGGCCCGCGGCTCTGCCTCCACATGCACTCATCTTCTCCTCCAGGGAACAGCGTCGTGTCGACTTCAGCAAGTTATTTACCCCGAGAACAGAGTCACTCGTACGGGACAAGCTAAACACGACCCGCTTCCTGTCTGCGGGACACTCGACGCTGCTGCACGGCGTTTACGAGGCTCTGATTGGACGAGTCCATCAGCTGATGACGCGAGCGGGTGACGTAAGCAGCGGTTACTTCATATGGGATGAGCATGTGACTGAGGCCAGGTTTATTTTTTGTGGTGTTTAGTACATTTACACACATGATTCACGCTGTTCTGTGTTCGTAACCTTATAGTTGAATGCACTTATTGTAAGTCGCTTTGGATAAAAGTGTTGACTGTTTTAATGGAATACTGAGAAAGTTTAATAACAACAATTAGACAATTGAAGTTCAAATTATGAAGGAATTTAAGCTCTATATTGTGTCTCCTTTATATTTAAAATAATAATCAAACTGAGTGGAGATGTATGTTGTAGCCAAACAGCCGCCTGCTGTGTTTTGTCACTGTGCAGTCCATGGGGGATTAAATATTACACTGAAAAAATAAATCATTAAATCAATGAATGTTTCATAGCAATTTTGAAAGTAGTGGTGAAAAGGTACCATTTATAATTCATGGAACAGCTTAGTTTGCCATTGACATGTGAATTTGATGCCAGTATTTTGGGAGGACAGATATTTTTATGGAAAGCCAGTAGAAGTTTGGAGCTTACAGGACACAGATGATCATACCCAGCATCATTTCTTTGCTGGTAGAGGTGTGGTTTACACTTCCTCTGTGCATTTAACCAGCACAATTGAAAAAGTGACTGTAATCATGCCACTCTGTACAGTTGTTGAGATTTAGGATTGTTTTGGATGACAATAAAAATTTGAAATAAAGTGCATTGTTTCATTTCTTTTGACTGCATTGACCTTTGTTCGTGGTATACAATATAATTCATTATAGCACACTTACTTACTTAAGAACAATTTAAAATTTCAGGTTTAATATTTATTTTAAGCCTGGTTTACTCAGCAGATAGTTTGTTGGTGCCTCTTACACATTGGTGTTATCTGCTCTCAGGGAAACTGATTTGCATTTGTGAAGCTCAGAGCATTGTCATTTGCATGTGAAAGCGTCCTCTAGGAGTTGGAGCAGGGGGGGTCAAATCTCAACAGCTCACAGGCTTGACAACTGCAGGAACCCTGAGCGTTTCCTTTGCTGCCTGCAGATACGTGTGAAAGTCGTTAACCGAAGGATGTGCCAACACTTCTCTGCGACACAGATTGACACAAACGCTTCTTTTCATGCAGTGTCCCATGCTTCTGTTTCCTCTCCCTCCACCTAAACCAGGGGTGTCAAACTCAAATACGCAGTGGGCCGAAATCAAAAAATTGCTTCAAGTCGAGGGCCACATGGGTTCAACGTTTATTGAAAACTTAGTGCACATATTGAACCTGGAACTAACAAGGCCTATAGAGTATGCCGATAAAACAACATTAATTATGAAAAAAATGAAATACAAATAATAAATAATACATAAATAAATATAAAAGTAATAAAATCAGTTTCATTAATTGCTTTCTGGCTCTATCTGCAGTATTTCCAGAGTAATTTCCAGCGAAAACATTTTCTACAGGCAAACAACAGCCAAAAATAATGGACTTCAAAGAAAAATCAAATGTCCTGTAGTAGCAAGAGAAAAACAAGTTTCCCTGCAGCATCTGCGTCTCCCACAGGCGCAGCTTGGTTTTAAAGCCCTCACTGTAGCGTACATGTCAGTGATGTCACTCCCCCCCCCCCCGAAGCTGCAGGTTGAGCGCATTCGGGTGGCTCGTGATGTCACACAGAAACTTTTTATTTCGGAGCTCTGTTGGGCCTTTCCCTTTGCTTTCAATAACCTCACAGATCTCCACACGCAACTGGAACAATCTTTCCAGCAACTTTCCCTGGTTCAGCCATCGCACCTGTGTGTGATAGTGCAAGTCACCATATTCTGTACTTAACTCCTCCAGAAAAGACTTGAACTGGCGGTGATTTAAACCTTTGGCTCTGATAAAGTTAACCGCTAATGTTATGATGCTCATCACATGTTCATTTTCAAGGCTTTGCCACACAACGACTCCTGGTGTATGATGCAGTGATAAGCTGTCAACTCACTTTTTCCTCACTTTTTTCCTCCTTCATCTTCTCTCGGATCCAACCTTTACATCCGCGAACGTATACTGTTCCTCCCACCTGTCTTGAAAGCTCCTGTTTTCAAATGCCACCTTTCGTTTAGACATTTTTGGGAGAGGGATAGCTGAAAGTTGTCACAAGTGATATGTGATACTGTGAGGCGCGTGTTCGCGGGACCGTGATTGACGTGCCGACACACGGGCAGTGCATTGTGGGATCTGTCATTCACCATTGACCCGCCCACTCGTCAGCCAATGAGAGCCTGCCATTGGTCTAGAACTGTCACGTGCCCCATCCCGACGTGTTCACTGACCCTCAGGAATTCTCAGTACTTATTTTGTATTGAGAACTTGCAAAACACTGCCGGCGGGCCAGCTCTAATAGTAAATAGATTTTATCATGCGGGCCACATATAATGTGGCCCGCGGGCTTTGAGTTTGACACATGTGACCTAAACAGAGGCTTTTCCAGCCTCACTGCCGTAAAACTTTCCTCTGACCTCGTGGGGAGAAAGAAAAAGAGGAAAAAAGGAGAATAAGAAAAGGTCTGTTTTCTCCCTTATTGTCTAATTAGCTCATAAAGAGGCAGCAATACTAAAATAAGACAGATTCATTACCATTGAGAAACTCCTTGTAGGGGCATTGATTTAATCATTGTATTGCAATGAAATGCTGGACAATTTTTATACCTACATATTTTCACATAATTTTATTTGTTTTATAAATAATTTGATATAAATTGCTGATTTGTGTCATGTGGTTTGCTATTAATTGTCTACAATAGAAAATATAATAAACTAGAGGAGTTGTGTGTCTGTGCATGTTATCCATAGTCTCTCCAGACAATCTGGAAGAGCAGGCGGAATATTCCGGTATTCCATTCACGCCACGATCAACACACTCAACATTGTGGGCCAGTGCAAATGTGAAAATACACACAACATTATCGGCCATCAGCACCATTTTACCAAAAGGACTTCGTTCAACACGATTGTGGGAGACATCGTGGTTGTGGGAGTAATATTTAGGTTAAGGATTTCAATGCAGGTAAATTCACCTCTATGGTACAAATTCTGCTCTGAATGTATTCATCTACTCAGTGAAACCTGGCAGGTGAAACCATGGGCATTGCATATCTTAGCAGCCATGGGCTCTTGCACAATTAGCTGACTCTCAGTAAAGATAAACAAGGAAAGCACTTTGCATTTGAGTAAGCATACAAAGTACATAAAGTGAATGTGGTTTGACAGCTCTTCAGTGATGTTTCAGGAAGCATTTATTAGCACTTTATTAGGGCAGTGAAGCTGTCAATAATGACAGATGTCTCTTTTTATTTGGCTAATGAGAGGATGAGAGGCTTAGTGCAGGCGCACATATCCTCAGTTTGCAACCCTGTGTCAAAATACTTCTGAAAGATTAGTATTTTATTGTTGCATGCATGTGTATGCATGTATATGAGTGGTGCATAGGTATTATTCATAGAGGGTTTTATTTAAAGTGCTGTAATAACATTTCTGTTTTGTTCAAAGGGGCGCAAAACTGATCTTTATCTCTGTAGGATCTTTATATGTAATGTTTTTTTATTTTATTTGTAAAGCTGATGAATAATGAATTGGAACTGTTTATGTAGCCATAAATATAGCAAAAGTGCAGACAAATAGAGAGTTACGGTGTCACTCAAAAGTCTATATGAGAAATATATTAGGATTATTTTCGGTATACTTTATAAATGTCACTTATATACATTGCCTAGCTATATTTATAAATAAGCATGACAACTTATAGTTTAACAAGGCTTATAAATTCAGCATTCATAATGTGCTATACTTCACGTGACAGTAGTGTGAAAGACAACATACAGCATATTATATCATTAATACATTTACTCCAGCTAGTTATAAAGAAACATAGAGGGCATATCTAATGTATCATAACAGGTTATAAAAGATAACCTTCTGAAATGGAATATTGTTTTATTTATAGCATGTGAACAACAGACAACCTACACACAGCTGATCTGCGGTGCAACCGTAACCAGTGAGTGCAGAGAGTTACGGGGATCGACATTGAAGACTGTCGAGATCGACGGGTTGGCGACCACTGCACTAAAGTATGACTTTGTAATCTATAGCTCCAAGTTAATTGAAAAAAAAAAAAATCACACTGATTAACAAAGCCATGCTAAGTCATTTCCAACACACATCCTACTTAAATTATTACAGTTAATGGCATCATGTTTCTGCCAATGGTACAAATCTGGTATAGTATTGGACAATCTCTAAAGACAGGTATGAAGAAACAGGTAGAGACCTCTCTCCTTACTGCAGGCTTCTATCTCAGTGCATCCTTAAACCAAACACACGGTATAACTATGTAGCATAAGATGATAGAATAGCTCGCACAGAATGTGGAAAAGTATTTTACAAAAAATAAAATAATTACAAATGCATCAAATGCATGCTGTAAAGTAGTCTTTGAGTCTTCCTCATAACAGTTAACTTCTTATTGAAGGCCGTTGTGACCAGTATTAATTTTTCACCAGCACATATACAGTACGATGTCAATGCTTGAGCAGGATTACCTTAACCTTAAACCAGTTACATTTTATGAAAAACATTGACCATAAAAAACGTCACTGCAGATGAAGTTAGTAGGATGAATAAACTTCAGCACACAACGTCTAGCACACAATGAAAAAAAGTGAGAGTGCATTATAGAACTGCTTGAGTAGGACTCACTGATGAAAAGGAATAATTCTATAGTAGCCCCGGTGGATTAACATAGGCCAAGCTAACAGCCCATTCCAAACAGGCATGTGTAGAACAGGTACTGCAGTGTTACAAAGAAGGACAAAAATTACAATATTATGTGTCATGTGTAATGAATGACCTTGGTTGTCAGTGCTTTTGACGATGAACATGAACAAAACATATAAAACACATGGGCTCTCTTCTATTGGTGGAATGGTGTAAAGGAGTCATCAATATCAATACCTCACCCAGGCAAAGAGAAGCATTGGTTTCAATCATGGCCTCAGGTGAGGAGTTGATGTTGTTCTGGATGTGGTTTATTTGATTCAGAGGAAATATGGTTAAGTGTGATGAGTTTCATATCATATCCGAGTCATTTTTCCATTCAGGAAACTTCAGGCTGAGCTCTACAGGCAACAATGATGTGTCTTTGATTCAATCATACATATAACTGGGTTTCTCTTCACTAACAATGGTCATAAGCTTAAAAAATCCTGTATGACCTCTCCCTAACATCTCCAGTCACTCCGTACTTGTACCTAGCCAGGTGTTGGACCATAAAACTAACAACAGGTGAAATCAAATCACAAAAAGACAAGCATGTATGAGTGCATGATTGAATGGGATGAGAAAATTGTGTGCTTGTGATTAAATGCGTGTGTATATGTATACTATAATAAACATATTGGGGTGGGGGGTGGAAGAGTATGTGAAGAACTTTCTGTTTCATTCTGTATTTATGAAAGGTGATATCTACCTACGATATCACCACACGTCTATCTGTCTGTATGTGGAACGCATATCTCGAGAACTGTTCATCTGCTTCACGCTTGGCGTTTTCTTCATGCCAAGTTTATTCGCAGTGGCCGTGGGAAGTCCAGTGTCAAACTTGGCTTGATTTGGACACCAGATGCATTAACTGTTAAACATTGAAACTGTAGCAGTCATGTCTTTTTTTTTACCTCTCTGAGAAACTACAGCAGAGGCCGGCATATGGCAGCCTGTGGCCAATAATCTCTGCCAGATCATTTTGATAGCAAGATTTATTTCAAAGTTGTCTTCAAAGTAAAGGCTCAATGCTTGTTTTGTTGCTGTAATGCTTTAAATCAAACTGCATTGCAGAGCTTTTATTTATGTATCTAGAGATTGAGTTGATTACTTAATAAACATCTAAAAAATGATTACAGCAGTTCAGTAAGTCATTCAAACTCATATATGATATATACAGGTGAATGGTAATACAACTAATTCAGTTTAATTTAATGACAAATAATGACTATAAAATCTACATTGCAGATAAACCAAGTAGAATGTACACTTCACTCTGCACCATAGACTGTTTATAAAAAGATCTGCACATGACGTCCAGTGCACATAGAAAGTGACAGTTTGTTAGTAACTCCAGAACATAAACATAGGACAAGAGAACAGAACATTCCAAACAGGCAGATTTAGAACAGACACTGCACTTATATACAGTATATAAAGTCTGATCTAATGATTGCGGTTAATTGATTTACACGCATAACAACTACTAGCTGTGAAATTCTACATCATTCCTCAATAGGATGTACTGTATGATGTGTGTAAACTATATAAAAAGTGTGTCTGCTTCTGGGAGTGTCCTCCTTAGAACAACATCATCAGTCATCTCAGCAAGTGGCCCATAACAACATAATCAAGTGACAGAGCCCTCTAGCCACCTCTGTAATGATGAAGGGAGCAATAGAAGAGGGAGGAGGTATGCAGGGAGGAGTTCAGGGGGGATGGATGGGTCAAGAAAACATAGGTAAAAACCTTGTTCTGTTTCAAAAGGCAGTCAGAAGAGCTGAGTTCAATCACCTGTGAGTGTGTTCCCTCTGAGTTAAGTGCATGTGTGGTGAATGACAAAAAGCTTTCATCAGTGGAGCTCTGCTACACTAAATCACCATGACAACAGGTAAATAAAAGGGCAGAGCCGTCTATTTTATTCAGTGGAGCTAGAAAGGTTAATCTGTCTTTAAAAAAGCACAGATACATTTAATTCAGCGTAGTCAACTCATTCATTACCGGCTATCTTAAAGTTCCCTAATTGATGAAAAAGTTCTGGAATTCTACCTTATGTCTTAAATATTTAAATAAATGTATTCATCTGTAACCTGATGAGGACCAAGTTAAAGGATAAAAGATAAATGATTTTAACCTCATAGTCTGTCTGAGCCAGAACAAACTGAATTTGATGATTTGCAGTTATAAAGGCATCTTTTTAGATGTGTTTCACTTTAAAATCTTGTGTGTATGAATACATTTCATATATAAAATGAATGTTTGTTCACACTACGCAGCCTATATTGAAAAACTCACAATTTATCTCCATTTTTAGCTACATTGCAACCATCCTCACTCGCTCTGTCACCGACAGTAACTGTTATATTATGGGGACATTCACTCAGTCCGACCAATCCCAGCATGCACATTGATGATGTTTGAAAAGATAAAGTATTTGGTAACAACCTAATGTTTAGTCTTCTTCTAATATAAAATCAACATGCCCTTTGATATGGACTGTATGAATGAGGAAAGGGGATGTTATCCCTGTTCTTCTTTTTCTATCTTCTGTTCTTCTTTGGCTTCTCTTCCTTTTTCTCTCTCATTTGTTTATCTTTACTCCGTGGTCTCTGTCTCCTACTCAACCTTCTTACTGTCTTTGTTCTCCATATGTTCTTCTTTGAATCTTGTCCTCCTCCTGCTTGTTTTTATTGTCATTCTCCTCCTGCTCTTTTATATGACTGACACGTTAATGAAAAGATATAAACAGTCATTTTTTGTCCAACATCCAAAAACATATCGTTGGCCATTCAAAAACAAGGTGGCCTTTATTTTAAGGTGAAAGGAACAGCTTAGCAATGTACCTGAGTCTGGTCTACTCATCCTTGTTTCTTCATTTCTCCATGTTTCCAATTTTTCAAGTCAGTACTTTTCTTTTTGCTTTCATTTATTATTTATGTCTCTTGGTGGAAATTAAAGATACATTCACATATTGCATGTGCCAATCTTTGACAATTTAGAACTGCAATCATGCTCATTTTTAAACTTACAAACCTTTATTTGTTTTGTTCTCCATTTAACAACACTGTAAAAACTTACCCTTAAATGAAGGTCTGTTGAGGTCTGATATTTTTGTGTGTGTCTATTTGTCCATGAAAATGCAGTCAACTAAAAATGGCTGAGTCAGTGCATATATTGGTCACTGTTCAATGAGATAATAAAATGTTGATTTATTTAGAATACATGCATCGAATATGAATCAGATCCTTTAGATTGATATATCAGCTATAAACTGATGGATAGATATAATGTCACGGTGGCCGAGAGGTTAAGGCGTTGGACTCGAAATCCAATGGGGTTTCCCCGCACAGGTTCGAATCCTGTTCGTGACGTCACTTTACACTAATTCCCCTGGGATCACTAAAATATTTCTGATATGAGCTGTGAAAGTGCTCTATTTAAAAAATTAACTACATTTAGGTTTACAAATCCAATGTTTCTAGTGTAATGGCAGCAAAAGAAGTCACTGCACTATACAGGGTTGTACATAGTCTCTTTATTAGTCATGGGTGTGTTTTGGGCAAAAGATGCAATAAACCAGTCAGAATGCCATCTCCCTTTTCTTTTAAAAGTCATGTCTGCTTGTACCTTGGGGGATAGTACGAGAGAATGCTTCTCTGCAGAGAGGAAACACATTCATGTCAAGAGCAGATCATTGGTGTGCATAGCAAGCAGACGTTTGCTGTGATAGTGATGTACTGACTTTTTAGACCTGGTTTATGTTGGTCAAAATCCACTGACTCATGATTGCAATAGAGCAAAAACCTTAATACATCTCAAGTGTCTTTCTATTTAAACATCATGTGTGCAGGATGGAAGAACCTTTGTAAATTAAACATTATTTCGATTAAGAACCAGTTATTTAGAAGTTGTAAATAGTTAATAAGATGAGTTTAAAATGTGTAAGTACATGGTTAATAAACTATTTACTTCTACATTGGTACATGCATTTATTCATGTAATGAGTTAGACATGCAACAATGGTTAGTGAGTTCATTAAAAGACATTTTATAAATACTTATTAATACTTGTAGTTCATGATTAATTTAGGTGGTTAGTTGTTAAGTAATTTTATGATCTCATCTAAAGTGAGGACTAAATAAAAGTAAATATACAAGTACAAACTGTAAGTAGCACATGAGGCTTTCTCTGGGAAATGGCTGTTTGTGTAGTGTAATAAAATAGATTCCTTGTACTTTTTGATCATCTGTTGAGTATATTCAATTTTTCTCTCTCAAATATGTGTATTGCAATAAAGAGTTAAGAGTTGAAACGATTCCTCGAGGAACTCGCTTACTAAAAAAACTTTGATTCAAATTATTTGTCTCGAAGCTTTGTTTAATCCATATAAACAGAATGTTCTGTAGACGGGCTCTCGTACTGCAGTGGAAACTGTTTCACACGGATGACTAATACTGGTCAACGAGTGTGTTTGAAGGGCAGAGTGCGACGATTGGCTGAGCAAGATCACAGATTACTTTGCCAGTTGTTGTTTTCACTACCAATTCTTGTTCTTTGTTCCCCTGTGCAAAACAAAGGAACAAAATGACAGGGAGCATAGTTTACAATGAAACAACATTTACCCCATAAATTTCATTTTTGGTGCTGCCTTGAGAAGGGAAGCTGGTGAAAGGAGAACTCAGGCAGCAGCTGATGTCTTATGCAGAAGGTTTTAACGTAGACTTGATCAGTTAAGGAGACCAGAAGGTTGAATAATATTTAAACGCTAACAGAGTAACATGAGTAATTTTCAGAAGATGTCTCCGACAGCTGGCCAGTATATCTACCTCTACTTGCGTCATCCATTCCAACAGCACATCGATGAATGGATATGTAGGTGTTCGCGTCCTATTGGATAGCTAAGCGTAAAGCATGCACTCTTAAATCACATTTGTCTCCAAACGTCTTGTCACTGGTGTCTCTGTCTGGGGCATCTGAGTTAGATATGAAAGCATAGACAGTAAAAGGCACTGTGGGTTGGCCCTTTATCTTTAACCTGACCTTGGGCACTGAAAAGAGAGAAGGGAGTATCTGTGGAATTAGACAGGCTCTATTCTCGTAATGATGCTTTACAGATCTAATGTGAGAGGAATGTCAAATATTCTTCAACACTGTTGAAAAACCAAAACACTTCACAGAAACGGAAATGTAGTAGCGTTGATTAGGAGATGGAAATGGTGAAAAATTCTGGCTCCTGGGTTTTCACATATTGGACAGTTGTAGCAGACTGGGTTAATTTGAGCTCAGTGTACCTAGTAAATGGCCAAGCTTGCATGATGGTGTTGTACTTATGTCGTTAGAACTCTTATCTATTTAGTGCTGCCCTGTATCCTCACCTGAAAGATATGCTGTCATTTGCTCCTAATGCTGCTGCTACTCATTTAGCACTTCAAAAGTTCTTCATTTACTCCAAAATCCACCTGTGGGCTCTTAGACCCAACTGAAGTGAGTCAGTGAAGTAATTATTGTCACTCCCCAATCACTGCTGTGCAAATTGTATGGGGTCAGGGCCCAGACTCTTGAGCTTCTTTCAGACATGCACTGAAAACTACCTAGTGCCTGGGCATTCTCTGGAGGGGCTGTGTGTCAGAACACAAATATCCATGTGAGAAGCTCCAGACTTTCACAGACTTTCTCTGGCCAGCCTTTTAGTAAACTATCCGGATAATGTTTGAATGTGCCCAACAGATTCCACAAAGGATTTACCGCAAGTGATTGGGCATATTGATCACGCTTCTAACACGTAATATATACGTTACATCCTACAGATGCCTCGTGCACCACCCTTACCTGAACCTCCAGTGATTTCTATGTTGTCGTGAACGTGGCTCAATCTCCTGCTGTGTTGTTCACGTGTGAAAGGCAAACTCTGAAAAATGTCCAGACCCCATTGTGTGAACATCCTCCGGGGTTCATGTCTGAAAACAGCTTATTAAACTAGACAGTAGATATATATTGAAACAAGCAAAACAAACAAGGAGAAACATGTGGGTTAGAGATGCTTCAGTGAGAATTTGTGACCCGCTCAATAATAACAAAGTTCAGTAACAGCTACTCTCACACAGGAGGATTTTTCAATCTCAGCAACCAACTGTGTGTGGGGCAGCTAACACAGGTCCACAGCATAATTCACTTTCGTCTTTAAAGAGAAATATGCCTCAGAAATGGAAAATAATAATTTGGTGCACACGGATCAGCCACAAAATTACGTCTGCAAACTGCTTTTAAAGTTGTGGCTGATCTGTGTAAGACAGGCAAAGCCTCACGGTCAAAGACATACCTGTAGGCTTGTTTGTTTTTTAGCCCGTTTTTCTCTCCTTCTTTCTGAAGCTGATGACCCAAACACAGGCGCTGTTGATGCAGGTCTGTGTGGCTCGATGAATCCATATTCTTCACAGGATGGAGCTGCTGATTACTCCTTTACAAGGAACCATGGCTCGAGCTGATCTTGACTGTTGACTGAACTGTGTTTATGTGAGTAAGTGAGAGAGCATATGTGAGTCGCATTGCTGCAAGTGGAGCGGAGTCGCCGAGGTAAACACTTGATACAAACCCTGCAGTGTGTCGGTGAAGCTGCATCAGAGAACATGTTAATTTCAAAAAGGAATTTCTGCCAGGTTAGTGTCACATTCAAATGCAGGTCTTATGTTCAAGTGAGTAACAGTCAGAGCAGTGCAGTGTGAGCTTCAAGGGCCGACAGTAACTGTGTTGTGGAGGTCGGGATGGCAGATGGGTGTGTAAGAGTTTTCAAGCATCACAGATTGTCATGTATCAGTCTAATAGTCAGTGTTGACATTTGTGTTGTATAACCATCACCATATCATCGACCTATACGTGAACAAACAACCGAGCCAAAATAAGATTCTGAAGCACACGATTTACTTCAGCATTTTATTGATAATGTGCAAACAACTGGCATTTCAATGGACACTGTGTCTTCATTAGAGTCAAAGAGTAATGGCATTAAATTTAAAAGATTAAAATAACCTCCATGCAAAAAACTCTCTCTCATTGTTTAATTGCAGTGGAAGGAAATGAAAAAAACATTCAAGGTTTATTTCCTCATTAAGTACACATGGTTCAGTTAAGTAAATATAATTAAATATATATTTACCCTTGCCGAGAGAAGTTACATTTTTTCGATTCAGTAAAATCTGAAGAAAAACTGTGATTTACATGTGATAGCAGTGTTATATTTGGGAATCCTGGATTTCAGGGAATGTTTGGCCAGCATAGAATATACATTATGATGTATTAAAAAAGAGTCAGTCTTTTCTTGTAATGCCTTCATGAAAGCCAGATTTACATGTCCATCCATCTCCCTGTCCTCCACAGCTGTCTATTATTTCACCTCACCACAGACTATGCATTAGCACTGAACATTGGTTCGGAATGTAAATAGGATATACGTCTTAACTTTTATTCAATTTGAATGTCTTAGGGATACTGGGCTGCAGAACTATCGTTTTGTCAGTATAAATGTTCACTACAGAAATAATTCATGCGACAATTTGTACGATCTCGGTTTAATTAAGGCATAAACTTGGTTAAAATTGAAAAAAATGTTGTTTTTTTAGTAGAAGAAACGTATAGGGCCCCAGTATGTTTGTAGTTGAGATTATTTTCCACTACTTCTGCTCCATCCGTTTGTGTTACATCCAAGTAAGTTTTGCTATAGAGCTGCAATATAATAAACTATTATGTTGTTCGTATTACGTAGGCTACTGTGTACGTTTTGCAAACAAAATGTTTGCCCTCTTGTCATTTGAAAAACTATTTCAACACATAACATTTTCATGATGATGTTTATTTGGTTTATTCTCCACCAACCTCAAAAAAGACAATTACATATGCAGCTTGCACATGTGTCAGTTAACGATTAGTCATTGGTCAGACTAAAATAAAGTTTGAAATAAATCATATCCAACACATACAAGCACACAATTAGTGAAATATTATAATCTGTTAAAAAACATATGCATATAAAACAACACCAATTTTTTTTTCTTAAGAAAAGTGTCTGTACCAAAAAATATGACTGTGTATTCTAGAACATTTTCCAACACTACTTAGTAAAAAGGCAAAGTTAAGTTTTCAGATAAAACTGATGTAAAATCAAGCGTTTGCAGCAACATGCCGAGAGGATGTGAGCGTGAGTGTTTCTGAAACAGAGAGATGGAACGTGGGTGAGGGTAAGCAGATCGAGACCTGACAGTGGGATGGGTGGGGGAGTGTTTTGTTGAGGCAGAGTGGGAGGTCTGTTGGTGGAGGACAGTGAGAATCACCCAGCAGGCGGAGGCAATGATGCAGTCATTATGAAGATTAATGTAAAGCAGCATTTTCAAGCAGCAGGTGCCCTCAGGGACAAAATACAATTTACAAGTCAGACTATGTGTGGGTGTGTACATATCTACCCCACAGTGCGGGTTTTCACAGCGTCTCAGCGGTGGATGAGTCATGTATGGAAGATTTTAAATGCCTAAATGAAAACACAGAAATAAAATTTGCTTTTGTCAATGTTTAATTTGGTGAAGTTCAATGAAAAATACATGTGTAAAATGACAATTACTTAACTCTTTTGTCTTTAATGACTAAATTAATTGCTTCTCTGTGTAACATTAATTTCCTGTGCCATGCACATTAAAATAACCTGTCAACAACAGAGGAAGGTGGAATATTACATTTTAGTTTTGTCTAACAAAAAAAATGAATTACATTTTTAATGAAGCCCTCTGAAGTCAAGTTGTTGTTTGCTTACATTATTATTTTCATTTTGTTCTTCTACATATTTAGAACAATTTGTTTTACCAGTTCATTGCTTTATTCACATTCTTTATGTATTTCTTTTTTAACAATTAGAATTGCTGTTGTTGTGATAAACTCTCTTGTGTTGGGTACTGGTTTGTATCTGACATAATGTGTACAATTTCGTAGTTATTAAGTAAAAAAAAGCAATATGTGAGTTTTTTTTTATTTGTCTAAAATGTGACAAAGAATAATAATTACTCCAAGAGCAAAAGCCTTTTGCTCAGAACTGAGTGGTAAAGGGCATGGATATTCACATAAGTTCACATTTTACATATTTTTAATATAAACCCAAAAATCTATATCTTTCCAAATGTTTAGATATTGAAAACAAATGAAAACTCTTCCCTGATGCTTATATAATATAGTGTCTGATGATAACAATCAACCAGCCCTTGCTTAAATTCTTGGTCTCCATGACTAACATAAAAAACATGGAAACCAGTCAGCATCTCTGTGTTAATTAGTGTACAAAGCAGCATGTTGAGTTTTATATCAATCCAAATCTTGGGAAGAAATATTTAACAGATCAATTTTTTTATTCATTAAGGAAAAACACAATTCAGAACTGTTTCTTTTTCTCTCCTTATGCCTAGTTTTTGTAACTTTTACCTTAGTAAAATGTATCTTCTAACCTCCTATTCTCAATGTAGCACATTAGCAGCTGTTACAAACCCTGTCTCTTGAATGTGCACAAGCTCATTTGTGGCCCGGTTAAACCCAGAGTTTATAAAACCACTTTAAAATCTGCTTTATAAGGCCAGTTTCCTTGACCAATATTTTAAGACAAGTACAGCACAGAGAGCGTAAGGTGCACTTACTTTATGCGACTGGCCCCTGTAAAGATTCATGTTGACATGAACTATTATAGAGACTTTATGAAAAGGCTCACGATGTTTAACTTCATCAGACAACTCCCTCCTCAAGCATGAACACATTTCCACACATCTCTAAAGTCCATTAACGTCCTTCCACCAGTGTTTGCTCTCATGCTGCTCAAGTAAAGACATTTTATTGATGCACAGGTTTGGTATCAGATGTCAGTTTTGTTATTACTGCCTCTGTGTCAGTGCATTTAATGTGGGCTGCTTCCACCTGTCGCTGTCCTGATGAACGGGCTTATACCCAGAGGCACGTTACAGTGCACCATCTCTGTATGAAATCCTTCTCTAAACAAACACCAAACAGTCAAAGCCTTTCCACAACAACAGTGCTCTTTGATTCCTGTGTTGCCTGTGTCGATACCCCTCAGCTTAACACAGTTCAGTGTTGTGACAGAGGTTTTAGCCAGTGCGGCTCATCCAGCTGGCCAATGGGTTGGAGAAATATTGTCTTGAATGGGACAAAAACATTGGACCGTTTTTTTTGATTGAAGTTGAGCTTTATGATATCGAGATAAAAGGGGGAGGTCTCGGGGAGTATCTGTCCCCCATCAGCTCACAGGAGTCACAGTCTCTCAGTCTGCACACTGTCCCCTGAAACGTGTAAGTAAACTTCACACTCCACCCTTTACTCACAATTTATTAAGACACTATAAAAGCCAGCTTTTGATGACTGAGAATGCAGAAACACTCGTGAGATCTGTGCAGCATAGATAAACTGAATAGATGAAATACTGTAATCACCAGCAGGTGTACAGACATGTGGTTGCCTCATGAACCACGTTGGAATTTTGAACTTCATTAAAGCTCAAGAATCCATGACGCAGTCTGCATGACGAATTAAAACAGATTGTGTGCCACAGCCCATGTTAAACACATGTCAGGACCAGAGGCTGAGTGCTTGTTAAATACAATCTTCTGGCTCTAGTAAATATTATAATAGTTTAATGCCATTTCCTTTTAAATGTTATTAGCTAAATATTTACTGTACAGTACTGTATATTACAAGATGTTTACAATACATGTTTATATAATACTGATCTTGAACGGTACTAATAATAATACAATCTTGTATTGTAACGTTACAGTGCAATGCTTTTTTCTAAATGTAGTACTATGTCTGTCACTCACGCATCTCATTCACAGACTGCCTGCACCGCCGTCAGAGGCTTTAGGTATGATGGTTCATTTTGTTGAATGTGGCACTCACATTTTACAGCACCATTATTAAATAAAAGATTTAATTCTGCCTAACAAAATGTTATACTTTTCGAGTAAATATCCCCATTGAAGTCCTGCAGTTGTATCCCACAAATCCATAGCACAACATTATCTGCGCCAAAAAGAAATATAATATAATGTTAAGCCACGGCACATGCTCTGCTGCAACATCACAGTGAGTCTATTTGTGTTGATCTGTACTGAACATGCTGTGAAACTAATTCTCCCAAGGGGACAATAAAGTTCAAAGTCTAAAATATTGTAACGTAATATAATAAAGTGAAACAGAGCAAATAGGTTTTAGGAGGAACCGCTGGAAAGAAGAACAACAGGAGGTGGAAGTATGCACCTCTGAGCTTTTTCAAAGTGAAACAGAGGCAGTGGATTAGCAGCTTAACCAGAGTTGTGGACTAAAACATATCTTTTCATGACAAAACATCAGAGGTAAGACAAACTTATATGTGTGGCCATGTGATGTGAAAGCTATATTGGCACAGCACTGGTCTGCAAGAGACACAACTCAGCACAAGTAACACTGTTCTCCAGTGCTGCTGTGCTTCATTCCTGCATTCAGCAGCCAGAAACTGAGCTCCAGTAACGTTAAGCTTTCTCCACTGTGAGATCTTTTTTTCCATTTATACACTCAATACAGACAGGAAGTTGAACCATTTGAGGTGTACACTGATTTTTCTTCTTCAGCATTCCTGACACAATCACCACCATCATCTTACAATTTAAGTTGTGTTGAATAAATCACTGGACATAAAGTACTTACATGAAGTTGTTTGGCAATCTGCATTATTCAAAAAACATTTGGATAGAAAAAAAAGTGATTCCCAATATTACAAGTACATATTAAGCATTGTATGTATATCTGTACATATGTACATATTCACATGTGACCTGCAAAGAACTTCCTTTCTCTCTTCTGCCACTGGTATGAAACAGCGATCCCTGTTACGCACACATACACTCTATTCCAGCAGCCTCGTCCTCCTGCTGTCTATCTGAAAGCTAAGCGCCATGTAAGAGTTGAAATTGGAGTCTCAACTGGCCAGCCATGACAAAAACAAATTAGTCTGAAAATGACAGAGACAGACAGGTTGTGTGTGTTTGTTACCTCTTTGAGACCTTTGGTAAAAACACTGACCTTGTTGGGACCAGCTGTCTTCATCTGAACTGGTCCTTATATGGTAAAACATAATTTCTGAGGCTCTGATTAAGATTAGGGCTAAATTAGGTGTTGGGTTTAGGGTAAATGTAGGGTTAGTTTAAGGTGGCTGTACATATTCAAAGGGTTGTTTAAGGGGTTGGCGCTTAGTTGTGCCGTTTGAACTCAGGGTCAAGCGTGAGGGAATGTATTTGTCCACACCAGAGACTGTAAGGCAGGTGTTTCAAACTCACAGAGATCACAGAAATCATAGAGAGGGCCAAAATTAAAAACTGGGACTACTTTGAGAGCCAAACAGGATAGACAGGATATTGGATAAAGTGCAGAAAGAAAACAATATGTAGGTAGGCGACATTCTTCTTTTATGTACATATGCCAGAGCCTGTTGTTTGGCATTTTTCTTGGCTTCCAGTTCATTGTTGTTTGGGGTTAGGTTCTGTGGTGTGGAAACCCTTGAGATGGAGTGAAGGTGTGCATCAGTGAGAAGACTCCTGTGTGGGTTTTTGTACATCTTCATCACAGAGAAAAGCTGCTCACACGGATATGCAGTGTTCAATCAATCAATCAAATTTTATTTGTATATTCTTTATTCACTAATCCCAATTTGTCTCAAAGGGTTTTAACAAGGTGTGACAAACTCTACCCTTAACCCTCAACAAGAGTAAGGAAAAAAAAAAAACTTTTACGAGGGTAAAAAGAAGGTAGAAACCTCAGAGAGAGCCACATGTGAGGGATATCACTCCCAGTACGGACAGAAGTGCAATAGATGTCAAGTGTAAAGGAGAATATCAGGAAGATAATAGTTTTTACAGCATTGATTAAAATAAACACTTTGTAACATAATGGAAGATAAATTAATTGATGGATTATTGTCAGTAATGGTAGAGTATCTGAGTACTGATGAGATATTAATTTCTTTGATGTGATAATGAGGGAGAAGAGGAAGGAGAAACTGTCAGAGAAGCTCCTTGTGTCATGTGTCAGGGCAATGTCGTCTAGCGCTGCTATATCATTAGTTAATGTATCTCTAAGGGGTTTAGAGCCAAGTATTAGAATCTCTATTTTATCTGAGTATATTAAGAGAAAAATGTGAGTCATCCAGGTTTTTATGTCCTTGAGACATGCTTGGAGTTTAGTTAATTGATTACATTGTTCAGGTTTTATTATAACTGAGTGTTATCCGCATAACAGTGGAAATTTACTGAGTATGTCCTGATAATGTTTCCTAATGGAAGCATATATAATGAGAATAAAATTGAGCCGAGCACAGAACCTTGTTGAACACCGTGGTTAACTTTGGTGCGCACAGATGACAAAAATTGGAATAGATCGGAATAATAGGATTTAAACCAGTTTAGGGCGGTTCCTTTAATGCCAATTAACTGTTCAAGTCTCTCTTATAACATTTGGTGGTCAATAGTGTTGAATGCTGCACTAAGATCTAACAGAACTAGGACAGACAAAACCCCTGATCTGAAGCTACCAGAAAGTCATTAGTGACTTTTGCCAAGGCGGTTTTCATGCTGTGATTAGCTCTAAACCCTGACTGAAAGTCTTCATATACATTACTTTCCTGGACAAACTCACACACCTTTTCAAGGATTTTAGACAGGAAGGGTAGGTTGGATACCGGTACGGATAGGACATGCACCAATGGATAGGACATGCACTAAACTAAAATGCCAAGGTACACGTCAAATAAGATTTTCACACACTGTCATTTTAGGTAGCCTATGTTACCTACAGTGTATGGTCCACACAAAGACAGTGCAAGTTTGTAAAATGTGCATGTGCGTGTATTGCCAGTTTGACTGAGAGTGAGAATAATCAAAAGACTTTAAAAGGAAACCATTGTTATAATCAAGTTATACTTCCAGACTCTTTCCTTCCATTAAACACACACTTGTATCCCTCTTTGAGCTCAAGCTTTTAATACAGCATAGAATAGGACCACTGAGACGCCAGTGAAGCCTCTGAGCTTATCAATGCCAGCAAAGGTCTAGGGCCCCTGTATTATCCTTTAATTCAATGATTCCATTCAGTCTGGAATTATTTCAGCCCCTTATTGAAAGTGAACATTCACCAGAGCAAATAGAGGAAAACTCTAATTTTAATGAGTTCTGTAGAGAATGGGTGTTTTTGATAGATATCAACCTTTACTATCTGGTTTTCCAATGATAGCAGATGGCATGTAGCCTATGAATTAATAAAACAAGCATAATTTAAGTTGTATGCCGCGGTTGGTTAAGCCCTGTGATGATAATGAATTGACAAAGTGAGGAAGTATCAGCTTCACTTTAAATAAGCACATCACACATTGTCACTTTCGGGGAATGAGAGTTGATCTTGTTACAGCCTCTGTGTGATGCCTCTATTTAAAGTGATCTATAACTCACAAAGTGTGTTTATTCTCATTAAACCTTCCTCCAGAAGTAGTCCTCATATGTTTGGATATGTATCCTATTATTCACAGTAAAAATCTGTTGTTCATTTGATTTTCTCAACAACCACTCAATTGACTTTAAACCTCACTGCTTTAAAGATGTCACTGATGATGTGAAAGGTCATGTTCTAGCTTGATGGGCACTCAGCTAGTGTTAACTTGATGCTTCCTTTTTATAACTCCTCCACCACCGATGAATGTGATGATGAGCACTGCTGTGGTATAGGTGAAGTGGTGAAGAATTTGCACTGTAAACAAAAAAACTTGGGAGGTCCACAGCATAATTAATATGTTACATCATGCCTTGCCTGTTGCACCGTCCCTCACCTGAACACTGTGCACATTTCAATGTTGTTTTGAATGCCTCTAAGCAGAGACTCTCCTGTTGCATTTTGCATATGTGTAAGGAAAACCCCAGAGAAGCTCCAGACCTAATTTTGTGAAATTACATTTTTGAAAACAGCTTATGTAATGAAACTAGGATTATATTATACATATTGATTGTGCAGTATAATTTTGACTGAAACAGGGTTCCTACAGTCATGAAAAACCTGGAAAAGTCATGGAATTGTAAAATGATTATTTCCAGGCCTGGAAAAGTGCTTGAAAATAATAAAATCCCAAAAGTTTTCGAGAAGTCATGGAAATTTGTTATATTCATATTTTCATGTCGTTCATTTACACTAAGTTTTAAATAATTCATATGCTTTTTAAAGAAACACCCTCAAAATATAAGCAGGCATATGCTCTAATACTAATTGAAAAGTTCGGTGGGGAAGCAGGCAGGATAATGCACTATGCCAGGGAAGTGTAAATTTAATCATGCTTGGCTACAAATGGAAAAGTACATGTGATGGGTTACAACAGACAAAGACTTCAATGAAACTATTGTCTCTCATTCATTTGTGTCATTTAAGATTATGTATACTTTGGAATTCTCATTGTTAGCTTGAATACTAAATGTTGTCACTTTCATGTATACACCAAGATTTCAAAAAATGATTGGTTATGGAAATTTGGTTTGAAGTTTTTGAAAAGTCATAGAAAAGTCATGGAAATCCATTGGTCAAAATGTGTATGAACCCTGTATATATACCATGCCAAAAATCTGTTTTCTCCAGGTAAGGGCAACAACTTACTTGGAAACAAAATAAAATGCATCATGTTTGGATTATGCAACTCACCCTGCTTTTTTTCTGTTTCATTAAGTGCTAGTACCCTCCTTCAGCTGAATACTTTTGTGCACCCTTGTTACTGTTGTGCATGTGTTTATGGTTTCTGCTCTTAATGAGGAAACTTATAAGTCACATCACTGTAACACTTCCAAAACCTCTGTCTTTTACCTGGCACACCAAGCGCTGCTCTCTGGAGGATAGTGCGTTCCATGTGCTGTTGTCAGCAGAAGAAACAATGAAAATTATATTTCACCACAGTCAATATTTTTCACACAAATATTTCTGATATCTCAAATCTTTATTTTCTGTTCCGCTGCTGTAGACAACTATTTTCTATTTTTAATACAATTAGAATAACATCAGGGAACATATTTGTAAGTATATTATTTTCAAACTCTCCTTTTGAAAATTGTTATTGAAACATTTGTTTCTGTTAAATTAAGAAACAAACAATGTAACAGACCACAGTGCAGATGAAAGCTAAGGTTGTAAGTTCAGAACAGGCAGAAAGTAGCCTAAAGAAAATCAAAATCCCTAATTCTTGAAACAACCTCCCAAGTGCCCTAAACAATGGCAACTATACATTACATTTCATTTTGTACCTATAGACCAACCAGGCAGTCACGTTTATGAAATCTGCATTGGTTTTGTGCACTAGTTGACACACAGCACCTTACAGATTTGAGTTAGGATTTCAAAAAGTCTCTTCATCAACGTGATGATGCCAGAGCATACACCTTACTGCAGTTACCCATGCTCTGAAGTCTCTCCTTTAGCATCCTCCACTTTTCCATATTTGAGCACAGGAAGGAGTCTAGCACCGTCCTCCTCCTCTCGACATGGGCCTCATAAGTCTCATAAAAGGTAGCAGCTTGGCTGGCGGGTCTTCTGCTGAGGAGGACGTTGTGTCATCTGAGTCACCCTCAAATATCCAAACATTTCATCCATATGGTATGGAAAGACACAAAGAGTTTTTTTTCTCAGGTCATCTTGCTGTCATTGTCAAATTTTTTTCTATACATTAGCAATTTCCTGCCCTTTTTTCTCCCTCTTTTCAATTCTTGATGGACTTTTGATGGAACACAGTTATTTTTACAGAAAAGGTGATCTGTTTTATAAGCAGGACTGACTGGTATTTCTACAGTATATTCAAGAAAATATCCATTAGTCATTTGATGTTGTTTTGTCGTAGGTCATATCTCTAGTTGGAACTCCTGAATATCCCATCGCATGGTGTGTTCCAAAGGGCTGGGGCCTGTAGAGTGACGAGCTGGAGGCAGAAATAAAACAGGAATGTTACCTTGTGATTTTGCAACTACTTGCTCTATCACATTGTCAAAGAAAATCAGTCAAAGAAGTATCACAAATTTAGTCACACGTTTCTTTTTTGCTGAAGAATTATATTCATTATCTTCTCACGAGTCCTTTGCCCTGTGTAATGTCATCTGGCATGCTGAGGGTCGGTGGGCCTTTGGGTCTAGTAAATGAACCCAGAACACCTGTTCCATTGCAACAAGCCAACATATTTGGTAAAACAGGGCACCTGTGTCTCAGCAGCAAGTTGTTCACACAAGTCATGACATAAAAAACTGCACAGCTGTTCTATGGTTGTTCTAAAGCATTTTTAGGCCAGACACACAATTACATCATGGTTTGACATGAAATGAAATTATATCTAAGTAATGTATGATGACAACTCTTTGGTGATGGGTTAAGGTGTATGGAAGTGAAGTCAGTAATCCCTGCTCAAGCACCACTGTTTTTTTGTATTTCTATTATAGAGAACCATAGACTTGAGAATAAAAACAAGGTCACCATATTGCCACAAGGGTGAAAAGAAATAGAATCTAAACAATCGATAAACAACATATGACCTACAAGGGAATTACTTCTATTACAAAATCCTCAACTTCAGAGCTTCTTCGTTGGAAATTAAAACTATAGCCTTGGTGTTCATATGTAAAAAATGAGCTGCCAGATGGAGGAGATCAAATACATTGTATATCCTTTGGGAGAAAGAACCATGGGAGATAAGGGATGTGAAGTTCTTAGAATAAAAACATGCCACATGTCGTGTGTGGGAGAAGCCCAAAGCAAATTAGGGCAAAGTTCTGTCAGTTCCCAGTCAGTGCAGCCAGAGGAGAGCAACTGCAGCAACCTTGTTCCCCATGAGGTTTTACTGTCATGTTGATATTCTACAGCGCTGGCAAAATTTCCAATCAGCATGCATTGTTTTAGGTCCAACATGCATCACATTAAATCAGCATTGTGCAGCACCTCTAGATCATTTAGTTGAAGAAGCCTATTCACTTTGTGATCAGCCGTTGTAAGCAGTGGTCTAATGTGGCGCTGCAGGCAGAGGCAGGACATAATGTATTAATTCTGGAGCGTAGATTACGTGTTTTTTTTCTTTTTTGTCACTACAAACAGACTAGGCATCTTCCTCTTTGTCTTCCTCGTGTATGGCTCCGCTTTTTCATTCAGAGATATTTATTTTATTTTAGGGTTACTTGTCTGTCATAAACCCCATAAACTCACTCGCGGTGAATCCTGAAGAGGATTTAGTGCTGTGTTCTCACTCCTTCCACTTTCTGTGGACTTTATACTAGGGGGCCATATGGAAAGTTCAGTCAATATCTGAAAGCAGCTGGACTGACCTTGTGGAAGACGTTAAATTAAGTGAACAGAAGAGTCATGATGCATAAGTCAGACCACATACCTGTGTAAAAAGGACAGTCATGAAAGAAGAAAACATCTAATGTCTTTAAAGCCTCTCTACAACCACACAGGTCACTTGAATGTCGCTGGCTGATTAAACCTGGTCAGGCCATGGTGGAAATTTAAGATGTCACAAAACTTTAACTGCGATTAAGGATAAGTGCATTCCAGATGGACTTCTTAATGGTTCAATACTTCATAAAATAAAAACTTAAGACATATCATGCGTGTCAGCCAAGCCTTCTGCAAATCTGAAATCTGTTGTCACAGAAGGTTAGGGCTCAGTGTTGGTTCCCATGGTGCTTGAGGAGAACTACATTATCTGATGCCTGGGCTGTGCTTGGTGAGCTGCACGTGACAGCTGGGTGTCTCATGCGGAGCTGTTGCAATTCTCTGCTATGTGGGTTTTTCCCCATCAAAAAATTGGGCTATATACACAACTACATGTCGGAATTCTGCAGTATGAAGCCATGCAAATATTTCTTAATACTCATTTGCATTAACTGAGCTCTGGAATAGAACAGATTTTACTTGATACCAGTAGCTCATATGTTACTTAGGCTATGTTTTCATCTGCATTTGTTTGTTTGTCAGTCAGTAATCAGGATCACACAAACAAACACTCAACAGATGTGTCAGGAAGAACACATTCAATTTTGGTGCAGATCTGGATTAGAGGGTGGATCCAGAATTGTTCTATTCACTTCCTATCACATTGCAAGTATTTACAAAGTTTTTGTTGATTTTTCAAAGTAAGTTATGGATGAAATTGGTGAAAATAATCAAACATATTTAGGGGACTGATATTTACAAGTGTGTGCAATTTGATTTGGATTCATACGGGGACTGTTGGGCTTTAGCGCTCTACTGAGTGATATCGTACTGCTAAATGTTTGCTGCAACATGTTGAGATGTGGTGTCTTGAGATACACAATCCATGGATCTTTTTTAATCACAGCAGCACCTCATGACGGGCCACACCTAAGTTTTCTGAGTTGTGTGCACTGCAGTAAGTGAGTCATTAGAAGCTTCTTTGTGCACACCTGTTTACCCATAGTCTACATTTCAGGGGCTTTGGGGATATCTGGAAATTGCAGCTTCAGAATATAACTCCCTTAAACTGGCTGAGTAACTGCATGCACAATGATCCTGCACCACCAACCAAACCCTCAAACTGTGGAAAAAAATGTATAAATAGGAAAAAATATAATTGCTTCCCTCTTGAGGGGACACTGTTTCTGTATATATTTAATTCTAAAGTTCAGCTGAAGCCACCGTGAGCTTCAGCAGTCTAAGTTTGATAAATCAAGGTGTTTTCATTACAAAATTCTCTCTTTGTGTTTCTACAGAGTATTTGCTTGCTGATCTGCAGCTTATCTATTGTAAATGTCCCTTCATTTGTTTTTTTTTCATAAATTTACTTTTGTTTTAATGCTCTTATCAACATGGAAAAGTGGATTGGCTTGCTTTATGCAAATGTTTTATTTTATTGAAAAACAACATTGCCAAACAGGGCGGTACAAAATAAAATGATAAAGTTCACATTTCAGGTAAACAAGGACTCAGCCTATAGTGCAGTTAAACCATGGCTTAATATTTTATTTTTTTCAAGTTTGCTGTGAACATAGCAGTCAGGCCCCTTATTTCAGAAACAATGAACCGTAACAGTAAGGTTACCAATAAAAGGTTAGCGTACTACTTCTTTGCTTTCAGCCAGCTACTCAAACAGACAAGCAACAAAATAACAAACAAACAAAATACACAGGCAAGTGTCGGCCTACTTTGAAATAAATTAAACAAAGAACTTTAAAGGGCTATTTGAGTCCTCCCCATATTTGTGGAAAATGTATGAAATAAGAAGTACCCTATTTTGAAATAAATAAAAACATATAGCTGCAGCCTTAGAGTGCAACGGACTGGGTTTATGTTTATGTTTGGTTTTGACGTATGTTCAGTAAAACACTGTGTTGAAGGAGCGTTCTGATATCCTGAGGGTCAGTGAAGGGGTCGGGGTGGCACATGTGACTGTTTGGACAAATAGGATGGGGTTGTTTGGGGATCGGGGATCAATGAGGAAGTGAAGTGTTGATGTCTGCGAGTGACGAAGAGAGAGAAGTGCACATGTTCGTGTAGAGGAAAATACAAGTTACTAAACCACGATGAAGTTCCGTGTCCTGTGGAAGCGGGGATGCTACAATAACTTTAAAAGATATATTTTAGTTGCCGAAATATTAAAACAAAAAGCGAGAGCAGGTCAGACTGGAGGCGAACACAGATACTGAAGCTGCAGCTCTGCTTTAATCTCGCGTTAAAAAATTGATGGCTTTAAAATGGGTTTGCGTTAACGCTGTTAATAATGCGTTAAACTGACAGCCCTACTATAAACCTTTACTGTTCATTATATAATCCTTAATAGTAAATATTAAGATTTCTAAGTGAACTAGATCTAAATGACACTGATCTTAATCAATAAATTGGCTATATTTTCCCTTCTGTGAAGGGTGGTGCCCCGCCAGAACTTAAACAAACTAAAGTTATGATTTAATATTAATACTTTAAATGTTAATGTTTTATATTTTATTTTGATAACCAAATTTATTGAACGCCTTAAGGCACACCAGCTTATGGTATCACTTCTAACCATTATTGCACAACATTATAGAAGGACCATCCAACAGAACATTGTAGTGGCTACATTGAGGGACTTTCATATCTAACTCAGGTGCACCAGACAAAGAGACACCAACTTCAACTCTTTTGCGTATTTCACCAGTGGCAAGACATGACGACACAATGTGATTTAGGAATGCATACTAGGTTTAACTATCCAATAGGATGTGAACACCTACATGTAACATAGAGAGTGACAGCCATTATAGTCATTTATGTATGTGCTGCTGGAATGGGTGACGGAAGTAGAGGGAGATATACTGGGATGCTGTGGGAGATATCTTCAGACTTGGGGGTGACAATTGCTCATGTTAGGCTACTCTGTTAGCATTTGTATATTGTTCCACCTTCTGGTCTCCTTGATGCATCAAGTCTACATTAAAACATTTTGCATAAGACATCAGCTGCTGCCTGAGTTCTCCTTCCACCACCTTCCAGAAAATTTATAAAAATATTCACAAATCTTAAACTCAGATGGAAGGTGAGCATGGACAAGCATGAAAGGGAAAAGAGCCTTAGTGCCAAACTTAAAAAATGGATCATTCTGTAAAGTGATGGTCAAACAGTAACATCAAGGAGGACTTTAACCAAGTTGTTTGACCTGTCTTGGACCAAGCAGTGGTTAGAATGCTCCAAGCAAGTTGTAGAAAAACGTTATGTTTACAGTGAACAATCTGATAAGCTGTTTTTAATGTGTTGATAAAAAAACAATTGAGGTGGTATGTCTTTTCTTTAGTAACTTAGTAGTAAATATCACATTCATATGAGATCTTTGTCTGGACAGGTTCAACAGTTGTTCCATGAGACAAGGGCGAAATTTGTACTGTGGTTCAAGGTAAACAAAACCTAATTAACACTTCCACTCTCATTAGTCAACTTCATTTAGACAAAATAATTCCAAAAACAGCTTTGTGTTTAGAGACTGGTGTTGTCACTGACATCGCACTTTTTCTATATTATTGCATGTCATTTGGCAGACGCTTTTATCCAAAGCGACTTACAATTAGTTCATTAAACATCTATGAGGGGCCATTTAGGAGTTCAGTATTTTGCCCAAGGACACTTAGGCATGCAGATGGGGAAGAGTGAGGATTGAACCGCCAAACTTCTTGTTGGAGGACGACCACTCTACCCCTTAGGCCACACCAACCATAAATATGTTCTTTACAATATGACATATTATGAACGACTGATTTTATCCTTCAGTAAACACATATTCATCAAAATACACCTTGAGGAAAAGTCGTACATTTTTTTCAAACAGCAAAGATGCAAATATTTGAGATTGCAGTGCATGGTGGGTCTGGAGGACAACAAAGTCTCATGAATACTAACTAATGAATAATGAACAACCAGGGAAAACTGACCACCTGCATGCTAAAACTGTCACTCCAGTAACCATGGTAACAAATGTTGCCACCTTGGATGTCTCTATTTGATAACAGATTGAGTTTTAAAATACTTTTTTGGAAGATTATTTTTTAGTTAATGTGGAAATAAATGTTGCCAGTGATAATATATTGTTTCATTCTTTTTTTTTCATTTCCACTCCCCCATTTTTTGGCGGAGAGACCAACAATGTCAAATAAAAAACAGTAATAAAAGCAAATTATATTTAACACAAGTTTAGGTCGATTTACCTCCGTGACAAATCAGCTCAGACAGTAAACGATCTAATTTAGTTCCTCAGTCTATGGTAAAAGTGCATCAGTCATTGTTTAGGTGACTGCTTCCAGACTAGGAAGTAAAAGAGAAATATGATCATCTACATCTTCTTGCACAAACTGAACTCGTCATTAATTACATTTTTCTAGCCAATAAGTGTAATTCACCAAAGATTTCTACGATATATGCAACAAGTTTTTTTTAAATGATTCAGCTTGCTAATGGGAAAACATGTGAATGATGATGTGCTGGAAAAAGCATTATGATTGCTCTGTGTGATATCAAGTTGCAGAGGCAATGAACTTGTTTTCCAAATTGTGTATTGATCAGTGTCACCTTCCTGGGATGAGCACAGCATAGAATTAACATTTAACAGGATGTGAGCTTTACATTCTAAACGTGGCAAAGAGAGTGGCAAAAGCGAAGGTGTTGGCCTCAGACAATCTATATTCTCAGAATACAGTTATGAAACAGTTAACATGAAAGTATGCTGTAAGAATGCAGTAGTCTGTAATGAGATTAGATGCTGTTATAAGACTAATATAAAATATCTCTCTATTTTTTCTTTCTTCCTCTTTTTTCATTGTCCTCTGCTGTCACCTGTTTTAAGCAGAAAGCTGGTGGGTCAGATCCAGCACTCCAATGTTAGCTGTTGAGAAAAGAGAACGTTAATTTGCAATTTAATCTTCCATATGCCAACCTGGAAAATATCTTTGAGCTGATGCCCTGTGAAGGACAGGTACTGGGGTCACATGTACCTAGGCATACATAGCACTGGATCTGTAAACACACACCAGGAGAGGGACAAGATTCTCCTTTCCTGGTGCTTCCTAGGGTAAGAGGCACCTAGCATACATGATTGATGATGACAATCATGTTCCCCCACATAAGAAAACCTTTGTGTGTCCCACTGGAGAATGAGGGGGTTGTTGCCACCTGTATGAATTGGTGAGATTACTTGTTGATGAGCCAAACGCCAGTGAGCTTTCAGTCTTCTTAAACTGCCTTCAGACATGCAATGAATCTCCACACATTCTCCTAAGGAGCTGTATGTGAGAACTCAAATGTCCAAGTGAGAGCTGGAGTTTCTCCGGAAACACATATCTCTACAACAGAGTTAATATGTTACCTATTGCATATGAAGGGTGCATACTGGAGGGAATGACCTTTTAATGCAGTGTTGTTATGCAGTGTGCTAGTCATGGACTTGTCAAAACAAAAGCCATGTGTGAACATAGTCTGCCATGTCCACAACCACAGATATTTAGCTAAACAAACCTTTTCCTTCGCATATGGGCCTCTCATCCAAAAACAAACGCCGTTTTAAGTCATCAAAACAGAGATTTTGCCAACAAGTGGATATTTCTCAAAAGCTGCATAAGGAGCTTGAGTCAACTTGGTAGTGGATCTAAGCCATTTGTGTTTCTGTTTATCAGTCTCAGCTGTTAATCACTAATTTCTCTGTTTTTACAGCATCAAATACTTACCAAAAAAATGTACATACAGACATCAGACATTATAAAACTGAAAAAGTATAATTTTTTATATACAAAGTAACAGAAACCATCCTTTACATTACTATTTAGTTTGTCCCACGTCTCATCCACTAACATGGAGGAGAGAGGATTTATGACCTATGCTGCAGCCAGCGACCTGGTGGTGATTGAAGAGCTGTGGTTTCAATTTTGTTGCCCATCTTTATATACAAACTTTGAATAAAGATCGAACCATGAATAGGATTGCCGGCCATTGCACAGTGGTCCCTTAGTGCAGGCTACCCCCCTTCTTTTGATTTGTCCTTATTTTACCAGATACATTTAATTATGTGCTTGATATTCTGCTTTAAATCTCCGCTGGGCACTCGCCTAGTTTAGAGGAATAAGCAGTCAGAAAGAAGAGAACAAGTGGCACGTATGCAACATAAATGTGTCCTACACTTGAGGTTGATTTGTCTTTGTACTTCTGCTCCCTCAACTCCCCACAGTGCTCTTCCTGCCAATCACACGTATCCGTCCACCTCCATGTTAATTACACCTGACTAAGGCTGACTCTCCTGCTCACCCTGTCTGGATTTTATTGAGAGTAGAGTTACCTTCCGACCTCAGTGAAGATATACTGTACATATGAGGTCCCTTTAGGCAAAGAAAGACCATATAAAAGATGGAGTATTCAGGGGTTTTTCCCTCTCACATTTCAAATGAGATAAGTTTGTGATGGAATGCCTGCATCCTGTGCTAATGTCCCTTCCAGCTGTGAAGAACTCACTCTGCACTCCTGAGCATTCCCATCTTCACACAGTGCCTTAATAGTCTGTAACTTGAAGCACTTGCTCATTGATGTATCATTCAGCCTGTATTACATTTATTGGGGCTGTGTAACATCTTTCACATGCATTTCCAATGGCTTTATTGTTCTGTGCCCTAGAGTTGGAATTCTGGCGTGAATATAATGTCTTCCACTGGAGAGAGAGCACATCCTCCAAATGGATCTTGATGTTGAAACCGCTTTATTCTCTGTCATCTGTAGCAAAGATAGTAGAGGGGGGCAACCTTTTGTACATTCAGATCTTTAGTTCCAGTAATGTTACCATAACATTCACATTAGCTGAAATGGCAGTGTTATTTTCAGATGTTCTGATGATGTACTTTGAGGCAGAATTTTAAACAGCTTATGCTAAGAATGATTACACTGAAGAACAATAAAAAAAAAGTAGCTACGTGACTTGACTGAATGGTAAAGTTCAGCAGACGCAGGTGGCGCCATGTAAGCATCACCACCTGTAAGAGTAGTATACAATCACAGATCTATCAATCAAAGTAATTTATTCAACTGAACTCTTACATCATATTCATTAACTGGTGAGGTGTGTAGGTATGAAGGGCATCAGTTGTGTCAGAAGTGTGTGGATGAGTGAGAATTTCGTGTGATGCGTGTTTGTTAGTGCAGCAAACCCTGCTGAGAGAGAGAGACACTCCCAGAAGAGAAGTGTTTTATGCTTTCTGGGAAGGCCAACCAAGATTGGCAGGTAGGTGGCTGAAGCTCCACACAGAGCAAGGCACACAGGCAGGTAGAATGAGAGGGTCGTCACAAAAGACATTACCGACTATGTCGTTGTTGTTTTCAAAGAGTTCATGTTTAAGGGTTTCTACAGTGGGCGGCTGTGGCTGAGGGATAGAGTGGTCGTCCTCCAACCTGAAGGTCTGCAGTTCGATCCCCAGTCTGACCCATCTGCATGCTGAAGTGTCCTTGGGCAAGATGCTGAACCCTGAATGGCCCCTCATAGAATAACAAAGTGCTGTGAATAGATGCACTGTATGAATGTGTGTGTGAATGGGTGAATGTAAAACTGTAGTGTAAAGCGCTTTGAGTGGTCATTAAGACTAGAAAAGCGCTATATAAATACAAAACCATTTACCATTTACAGCAATTGAAGCTGTTGCTCTTAAATAGAGCTCGGAAACTTACAAGTGGCAGACTCAAAATATTATTCTATCGAGGAAGCAGAGCTGAGATATCTATATCTATTTTCATTTACTGGGGTGTATGAAAAACACTGGGTACCTCACTTCACATTATGCAACTAGTAGCAGTGGCAGTCTTTTGTACAAACTACTCAAAATATTTTTTTCTGTAATCCATAAAGGTTGGATTGGAATTTGCTTCCCATTCATTTTAGTTTGGAAATACCATTGGTGTGGATGGACACATACCAACTGTGCCCTTACTTATCTACTTATCTACTTCCCCATTGTGTTGTCTTCAATCTGCATGTCCAACGTGTTGTGTGCAAGGCTTTCTTTGCTCCCTTATATCCATTTATCCCATTCCTACGCACCTGTATAATGAAATGTGTTCCTTGGGTTCGGAAATTTCAGCAATTGGAGGTCAGGTTGTGTTGGGCCTCACTAAAATGTTGGCCATATATTGTTGGAGCATTAAAAGAATGTTATTAAATGGAATGAACATTTGTAATTACAGCAACAAATGTGCTATGTCTTGCTCCCTATACTGACACAAACACAAACCCTTCAGCTTGAGCCTCACCGTAATCAATATGAATTACCGCCCTAATTTCCCATGTAGCCTTGTGTTATGCTCCACTGCACAGCGTATTGTTGCATACATAGTGACTTTTCTAAATTGTAACACCTGTATGCAGTGAGTCAAAATCAATATGTATCCACTACAATCAACAGAGCTGTTACTTTAAGGTCTTCTGTAAGAACAGCTATACATGACATGTTCATTAAAGTGAGTTCTTGAAGCGAGAGCTCCTTCTCACCCAGTGGAGTCTTAAACAATGACCTTCAGGGAGCCCCAGCTGTACAAAACAAGTGAAAATACATTATTTCTATTAATGTTTAATGAGAAGAAAGTACATGTCTCAGCTTGATTAATGAGGTTCTTATATCCACAGAGGTGAAAGTTGATAAAAACAGAGTTTCAGAGTTGTTTCCTGTCACTGCAAATGTTGATTTTTTCAGGGAAAGAGCCCATAATAATAGATGTGATAATCATCTTCACTGCAGTATCTAACAGTGAGACATAAAAGACTATCACCAGTAAAATTACAGCATTTGTGTTTGTTTTCCAAAACATAAACCCAGGTCATGTTCCAATGATCTCTTGTGGTCATGTTAAAATAAATAATGATCCTCTCTCAGAAGCAAAGGACTGACGGTAGATCTTTGTATGTGAGAGGTTTAACCAACTTTCTCTCGCTTTAGGGTGCTGACTGGTGAGTAACATCAAAAAATACTACTATAATTACTTTTATCATCTCCCATAGCATAGTTATTTCTGTTAAATCTACCATACAAAATCTGGCAAAAAGGTTATGGTTAGAGTAATTCGTTTTTGGCTGGTCATCTGGAGTTGTTTTTACTGTGTCAGCAATAGATTGAGCATGGTAGTCCAGTCAGCGGTTGTCCCTCTCTCCAGCAACATTTGCCAGTTTCTCCTTGTTCTTGAACTTTAGCGAACTGATGAAGCTAAAATAACCACATTGTGCGCAAAAAGCTGTAACACCTTGAGAGCCTGTAAATAAAAATCTGGTACGACGACAAGGGACATGTGGGACAGACATAATTAAAGAGAATAGTGCATGTCTAAATCCACAGATACTCCTTTATCTCTCTTCGCAGTGCCCAAGGTCAGGTTATAGATAAAGGGCCAACTAGATGTACCTTGTAGTGTCTACTTTCATGTCTAACTCAGAGGCCCAGACAGAGAGGCACCAACTTCAACATATTTCCGTATTTTAACAGTGGCAAGACGTAAGGACACAATGTGATTTAGGAATGCATATTAAGGCTTAACTAGCCAATAGGATGTGAACACCTTCATGTAACATAGAGATGCAATATGTTGTTGTCCACATCTTCTATTTTTTTTACATTAGCAGCTTTGCAATTTATGCATATTTTAAAGTATTTTGAAAGATTCAAGTTGAAGTAGCTTGAAAAGAACACTGCTATTCCAGACACACAGTTTGGATGTGGAGGCACAACCACCTGACCCTGGATGCTCAGCATCCAATTGGTTGCTGTGAGTACCTGAACATTAATAAACATATGTAGATGTTTTTTTCTGCTGCCTTCCACATAAACATATTTTACTTTACTAACTAATACATGTCATTGATATAGTCTCAGTCTGTTCAATGCTGGACAAAAGATCTAAAGAAAACTGTATACACTTCCTGAGACAGTCTCAGAGAGTCAGGAAGTGGCATGATTCTTTCAATGTGAGCTGCTGCTGCTATCACCTAAAAGAAAAAATGTTGAGGGTAACAAGATTATCCCAATATCTTTTTAAAAGCTTCAAACTATAAAAATGTCTATCTTACATCAGCTTGCAAAAGTTATACCTGCTAGAACAAAACAAGAATCGGCAGGCAAAAACTACAGATCTTCCCTACTACAAACAATGACATCCAAAACTTTCATTAAAATAATTTGTTATGCATTCATTAGCCTTCCTAAATGTGATGTATAGTGTATCACAATACCCAGCTTTGAATTTTATGAAATTATCTGTCTGTGCTTTATTCACATTAATCTAAGACATACCTTTGTTTTTCCAAGCATTCAGAAGCCTCCGACACTGGATAGGTGAGGTGTTGGCAGGGAGATCCTCCTCTTTGATGAACTGCAGGTCAGATTTGGATTCCACTCCAATGCTTGCCAACTTGTTCAGGAGGGACTGTAGTTTGTCCTCTGTTAGGCTGGGTAATACCACCAACACAGCTTGTCTGATGTCCTCCCCCAGTACTGACATGTCAGTATATATCTGGGAGGGAGTAGTGAAATATTGTCAGTGATATGTCATTCAGCTTGTACCCCATTAATGGACAATAATCAAGAGGTCTACATGCTTAACACACCTGTAGTTTGAGTCCTGGACTACCTCTGTTTGACTGTGATTACCGAAATCAACAAGTTCCACAGCAAACTGCCTCCCCACAATAAAGTAGACAAGATGAATGCCAAATCTGTTCAAAAGACGACTTAGCTACAATAATGGAAAATTGCATTCACCGACACAAGGAAAACAACATTGCTCACTTCATAACCTTACGTTCCAACTTCAAATGACAGAACAAGAAGTTACTGTCAAATTTTACTGTGGAAACTACAGTGATTTGTTACAGTGCGGGATCCTACAATTTGTCTTTGATAAGACTAATGATAACTGCTTCTACTAAATGTTAGAGTCATAATGCAAAATGTGCATCAGAGTAGACAGGGTTGCTGGTTTAGATACTAAACAACTAAAAATTGCTTTTTAATAGCAAACAAATAACCTGGTTAAATTGTAATCATGAAAAAAAATGTTTATGTTGGTACAACATTATAATTTGAGTCCATTTAAGATAATTCAATTGGTAAAACACAAATGAATGAAGTTTGTCCATTTTAAGAAGTTATATTAACAGAATTGCTATCTCTAATTTAAATTAAAGACATTTTGGTAATCACAGACTAATCTTGATATGTTTTACATATTTGCATATGTATAGAGAAAAGAGGGATGCCGGAATGCATGCGGACTGGAGTACCTGAATTAATGTACAACCCACATTGAAATTCACAATTCATACTGCTTGGATGACCTTTAAAAATCCTTTGGGACCAGCTGATACTCTGCCCGGCCAGTCAATGCAAGCAGTCTTTGGCATATGTATCATATTGATCTCTTCAGTATATTCTCTACTGTCAGACATCTGTGAGATCACCAATGGTTATGGATTATTATGTTTGATATCAGATCCATCTTTTTAGCTCATGAGCAAATTCAGTATTTGGAAAGATTGGATACGTTGTACCTGCTGTTTTTGTCAAGCATGATGAAAAATGTTAAATCACAGCCTTCTGGGTGTGTGTGTGTGTGTAAAATGACTTAATTCCCTCTAGGGTTTGACCTATGAGGGCTCACTTGTGTAAATGTTTAATTAAAACAAGAATGGAGTAAAGCAGAGAGGGGAACTTTACACCAGGGCCTGTGATATAAATTTTCTGTAATCCTATTCACGGTGAAAGGGTAAAATCACAAAGTAATTAAAAACAACACTAATTTATCTGAGAGTCTAGCAGTGAGCTGTTTCCACAATACTGGCAATAACATTACACCGTACAGGATGTCTCCATACACAATACAGAAATCTTTTCAGAGCAGACCAAGATTTATAACATAATATTCGTTCTTTTCATTGCCAAAATTCACCAGATTTATATCAAATGCATAATGGTCCCTCTCTCTCCATCTTTTCTGTTGCCAACATTTAGTTATATCCCTGGATCACTTATACACTAAGGAGACACAAAAACTGCCAATACATCAAACAAATTCTGTTCCACACAGGGGTCGGCAACCCACGGCTCTGGAGCCGAATGCGGCTCTTCAGCCCCTCTGCAGTGGCTGCACAGTGTTGTGCATATATTTCGCGAACGATGAATTTAACGAATCATTTTTCATATGATTAACGTGAACGTAAAGTGAACGTCACATTAATTTTTTAAATCATCCTCGTATCAGGCCATCATGATATACCAGGAGCGGGCGTCTGTGTGTGCGTGTGTGTGCTCTCCCAAATAGCACAGACACACCGGCCCCGGGGCTACGTCCCCGCTCACTCGCTCGGAGACACACAGTGCGAACGGAACTCGGAAGAGGGGGCAACATTGCTCTTTTGATAGTAAAGGTTTCCTACCCCTGCGCAATATGTACAATACATTGCCTTACGAAAAGGGGCTTGCTTGGGAGCGCTGTTTATTCAGTTTAACAGCAGAAGACGGCATGTCTCTAGCTCAGACCGTTGAGGAGTCATGACGCTCTAAAGACAACATGATATCTGAGATCGTATACGTCCCAGTGTCTCTCAGAGGGTTAACAGGATACATCTGCAGTAATAACGTTTATTATTTATTCAAATAAACCAAAAACGTTTAAAGTTCAGCAAATTTTCCAAGATCACTGACGGACACCAACTTAAACAACTCCAAACGGCACCAGCAACAACAAGCTGACGTGTCCATCAACTTAGGAGTCCTCTGGAAACACACCCGATGCCATTTTCTGTATTTGCTGCGCGTTTCTGTAATGTGTTGTGCTCTGTTGTGAAATTGATGAAGATGTTTTCCCACTTTGCTTGTGTTTTGGCCACTTGCATGTGTTTTCTTAAGTTGCAGTGCGTTGAGCACTCAGGGCCACCGTAGATATTACATAAGAAATAAGTAAAATTTCATGTTTCAAATTCTAAATCCTTAAAGACCAGGCAGAGGAAGGAGACTAACAAATGCAAATGCCAAGTGGCAAAGTGGAACAGAGTATGAAGTGTGAGATTTTTCCTGTTACTGCTGGCTGAACATTAGGTTTCATGGTACATTTCTCCCTGTCAGGTATGTCTCTGGTAGATGGAAATGTTATTAAATCGCCTGCTTTGCAGCACTGATTGATCTGATCAACAAATAAGACATTACTCAGACAGCACCCATCATTGCACGGCTGCACACACAGCAAAACATCTCCATTTACCAATTCAAGTGAAGAACCTGCCATTCCCTGGGTGAAAAGAGCATTTGAATGCAAGTGCACATGCAAGCATGGCTGGCTACATGTCTATATATATATATATATATATAGGAGCATTTGCACACATCCAATTTACAGTGTTACATGTGTATGTTGGTACATAAAAATACACGACTGTGTGAAAAGTTTGACATCTCCCTTTTCCTGTCAGTTTTCCTTCTTGTCGATTTCAGCTGTTGTGCAGCATCAAACAAAGACACTAACAAATAGTGACTTTGTTAGATATTTTTGTCATATAAGGTTGAAATTATTTTTTAACATTATAAAATTTTGAATTGCTGCAGGTCTGTATTTTATTGGTCAAAAAGTCAGAGAAAGTAAAAAAAAAAAATTCTTTGTCAAATTGTTTCTGCTACTGAAATGCGTGTTTGTGCATGCGTGTTTGTGCACTTTTATTACTACAATGGCTCTAATACTGTTTATATATCAGGATTTCTTTTAAAGTGTAGATATTTAAAGTGGCACAATCATATATATTATTGAAGTACATCATTTTGCAGGCCTCCAACATTATGTATAACATGTTATGTATATAGTATTATATTTATTTAACGAAAATTATTGCAGAATGTGCAAATATGAGGTTTGGATGGGAGATGGTTGCATTTAGTTGTTGGACCAGTGGTCAAGAAGCTCAATAGAGCGACTTAGGCTGGACAGTGTTAGGTAGGATTCAAGAGATGGAAAGTGATTCCAATATAGAGACAAAGGCAGGCTTGATGTGGCTGTAGAGACAGGTTGAGCGGTGAGCCTGCAGCACATGCAAACAGGTATCAGAACTGAGGGTCCAAGCAAACAGATAAAACATTGTGCATAGTTCTACCATAAACTGAACTATGACTCAACTGTCAAGGTCTGGTAGAATGAGCTGGGTATAACACTATTTTCATATGGAACTCATAAGCTAGGGGTCACAATGTATACCTTCACCTTTCCCCTTATTTTAACTTATTTAACCCTCCTGTTATTCTCAATTGTACCAACATTGTTTATCGTTTTAGAAATTTAAACCTCTAGAAGATTGTTATAATCAAAATTGTTACACAAGTTTATGTTTCAGGTACGAAATGTGTCTTTGTGTGACACTCTTTGTCAGCCCTATCTTGTTTCTCTGATAATATTTTTTTCATTTTAGGAAGGTAATGTGTTGAATTTCAAATTGCTTTCAGAAAGCTGTGACCAAACCTCAGTGGCAGAAAACCTTTTTCTTAAATGTTACTGTTAAACTAAGAGTGAGCATAACGTTGGGCATGAAGAGAAAGAACACAGGCCTTGCCATGTTGGGTGAACTATCAACAGTTTTCACAGTACAACAGATAAGATAGGCTAGATTAGGCCACCAAAGCAGAGGAAAGTGTTTTAAAAATTATAAAATGTCACATTAAAGTGACCTCAATATCATCCTAAGCAACCAAAACAGTGGTGTGTGAAATTTTGATACTTGTGATATGCTTTTTACAGCTATATGCTGTCAACAGGGCCTTAACATCCACTCCTACACTGACAAACATTCTCAAACTTGGGTGTCATTCTTGACTCCATTACGAAATCCACTTTCTTCCATCTCCAGACTCCGGCCCTCATTCCCTGGCTCCCTGAAACCCTCATTCATCCCCTTCCACCTGGATTACGGCAATGGAGTCCTGTCAGGTGTTCCAGACAATGTCCTTCATGCCGAGCCCCACCATACATACCTGACCTCCTCCAATCCTACACTCCGCTCAGAAGGCTGCGGCCCTAAAACACGCTCCCTATCCCCAACACCACATTGCGAACCTTTGGAGACAAAGCCTTCTGTTGTCGGAACTCTCTCTCTGCCGAAATCTGCAATCTAACAATGTGCATTAGATACATCAAATGTCTTGTATGAAATGTACTTTAGGATCTGGTGCTATACAAATGAAATTTAATTAATTTCATAAATAACTTAGTCATGCTACAAATTTAAATGAACCCTTTGCAAATAAATTTGATTTCAATAATCTATTAGTTTAGGGACTTTGAATAAGGCATTGCTTTATTAGTAGCACATGTTTTACTGCAATTATAAAGTGCTGAGCATGAAACATTAGTGACAAGTTTAAATGCCCTAACAGACTGAGGCTAGTCAAGAGTTATTCTGCATCTCAAACATGGAGCAGTTAAGAATCATTACTTTTTAATAGCAGACTGGTGACATAGCCAAAATAAACAGCAATTGTTACTGTTTTGTTTTGAAGCATCTGATGAGTGTCAAAAGTAGCGACATCCGCTGACCAAATTCTTGGTTTGCATCTGTGTGATTGGATGGTTTTCTTTATGCGTTCCAGAGTCTTTACTTTCCTTAAGTACGTTGAATCTTTTGTGAATTAAAGAAATAAAAACTATATTCTTTCCTTCTCTGCCGCAGAAAACATTTTATTCCTGCCTTTGTATCTCAGACTGGGGTAAAAACAGACACTGTAGCAGGGGAAATTGTGACAAATAATGATAATTTTTAAAAGTACAGCTCCAGATGAATATTATGAGCATATAAATGACTGAAGCATGAGCTGAAATGAAAATGATCTAGATTTCCACTCTTTTCCATGCTTCTATTTTAAATCTTGAATGTATTCAGATATCAAACTGTCTATCCCTGACTGTTTTTAATGTAAAATTGAATTGATAATCTTCACAGTGACCAGAGGCCCTCTCAGGGTCTCTCTGGATTTGAATAACACTATATTTCCAGATTTATTTCCTGCACCTCTTGGCATGCTGTGCCGGCTCTCCTCTCTGCTCATTGCTCTGGCACAGGAGACCCTGTCTGACTTCCTCCAACATGTGATTTGTTTGTTTGGTATTGTGATGGAGACAGGTGAGCCACACTAATGAGCCTGACTTGCACTGTTTGCTGCATTGAGATGTGAGTCATTACAACTCAAGGGAATACCTGGATGGATCCTGATGGCAGCGCTTCCTCTTAACTCCTGTGTTTGCTAATCGTGGGTATTTAAGCCAAAAGAAGAGAACAGGTGTATCTGACAGAGACACTGCTTCAGCTGTGTTTTACATCGTTACATATTTCCAGCTTGCAAGAGGCCTAATTGTAAAGGCTGCTGTGCGTAAAAGCCTCGGAAAGCCTCATCTAATGTGTTTTGGCTTTGGGAAAGCAAAATTAGTGAAAGACAGTGAGATAATTCGTAACCATTGAGGATGCAAACTGTGGACAGTATTTCCACTATCTTCTGATGAAGATAAAGATTCTTGAAAAAGCAATAATGATCCCCTCAAATTAACGCTGGGTAAATTTGTTTAATTAGAGGAATGTGCTTTGGCCTAATTATGAGTTGAAATGCACCATTTACTACAGAAGTGTGTTATTTTTCTAAAGTTCATCTGTGAGAGGCTGTGCAGGGCTGCTCTTGGCTTTCCTCCAAACACTGCGTATCCTGCAGTTCCAAATATTATTCGCAGTTGACTTGGCTCCCTTTACGGTGAAATACTTTCAAAGTCACGCCAAAAATGTGCTCCCTGCTTAATCACCCTTTCTTCTTTCCATTGCCTCTTAGTCTTTTGGCAATGGCAGTTTGCCATTGGAAAGGCCATTTAGATTTGAAACTGCATGAGAGTTGCTCCTCGAGTTTAAGCAGCCAATCTAATCCTTGTAATCATGGATTGTAGTCAAAGCCGCTTTCCCAGTGACTGGAGGGGGATAGAGGCTAGGAAGCAGAGAGAACACGCTCGGTGCTGTTGGGGAGCTGTGACCCGTACAGCATTCAATGCACTGCTTTATTTCTCCAGGTTTTGAGAGATATGTGCTAGTAGAGTAAAAGTGACAGAGAATGTTTTCAGCCTGTTCCAGGGTATGCATGCAACCAATATGGAATGACAGGTGCATTTCCCAAAAAGAGAGACCATAATGTTTTTCTATTTAGCATTTGACAGTTTGCCTTAATCATAACATGAGCTTAGGGGCTTCTGAAGCTGCATGATTATTGCCGCTCCCCAGCACCTCTCTGCCCCGAGATTGAATTCCTTTATGGGAAAACGAAAGCTGTTAAAGGCTCTGCCTGAAAGGACTCAGACAAATCAGCATACTAAGTGAATTTTATATGTGCCATTTCTCTGACCTCCATCTCTGCAATGAGAGGGGAGAAGAGGAAATGTATATGTCCTGAAATATTTAGGTGCCCTGCAGGACATCTTTTTCACTGTATTTTGCTTTGATATAGCCTCATGTTAACCCTATTTTAATGCTACACACTCAATATGTGTCAAATATAGATTGAGGAGGCTTTATAGCTCATTCTATGCAGTAATAGATTCCTGTCAACCTTCCTCTATTTTAACAACAGTATCTATATGTGTTATTTATTTGTGGCACCACCAAGCTTAAGACTAGGCTCCAGGGCAGGATTTGGAGGGAACTTCTTAGATAACCAAAGATTGAGACACATATGTTATTTTTAAAATAGAAAAATAATTTGTTACTTTCAACAATAAGGTTAAACTTGAACTCAGCTTAAAAGATCTTTTGACAAACATGCTTGTTTGCTGTTTCACAGAAGCACGAGGAAGCAGCATTATATTGAATTATTTAGCAAAGTTTCGACATTAACACTTAGCAATTATTCAACCATACCAATAAATGGCAGAGCTGACCCGCACTTCAACGACCTAAAAAAGGGCAGATGGCATTACAGGATGGACTACTCTGCTTGCAGCAACCAAATGAGCAAAAAGTTGAGTATATCATACAAAGTCATTGTTCAAAACCTCACATACAGTTTTTGATCTAGCTCTCAAATGTAATTTTAATATCGTTGTTGCTCTTTAGCACATATGAGTCACACATCAACCAACAAAGATGGCTTGATTGTCATTTAGTCACTGTCCTGTCTTGTGAAATATGGAAATCAGTGCTATAAGGTGTAATTCAACCAGAGGAAGAAATTAATTGGACAGGTATTGATTTAACTGGACTCAATAACACAAGCAGCAAACTAAATCTTCTATCAACATTACATCCTATCTGCACTTCAGAGTAAACACACTGTCATACACTGAGATTGATCAGTTTTAAACTTTGAATTGGAACAGTGCCCTGTGGCTGAAGCTTGTTGCACAGTGAGTTACTACCATCTGATTAATTTACACAACATATGCAACAGAAGACCTTTATGAAACCAAACTAATATCCAGTATGAGCTACTCACAGCCATGAAACCCTGTAACACTGAAGGGCATGTCTGTAGCGGATCATATGATGAAATTTGATGGTGTTAGAATCTGCCCGGATATCAAAATACACCATCTGCCCAATTCTAGGTGTGATGAGTTGTCCAGTTAAAAGGGGGTTATCCCCACCCCTGTGTGTAGTGTCAGTCTTTCCCTATGATCTCCTTTCCACCTAATAATACACTTACACCCAAAAATAAATGAATAACCAGACCTCCCAATGTATCATAACAAATACTACGTTGGGCCTCTTGGCATTACTTCCTATGAGAGCCGGATATGAGGTCACATTACTAATCCTACTAGCATGAATTCTAGCTTCAGTGGAGTTATTCTCCACATCAGTCTGACAGCAACTTGGGGTTTATTGTCAATGTTACTAGGATACAGGTATAATGTTTACTTAGCAGCATAGTTTAGTCAGCTAACACCTGGGATGTCATTTGTTTTGAAAGTGTATTAATAACCCGAGAGACTGGACAAACTGATGAAGGCGCTTGATGATAGTTTACGGGATCACCAAATAGATACAAATCATTGTGCAACGAACATGCATCGTGCTAATGCAATGCAATCCACCAATTAGCTACTAGCTCTAGAGCAAAGTGGTGGGGTAGCAGACCCAGAGTGCCATTCCAAGAGCAGCTCCACTACCATTGCTGAAAATCTGAGAGCAAAACATTGAGGTTTGATAAGGAAAGAAGCACACTGGGCTATTTTTTGACAAACAACTTGGTAAAAGTCTCTTTACTGGGAGACCTGCAGAGGAGAACACCTGCTCAGATGGCTCTGATGTTGCAGGAAGGCCTCAGGAAGAACATCTGATTACTATATATACAGTATTATATAATTTGGTTATATCATTATATTCAATTGTTTAAATTAATGGTATGTTTCAGACAACATTCTTTGTCAGTTAAAGGTTGAACAGTCAATAATGAAAATTCAAACAAACTCACATTTACATGTACATCACTTGTAATCAATTAAAGTTTAGTCAATGTGCAAGTGTAGGAGACTGTGATCTAATATGTTTGCCTATGTTTTCAGTTGATATTGTCTACACTGTGTATAACCCTACACAAATATATATGAACTGTTCCCATACTATTTTAAAAACAAAAAGCTACTGTTAATCTTTGTAAAATTACCCCAAATTTCATGGCTCAGAGTAAATATAGGTCCTAAATTTCTTAGCTTAAATGCAAATTGGAATGAAGATGCCACATGTTGTCTAATGTGTGCTCGACTTGATAGGATAAGACAACCTTTTAAGGGCTGGGGTTCCACTGCTTATTCTTGCCCTGGGCTTCCCTCATGTGTTAGATCACCAATGTTCATCTGCAGTCTACATATACAGTATGATGTTTGTCTTCAGATTATTCCTCCTTGGTTTTGTCAGACTACAACCGGGAGATACAATTTCAGGTTGGATATTAAAATTTGAAACAACCACTCAGTTTCTTTTTGTTATTGTTGAAACATTCTTGTCTTTTCTCCACAACTCATGAAAATGTAGTCCCTGCGAACCTTAAGGTAATCAATGTCAGCTCTTAAGATCCCAGTTGGATCCAAAATAAATTAAATGTCTTGGAAACTGTCTTTATCACTAAGATAGGATGCATTAGAAAAAGTCACATAAATGTTTAATTTCACAATACATAAACCACTGTGAACTTTTTTTTAAAGTTATGATTATATTTGACACACTAGAACAGGCTAAATGTAAATAAGGAAACATTGTTGACTCAGGTACCCAAACTATAACAAGACTACCAGCATTTCCAAAATGTTTTATGGTCTGGAAAACAAAGTAAACACTAGGTTAAAGCCTAAAAAATGCTGCTTTACAGTTAAATAAAAATGATATGCTCAAAACTTGTATTCACAGGACATACAATTATTGCAAAATAATCAGCATCATAAACATTTAAAAAAGGAACACTAAAGCTGGTCGGAGAGTTTCAGTTCAGATTAGTTGAAAAAAAAAAACAGATTTCCATGTGTGATAAGTGAAACTGTTTACTGACCTATGCTTTTCATTCAATTTCATTTCTCATCAGTCAGTCTTGTTTTTCTATGTTTTATTCCAAACATGAATCACATATAGATTGTGTCTGAGTATAGGTTGGTTTTTGAGACAGATGGGTTCATCTTTTCATCATCTCAGCCCCTGTGGGCCCACAAGAGAGTAGCTGAACAAAGGCAGGGTTTGGCCACCATGTATTTCATCACAACAGCCCACAGACAAGCAGACGAGCAGGATCTCAGTAATGAGGTCTGAGGACATACTCAGAAATGATAGGCTGAAGTTTTCATTTATCATGAGTTGACTTCACAGTGAGAGCTGGGTGCGAAGGAGCTCAGGCCTCTCTGTACACAGGTTAATCCTGACAACTACTGTCGATTGCCAGCCCACCCGTCCCACAGCAACACATCCCTTCAACTGGAGGCCAGATCGCGATGGAATCCCAGACAGATATTCATGGCTGCCAACAATGATTCCTGACCTTTAGTCCAGTCTCATCTGGTAAAATGTTACCACTGGCCTTATCTAATAACAAAATGCTTTTGATGACCTCAGATCTTTCCTCTCAGAATTCTGACAAAGAATATTCAATTGATATTAAGCATGGTTATTTACAATCTGTTTCCATGAAATTTGCTGAAAACTGCCATGTTCCCTGACAGGTCTCTGTCCATTTTGAGTGTGACACAGTAAATCTTGTCAGCCTTTGTTTCTAAAGCACTCACCCAAAACAGTGTAATCAAGAGATACCCGATTTGAACTGTTTGCTTGAATTGTGTTGTTCTGTATTAGTTGCTATATTTCTTAACTTTAGTAGTATAAAAAAGAATCACTTTCCTCATAGATGCAAGTCAACCTACATATTAGGTCAGAGGATTAAATATCTTACTCATTTAGTTTTTCCTCAAATAAGATAGGACTTGTAAATACAGGCAGTATTGGTTTAATTTCTGACCCCTGTACATCTCTCCATTTTTCAATACATATTTTGTACTTTTCAAAAAAAGAGACATGTAACTCACAATCCCACAAATCTTTGTGCTGTGGGCAGAAAAAAAGGACAAATTGAATTTAAGTCGGAAATTAAGTTTTCTCCTGAAGATATTTCCTGTTGAGAAGAAAAATATTACCCAAATAGCTTTCTTAAAGTTACCCAAGGGTACAATATATGTTTTATTGTATCATATCGGATATTGCACAAAGTATAACCATTTCTAATAAATATGGTATCAAGGTATATGGAGAGTATCATGTCAGTGTACATTACTGTAGATTTATGAGGCTGTAGAATGTGCTGTAGACAGTGTAGTCCTACAAAGTGTTCCTAAAGTATGAAATGAAAAAAGAATAAAAAGAATCGGAGGAGGTTTTGCAAAAGAAAGTGGTTCAATCTCGATGAAAGCAGAAAGGCTCTTTGTTCTCTAAATGTAGAGCCAGAGGGGTGAGCAGAGAGTTTCCTTTACTCAGAGGCCGGCCTTTTGTTTTTTTATGCGAATTAATGTGGTTTTGGGTGCTGTCATCTCGGTCCCCAGCGACCTCTCTTTTCTTGACGTGTTGGAGAGCATCTGTCACGGAGGTCTCTAGTTGTTAGCTCGTCTGTCAGCTTGAGACAGAGGCTCGCTTGTCGCTTGTCATTTCCAGCGCCATATTCAATCTCGCAGTTTTCTTTAGAGATCCTCCGTCTTTGTCATTCATGCCAATATTGATTCTGACAACCGGGTGGGTGGGTGGGGGTGTGTGGGTGGGGTTGGGCTTTTGTTTCACACTGCCCTCTGGCACTGACTTCTTTTTATTCATCTCTTTGTCAGTGCATATCTGGGGGAGAGCGGGGGGAGCGAGGCAGTCGATGTTACCAGGGGGATTTCTTTTTTTTTGAATTCATGCCTGAATGTGGTAGAATGTACAACTACAACTCACATTTGCTTGCATGTCAGAAGAGTAAGATTTCCATTTCAGTGGCTGCTGCTGCTTGTGCCGTGTCAGACACAAAACCCAGATCTGAAAACGGCTCAACTCATCATGGAATAACAAAAGATGATCCAGCTTTATTTAAATGACGAACAGTCACTGACTTCAAATCACATCAAGCTGTGTACAATGGCATAAAAGACATAAATGATCCATTCCATGCTGCATGCCATTCCCCACCAGATTTCTCTCCAGCAGTTTGCAACGGAGAAATCTCATCTGTAGGTCCATGTAAGTTACACTGATAGGTGGTAGCAGGATATGTCAGTTGTCAGGTAGTAATTATCTGTTATCATGTCTGAACCCTTCACTGACACGGTTCAAGTCTTCATGTCGAAACTGATGCTGTGTGCGGCCTTTTTCTGACACTGCATGTCAAAAGCATAAAATCAGTGTTTGCATCATCTCATCTTACTATTTCTTGCACTGCCTCCTCAACACAACCATTGAAGTGGAATTACATCTAGTGCTAGTATGAGGCGTCGCTCGTTCCACCCTTACCTCAGCCTGCTTCGCCACACTCCACCCAGCTCTTCACCCTCCGTCCATATTGTCTTCGCTAACTCAGCTAATGCTATAGCAATGCTTTCCAGCAGCTAATGGTGACCTGAAGATTATGATACTAGAACAAAAGCACATTCATGTATTGACTGACAGCTATGTGCTCCCACCCATTTCTTTGGCCTTCTCTGATAGGCACTGTTACGCAAACTTTACAGACATGCTAGTGCAAATAATCTGTTTTCTTTTATCTACAGGTGTATCGTAAGATTTCAATTTCCATATGTTATCATTGTATCCTAAACAAGACAGACAGGTTTCAGCTTTAAGTTCAAATGTTCTGTCCAATTCTGACTTTCTGACACAGGAAATACAAGAGCACACGATGCGCACACGTGCACAGTTTCTGTGATTTTTGTGTGCGCACAAAGCACTGCAGTCTCATGCCCTCTTTAGGGCATTGGCGGGCATTTATTTCAGAAATTATGAAGACATGACACTAATCAATATTGGAACAGGTGCAAACAATTCTGGAGTTTAGGAACGCGTCATGATTCTGACATAGAGTTTTCTTAGGAGACTTCTTAAGGAGATATTAGTGATTGAGGCCCAATGTCCTCAAAGGTCAAGCAGAGAGGAATGTGAGTCTGAGAGATAAAACAATGTCAAAATATTTGAGAAAACCTCAATAATCTACATTTAATATAATCAAATTAGCAAGGCTTCTGGGGCTCTATAGAGTATTATTAAAATAATAGACACACACATGCTAGTCTCTCCACACAGCTCTGTGTTTGGACTGACAGACCGTCTGGAGGCAGCATGAAGCAGATGGGAGCAGGTTGGTAGTGCTTCCTCTTTCCTTTATCGTCATGGCAGGAATTTTCTAAAAGGTGCTGATAGTAACCGGTGGGAATGAGCAGCTTGGGGCCCAGATGGAGCTCTTGAACCACCGTGACTAAATGCTTATGATGATAAAAATAGTCATATAGGCCGTTATTTAAATGACCTTGTTTTTCAAATCAAAATTGTTATTACAACATGTGATGGTCTGCACTGGTAAAGTTCTTTGTTTTATTTCCACTTGGCTAACCCTAACCCTAACTGGCACTATATCATTCAAAAGTGACTTATTTAACACACATAAACATACTCACTTAATTGTGTAGTGTGTAAGAAGCAGATTATACATGTTACAACGGTGTTGTTGTGTTGCTTCGTTAAAAAAAAAAATGTAATGTGAGTCAATGCAATGAAACAAATGAACAACTTTATGATATTATGTATCTAAGTATATCATTAAAATCCATCACCGCATTGTTGAGTTATTTTGTCTTACACCCACATACTTGCCTCTCTATAGTTGTAAGGTCACTTATTGACATAATGCATTCCCTAGCCCCTGACCCTAAACCTAACCATCCCAACCCAATGCCTTACCTTAACCTAAACCTAAACCTATTTCTAACCCAAACCCTAAACCAAGTCTTAACCCTCAAACAACCCTTTGAATCCCTTTTGGACCAGCCAAAATGTCCTTTTGTTAAAACGTCCCCACAGTGATGGTATTGAACCAAAATGGACCTCATAACTATAGAAGGAATGCACAAACACACAGGTGAGAATATTTGTGAAGATATATGTAAAAAATAACTGCTGTCAGCTTTATAGGGAAAAGGCCCACACAGTCTACGATCAAATGTCAAAAGGCTTACCAACCACTGGTATTTTCACATGGGAAGCAAGCTTTATGTTCAGATTCAGCACAGACGACAGCAAGGACAGCTAATGATGTTGTTGTTCTCTAATAATGACCATAAGCAGCTAGACAAGTGGAAGGGTTCTTACAATGTCATAATTCAGCTGGGTAAGATGACTGATGAAGTGTACCTGCATAAAATGAGGAAGAAACGTCAAACATTTTGTGCTAACCTGTTGAAGAAGTATCATGTAACACCACTGCAGCTTGTCCGGCAGCAGGTCCTTGCTTGTATGGTCAAGCATGTAAAGGCAAAAGCAGGATCTCCTAAGTTTCCTGAAGTCTGTGAACATGGGAGAGAGAAGATACAACTTGAGCCAGGGCAACTTGCAGCTGGTCCCGAGTGGGGACTGGCCAGCTCATTGAAGACATATTATGTCTTCAATGAGCTGGAGGCTGCAAGTCTGCTCGGAGGTACTCCAAAAATTAAAAGCGAGTGTCAAACAAAAAAGTGAGCTGTGGATTCTTTGTGACAAATCTTTTGTGCCATTACTCTGCCCCTCAGAAATATATTTGCGCACTAATGGGCTGCACCAGTCGCAAACATGTGCAGTGTATGATGGTATGTTTTTACTTGCAAGTATATATCAAACCTTTTTTTTCCCTGCATATGCATCTCTCAGCATGAGGTTTGTTTCTTTTCTTGTTGCCATTCTTCCTTTAGGTTGGAAAATTGTCAAATATATGCTAGGTCGATGCTTCTAGTCTCCTGCATCTCCCTACAACACCACTGCAATATCCCCAAGACCCACTGAGTTCTCCAAGTTTGATACCACTCTCCATTGTCAGTAGCCCGCTATCCATTTAAAATAAAAGTTTTCTTTTTTATACTTTGTGTCTCTACTCTTGTGTTCTGCACATTGAGTCCTGCTGTCCCTAAAGTCTCCAACACAAAGGTACAAAATCCATTCCCTTGCTTTCAATCTTAAATCCATCTGTTCTCCCCTCTTGGAAAGCCATTAGTGAGAATACCCAAAATTACCCTCTGATTACAATAGAAAAGTGCCTCACTTCAAAATCCCCAGAGTTGAGTGAAATTGGCCTCTACATGCACAGCAACAGGACTCTAAATCACCTTCCAAGACACGCAAACACAGCACTGACTGCAGTATCAATTTACTTCATCGTTCTAAAAATTTAAAAGTTAAAGATGTTTAAAGATTTACTTTACTATGTAACAAATGTCAAATCATCTATTTATCTAAGAAAATAAAAGCATATTCCTCAAAGAATTTTCAATATTTCCAAATTAGGATCCTGATTACTTTATTATTAAAACATTACAAGATGGTTTTGAGTGTTGACATAATTGAACTAAAGGACAAGGCAATATATGATGAGGGGAGGAATTATACAATAAAGTCATTCAATCAAATGCTGTGTATCCACCTATAAGCCTTTGTTAAAAGACCAAGGAAACAATTATATAAAGTTGAAACGATTATTAATTAAAAAAGACAAAATATAAATAATGCTGGAAATTCACATACAAGGGCCATTTTTTGCCCTCAGCGATGACTGCATCCTATCATCAGCAATGAATCCTATGTGGGCCTCTCTGTGATCAAATTACGGGAACTGGATATCAAATTTGCTGCAGCCTCAGGCTCAATCATTCCAACCCTGTAATAGTAAGGTGTTGATTTCAGTCTAAATGTGCACAAAGAGAGGGAGTTCAGAGTGTGCAGATGTGCACACAACAGCCCCGGGTTAGGATACAGCACAGAGGAGTAATCATCTCTCCTCTCTCTACATCTTTAATCATATCTCAGACTGACTGTGTCATGTTGAAGGAGATGGAGCACCACTAGTGGGATCATGGGCTGATGCATAAGCCATTATAGCAGGAACATTTTCACTCACAAAACTTTGTTTTACTTTAACCACAAAGCCAGCCAGCTCAGTGGGTAGTAACAGTAGGATGGTCCCAGTTGCCTTGTGTGTAGTGAGGACCACGTCATTAAGCTTCTATGCACCATCTACTTCATACAGTGCTTCTATACTTATATTTTTCTAATATCTGCTATTCTCCTAGGTAACGGAAGAAAACTATTTAATAGGCAATCTACTTTTCCCAGTAAAAAAAACAATAATTCCATAGCTAGAAATAACACATTTATGATAGAAGGAAAATAAAAACTCATGAATATCATTCCAATTGATATTTGGGATTGTTATTTAGAGTATTATCATTGTATATATAGACACTTGGGCTAATTAAATATTTACATAAATAATCACATTTCTAGATCATACAGGCCTGTTTGATGACATGGGTGGTTTAGGTGAGGTGGTTTAGATTGCCAAGTGTGCTGCTTTATCATTTATGCATTATCCTGCAGTTTCAATTTAGGTGGAACATAGTTCAATTTATACAGCTAGGTTTGGTCGATGTGGTTCTGGTCCAAATATTAAATGGTACGCCTCCAACTCCAAAGCAACGAATGCAAAAACATACATTTAGGGAATAGCATTCTAGAGGAACTACTACACTAGAAGTCCCCTGGGCCTTAAGGTAGGTAGATAGTGATGGACTGGATTTGGATAACCAGCAACATTACAGATTCGTCAGTCGTTATTAAAACTGACAGTTCTAGTTACACGACATACTTAAGTGCTATGGTAAATTGCAGCAAGTAATAACGCTGTGGATGTCACCAATACTGTAAGTTAGTTCTTACAAAGGCTGGGAAATGATTCCTGAAGTGAATGCCACGGCACAGACATATCTATAATAGATACAACTGATATTAGGGGCCTTCAATGTACCAATGGGAATAATAAGTAAAGTTATTAATCAGAGTAAAATCAGAAGAAGCTCATTTTGTGAATCATTTATTCTCAATTTTTTCCCCTGACAGATCATAAAGTGGTGCATCTCCTTAACTCACGCTGACATGACACATAACCATATAACTAATCACCAGACTGCGGGAAGTCTACCACATTAGTTTCACCCTCAGAGTCCATGAAAAACACATTAACTCCTATAGTCCTCAAATGATATCTCCAAGGAGAGTGGCATTAGAGCTTCTTTTATTCTTGTATGCCCGAATCAATTAAATATATGGAGGCTGCAGTGCGTCACTGTAATATTTATTGCATTTACATCATGCAATAAAAATACATATAAAGTGTCAAAAATAGTAAAAAACTGTTAATAATTCATGACTTAAATTACATGTCTTTGTCATTAAAAAGTAAGGAAAATACTGAAATAATTTGTAAAATGAATTTAAAGGAGCTTTCAAATTTTAGCTGTTGTAATTAAAAATGGAGACCAGAGGGCGTAGAAGCTCAAATTCAGAGGGGATAATGTGGATTTTCCCCTTGGAGCAGGCAGTGAACCAGGTTTAACCTTCAAACATATAATCTAGCAGCCATGGGATGATAAAATGTTTAATAATAAAAGTGTCCTCTGCGAATGACGTTGTTCTTGTTTATTCTGCAGAAGCTGCAGGAGGATGGGTTACAGAGAGAGTGGTGGTACAACAGAGTAATCCGTGGGCTGTATAGGGTTGGTGCATGTAGCTTTGAGCTGTGAACGGAGCCAGGCTGCCGTTGTTGTGGGAATTAATTCACTTCCTTCTCAACTCAAATGTCAAGTGTTTTCACAAAAGAGGTCAGGCTTCTTTTTTTTTTGTGTGCTCAAGATTCTTCTGTACTGCTAAATTGTTCAAAACAATGATAGCGCTGTCATTGTTTTATAAACCTGATTTGACAGAAGGTGCATACAAAACTGGTGAATGCATACAGATATATATTTAGACCTGAAATAAGAGATCATACTTAAATTGAGCTGCCTAGTATTATTTTGTGCATCACAATAAAAGACAAGGAGAGAGTTCTCTGAGGAGATAAGAAAGAAAATAATTACCAAGCTTAGTCAAGGTAAAGACCGTCTCCAAGTAGCTTGACATTCCAGTGACTATAGTCGCTTGTATAATAAATGATTTTTATTATTAATTATTATCTGGAGTGGACAGAGTGAGAGTAAGCTGAGAGTGGGGGAAGACAATGCAGCACAGGGCTGCAGGTCAGACTCGAAACCGGGGCCACTACGAGGGAGCCCAAGCCTCATTGGGGCGGCAGCGCTACCAGGTGAGCTATACACCAACCCAGTTGCTTGTAATATTAACTGTGGACAAACTCCCTGTGTGGTCACAGGAGGAAATTGACCCCACATTTACTAGACGATGTAAATCTAAATTTTTATTATAATAATCTTTCAAATGGATAGAAACAGACATTGAAGAAAAGCGGTGTCCAGCCACATATGCTGCTCTCTGAGTCAAAGTGAACTCTATGGATAAAGACCCTAGAAGAGGCCACTTTTGACAGAGGACTGGACTGAATACTGGCTGGAGTTTGCTTAAATGCTTATTGACAAGCCAAAGTGCTTCTGGTAGAGAATGACCTTTGGACAGATGAAACAGAATGACACCTTTATGGTCACAACAGCAAATCAACAACAATTACTTTTTTTCTTTTAAAACAGGTTAATGTCAACACTTTTAGCAATGTCTGTTTTGGAGTCTTCTAACAGACACTAGCTTCATTGGTTATTACCCGATGTGTTTCTCCATATATACTGTATATGTCATAGCCTGGTACAGTATTGTATAACCAAAGATACCTTGTGACACTACTGTCCCTGCACACTGGCGGGGACTGTTTCTGTTGAAAAAAGGTTAAAGAGAGGGAATACGCTGTGGACAACATGCTTGTACTACTCTCAGGCCCGTGTATAAATAAAGCATAAAAAGATCAAGTGTTAGCTCAGTAGACTAAGTGTCATGCACTGCATGGTTAAACTGATCAAACATTCCAGAGTGTAAGTGGCTACAGATGTGTGATTTAAATACACACATTAGTCGCATTTACAGGCCAAGCGTGATGCTGAACTTGAATTATATCATAGGCTAACATATTATGACATTATACTGTTCTACCGTTTGCTGTCAAATACAAAACTGAAGGTGGGAGCTGCTTTGGCAAATGAATGTTCTGTGGAGAGAAAGATGTTGATAACTAGACCTATGTTTATACTGTATCCTAAAGGTCATGTGGTGCACACCAAATCCGTCCTTTCAATTATGACTTATTTTTTACATGATATATGCAAGGAAAAAAACTGCCATAAAAGATACAATTGAAATGCCCTTCCTGTCTGTTTTCCCATAAGAGAAGACCACTGAGAAATGCTGGTACTAATGATGAGAGAGTGCTTACCTACCCGAGGACCTCTGTATACCCCACTTATTATTGTTTAAGTGATTTAATTATACTATTATGAGATTATGTCACATATTTTTGGCCCTTTAATGTTAACATGGCTTGTTTGTTTAAATTCTACAATCAAATATTATGTAAGTGCTTTTACTTCAAATGCTGTGTTATTTAATCTGCTACTTAAAGTTTGTTAGTAAATACGAATCATCATTTTTACAAGTTATATTTATCCTTTACGCCAAGTAAGTAATTAACTATCCTTCTGTATTGACTACACGACCCGACACAATGAAATAAATTTTACTTAGGCAACGGGAGTGAAATTCGTAACCCTCTCATGCTCAGCCAGTGACATCACAGGACAGTTTGCGCTCCTTTCACACAATAGATAAGACACTGACCAGATCAACAGCAACTGACCCAGGAGAACAGACGTCTCCTGGATGGTTTTATACCTCATTTGATGTGACAGTTCATGGATGTGAAGCCACTGGAGTAGGTTTTATGCCTAATTTACTTTGTACATTCATGTTAGCTCATCTGCTAAAGTCAGTGTATGAGTAGGCCACAGACTACTTTGCATTAGCATTAGCTTAGCTTGGTAGCTAGTATCATTCATGTAAATAGCAGTTAATGTTGCTGCTCAATCTTGCTGAGAGCAGTGTTGTATTTTTTTATTATGGTGGATAACTATGTTGTGTTTGTTAACCTATTGTTTTAGAACAAAGAGGTGTTAAGAAGGATCACAACAATTCCTCTCCAGCAAACCATTTTGTCAGCATTGGTTTTTGTGGCACTGGTTTTTCAAACAAAGGACAGGATGGCTTGCACGAAAAACAGTTCTATGCTGGACTCACTCAGGCAGGTAATGTCTAAAACTCATGTGATGATAATCTTATGTTGGGTTTGTGTACATGGATGGATGTATGGATTACTGGTGACACTTTGCTCATTTGGTCAATGTTAAATATTTGTATTAGCTTCCCCCACCATAATTCTATCTCTACCTTCTATGTAAAGTCCCTTGAGATCATGTATATTATGATTTGATGCTATACAAATAAAATCTAATTGAATTTAATTAAACTGTAAGACCACACTTGAAAAAAATGTAATATGAATGTACTGCATTAAATCATAAAACGCTCACTCTCTTCATTCAGTCCATAGCTTGCTTCACCACTGCTCGCTCTCTAGCAATAGTGAAGTTCAATACTGAGTTCATTTCTGCTCAATCATTAAATCATGTTGCACAAATGATTTAGGTTAGAAAAAGGGAAACTAACTGAGTTAATAACACAATTACATTACATAATAACATAATTACTTTACTTGACAGGGGATATTTAAATGTATTAATCACCTTGTACCCGTTGATTAATGCATATTAATGATGATGAGTTTATTTTGCAAAGCTCATTGATAAACATCTGTGATTTTGGAATGATAACCACATCAATAACATGTGTTGATGCCCTACTGTAAGTTCTGCCATTGCTGCTTTTCCACCAATATCATTTCGTGGTTTTTGATACCACACTTTATTATAGATTATAAAATGACACTTCTGCCACATCCATTTTGTGTTAATGTATTGAAATGTACATACATAATTTCTGTAAATAGCCTCAATAAGAATTAAACGGAACTTTTTAATGTCCTAAAGCAACATTATGATAATTGATTGAATGCCTTTGTTATGTCTCTGAATTTCTTTGGGATAATTCTATTGCACATCTTCTTTAAATTGATTACAATTCAGAATTGTTTCTGCACAATATCTCCAGTCCTACTTCATAAGGAAATCTTCCTGAGGGAATGAGGCAGTTAACATTCATTTTGTGAAACCATTGTTGAATTAGAGGATGTACAGGTTAAGCTCATTAATTAATGGTACTTGTCACATATTTCAAACACTGTAACAAGTGTGAGCTAATGTTACATTAATTAATTTGCTAGAAAACTATATATATACATATATTAGTGTGATAAAGTGAATACTGTGAAGATCTGTGTACATCAAATTCTTCCTGGCAGATCTTCTGAGGCTCTAAGATTGGATGGGAAGTGACTGAACTGTCATCTTCAGGACTGTGCACAGATGTTCTCCACAGATGTTCTGTGGGGACAATTCTGCTCTTTGTCACGGTCTCTCAGGGACTTGTCCTAGAGACATCACGGTGTTGCTGTAGATCTTTGCTTCGGGTCATTGTGCTGCTTAAAGGTGAATCAATGCCTTGCTGGTCATGTTTTATTTCAAGGACCTCTCTGTACAAGTCTGCATTCATCCTTCCCTCAGTTCTGACCAGCCTCTGCTGTGGAGATACCCCCATAACATGATGCTGTCATCACAATGCTTCACCAAAGGGATGGTATCAAACAGATGATGTTTGTCCAGTTCTGCCAGGAGGATTCAATTTGTATCTTTTCAGAGTCCTTTAATCCTTAAACTCCAGTTTGTGATAAGCATTTTGGTCAAAGTATCTTCTACCTAGCCTCTTTACTGACTAGGTCTGATCAATGAAGGATTCTAGAGTCCTGACTTTGTGGCCAAAAGACTCAAAGCTTTATAAACGCAAAGCCAATTTTGGCACAATGAGATACATGAGATACATACACAGTCAATACAAAGACACAAATAGACAAGGAGAGTGACGCAGATGGCCTGATGCTATGAACGCGAAATTCGTTTGCTTATAGATCCTGGCACTAATCCGAGCTAGCAGTTCATCAAAAAGGCCACTGATCTGCCTCAGGTAGCACCAATCTAATTGCAGATCCTGGAGGAGGCAGATCTTGAGAATTCCTCGAGCTGTGAGTGCCTTCAGGTGGTTTTGGGGACCCCATAAGGAAGCGTTGGCTTCTGCTGTGTTCTCCTGTGTCATTTGAGCCAGTAGTTGTCCTCTTCTCTTTTCACAGGGTCTGTTTACTCCCGTTGCTCATGCAAGTTGAGCAAGTTAACACATGTGATCCTGCTGCCAATCTGGTGTGACCACAGCATGAGAAATGGTTTTATATCCTTGCTCTGATCTACACCTCACCACAATTTTATTACAGAGGTTTACATGGAGTCTCTTGGATGTCTTGGGCTGCAAGTCTGAATTACTTTGTCTCTACAGACATGATAGTAATATTCATATTCTCATCTGAATCTCCCATATCTTAAACTCTTCAACAATTATTGATAGAATGATAAACAACATCTGAGAAACTGCCACATTTTAAAATAGCAAAAAAAAAAATTTGACATCCTGATATTTCTTCTTTAATGAATGTAAATTAATCAGTGGATAAGTGGCCCACTCCAGCCTCTGGTAGAGAGTCACAGTCAATTACAGGAATTGGTACAGAAATGTGAGAGCGATTAGGATCTGCTCTCGTTTTATCTCTACACAACTTCACATATCGACACCTCTGAGTAAGAATATCGACTCGTTTACACACAACTAAGCAAAGAACACACAATGAATCAGGTTAAACAGCCAAGTGAAAGAAACGACAGGAAATCTTTCGACAGAAAAGTTAAAGAATCAATGAGTAAAATAAACCACTGAGGCTTTCAGCAGTTGTATATTCATCCAGCTGTAATTTACAGACAAAGACCCGAGGAGGTGCTCACTTCCCTAGATTTGATTGTATTCTCACATAGGTTATAGGTTAAATATTTACTGTGCACAACATATCATTTAAATGTATTTTTATATTAATTAAATCAACTGCTTTTCCTCAATCGCCCTTGTTTCTGTCATTCATGTATTTCATTTTATATCATAGCAATCTAGTAATCACAATCTACGATCAGCTGCCAAAATGATCCATGATCATGATTTACATGTGGCCGCAGCAGAGATCCTGTATTCAAAATTGAAATTTTAAAGCCTTTGAAATTCTAGCACTGAATTTTTTGTGTCACAATGAACCAAACCTTTGACCAATCAGGTCAAGTTAAAAGATGTTTAATCTGAATTTTTGCATCCGATATTTTTGCCTATGAAATTTAGCAACTGAATTGTAGCAGTTGAATAATATATTTTAAAAAATTTGAAAACTGAAATTATGTGGCAAAAAATAAAAATGCATAATTTAGACCTAAAAAAATTCAGTGCTACAAATTCAAAGGCTTTAAACTTCAATAACTGATAATACTGATTTACTTCCATAATCCTGAAGTGATACAGCACAAGGACTCTGGGGAAGAAGTCAAGTCGGTAACATTTGTTGATGAGACATAAATGTGATGAAGAGGGAGGAGAGGAAAGAGAAACTCCATGTGTACCCTGATAATCTAAATCAGCGGTTCCCAAAATTTTTAGGCCATGCACCCCCTTCTACATCCCGACCGATTTCACAAACCCCCATCCCCACCACCTTCAAAAAAAAGAGGCAGATTTGCCCATCATGAGAGAACATGGGCAAACATATTTCCAGCCGCATTAAAGTAAAAGTCATTAAATTTAATTTACAATTAACCATACATAACAGGGGTGTACCACACATACACCATTAATCGGAATCAAATTACATTAAAGTTACACTTGATCCACCGTGTAAAGAACAAAGAGTGGCACATGCATAGGTTGAGAAACAGACATGGATAAAAAAGCACAACCGCTAGAGGCAGCTCGCGCACCCACCACACTTTGGGAATCCCTGATCTAGATCTATAGTAGCATAACTAAGCTAACTTTAAGCTTTAGCATAAAGGAAGGTTTTAAACCAACTGTTAAACATAGACGGGATGTCTGCCTCCTGAACTGAAACTAGGAGATTTCACTGGAGAGAAGCTTGCTAGCGAAATTATGATAATTTCCCAAAACCTGGAGATGTAAAATAATCCCTACGGAACATTATGTCATTAAAAGTCTACAATTTCAAGGTGTACAAGACAGAGAAACTGAATATTGTCGGTAGCTGTTACCTGGATGGGGTTTATCTTTTTATTTTGCCAGTTCAGTGCATTGCAGCCCTAGTGCCAAAAGCATCCCTGTACTGAGCTCTGAGGAGACTCACTAACATTTACAACCATTATGGAGTCCTCGTGTGAATCCATTATCATACATGACTCACTGCACACAGCATGGAGTTTATATGCTGCAGAGGAGGGAGCCCAGGAAAATCTCCATTAAAACTTTCAGAAGCTTGAAACCATTTAACAAAGGTTATGGAAAATGATGGTTTCTTTTGTCTGCTTCAAGCCAGTTAAAACTATACTGGGCTGAAAAATGACTCTAGCCCCCAGGGATTTCTCGAAAGAAGCCAAGCAGCGTGTAAGAGATTCTGCTGAGTGCTCTAAATCCCCTGAAGCACAGTAAACACAGACGATCATTAGCATTCAGGGTTCAAATAATGACTGCAAATGATCACATAAACCAGAAAAGATTGAGAATTGAAGCAGTGACCAGGAGGTGGTTTGGGTCAGCAATGACAATTAATTATTTAAATGTTGAAAAGAACAACATGGCTTTTTTAATGGGGGATGTCAAAGACAAACATCCTTACTGCAAATGACTCCATAAAACATTTATGAAAACAAATGAATGGTCTCACTCTACAGTATGTTGATAGATTACAGAAATCAGAAGTTAATTGTATTTCACTATAAATTGTTTCCAGTTAGTATACAGCTGAATGATCACACAAAATTAGATAAGATTTACATATGAAGACAACACACATATCCATTTAGGTTAAATCTACTATTTTTTTTATTTCTTGTTGTCAAAAAATCTCATGAAGAGAAAATTATATCTCTCAGTCTCAGCCCATCGGCTTCAATGAAAATATATTTACAATTTTGTTTGTAAAAAAGAGGCAGTAATGTTTTTTCAAACATCAGGCAACAGAACAGTAGAAACAGTTTGCGTGAGTATGTTCATTCAAATAATGGAATCAACATAGTGTGGTTCACAGTTGGAAAACAATGGAGCTCCAGTATATCAGGCTCAGTATCAGGAATCATGTTGTAGTTACAAGATTAAATGCCTTTATATGTAAATGGTCTGTATTTAGATAGTGCTCTTGATGACCACTCAAATACAGTGCATCTATGTGCAGTACATCGATCACATGCTGCCGGCACAGCTGGAGCTACAATGTGAGGGTTCTGGTATGATCACTGTTTTTGCTCGAATAAAAGATTGGCTATATAGACAACTAAATGTCAGGACTGTACGGTATGATGCCGTGCATCTTCAACAGATAAGCATTTAAACTGTGATGAAAGATTATTTTCATTGCCTATTCTGCTATAAACCGCGAGGTACGCACAGACAATAGGTGAGACCTCAAATCTCTAGAAGAGCAGCGCGGCTCACGCTGCTGAATCGTGCCTGAACGATGCTGCGTCGTGTTTTAATCTAGAAATGATACATCAGGGTGTTTAAATGCACATTGAGTCATATCTTGATGTATTATTTCCATAACTAATCTTCTGTCTGCTCAGTAGGCACCTCATATACAAACTGAATATAATAATAAAACTGTATACTGTTCTGTACTTTTATTTTCTAAACTTTACACAGTATGTACAGTTTTATATATCCATATGATCAAACAGTATGTCTTAATATCCTGATTTAGCATATATAACGTCAAACCAAGGCACCCATTGTCTGAATAGTTCTACGACATCACAAAACATAAAATGGTTGTATTTATGTTTAAAAGTTTTCAAAGGAGTGTCAGCGCAAGAAGAGATTAATTAGGAGAACTATTGTTTCAACACACCATCTTTATGGTTTCCACTGGGTCATAAATCCTATTCAAATTAACAGTGTTGATTTTTAATCTGAGACATATAATTTTGAGAGAGAGCATGTGCAGGGTTAATAGTGGATACACATTAAAAAGTTTGTAGGGGATGAATATTTTCTCATCAATGTCTTCTCAGTTATACCCAGTGGATCTTACGTGTGCAAGTAGAAATGTTCTGTTAGAAATAAATAAGTAATTGGGACTCTGTCCAAAATGCGTCAGCACCTATAATATATTAAATCATTGAACAGAAGTATTCTGATGGGAGGTCACTTTTTAACTAATGGTATAAAGTTCCCTCTTGCTCTTCATCTTTGCTTTGTCTTGCTTGCTTTGACATTATAGCAATGTCATGAACAGATGTGCAGACTATCTATCTATCATCTATCTACAGTATATATCTGTCTGTCTGTCTGTCTATCCTTATGATAAATTTAATAATAGAAAGCATTGAACATGTGCCTTTTTAACAAGTTGAAGCTAATGCAAAACAACATGGATTGTACTTTTAATGTATGTGAAAATATTTCTATGGAAATCTGATGTCTCTGATTTTTATAAGGGATTATTAGGATTATATTGTGAAGCAATGAAGCATGACTCAGTGACATCTTGCGGTGTATCACATTACAAAATTGATGTCAATGGTGAGTTAAACACGACCTAATGAGAGTCTTCTGTTTCAAGTACACAAAATGAGTAAAAGCAAGCTGTCATGCAAACGTGCCATGCAATTGTCCATACAATGCTAAACAAAAGTACAGAGAGAAATAAACTCCATCAGAACACACTAGTTTCACCAGCTGCCTCCCTCTCTCCATTCTCAGTCGGACGTTTGATTTCAGACAGGACCTGTTTTTGCACAAATATGATTTGATCGGCTGGTGCTCAGCAGCATGCACAACTATGCAGTTCATAACACAACCCTGTTTAAAGTGAATTGCACTTCCATTCAAGCCTCCAACGAGTCTGTGTGAGAGACCTTTGTGTTGCTTTGACAGGATCCTCGGCCAAATGCTGTGTGAAACATCGGCATTCCTATCGTCCAGTCAAGTCTTATATCGGTTTGACCAGACTGTGCTCATTCCTCCCAGACTTTTTTGGGTTGTGCTGCAATAATATCTGGGCCAGGTAACCTAGAGTTCATCTTAATCAGCATGTACCGTATTAGAGGCTCCTTGATCCACTTACCTATAGAGGATGGATTTGACAAATGTGTGTAAGTTCTAACCATATATTACTGGCAGCAGCTGATCCTGCTTCATGTACTGTCTGTTTCCTCCTGTTCCAGTACAAAAGAGAAACTTAACAATGCTTCTATGGAAGATAATGTCCTCACACCTCCCTTTGTGGTTCTAAAAGAGTAAAATCAGGTCAACACTGAGTGTCTACTCCGAAAGAACTAACAATGTTGCAGCAGGCAGGAAAGTAATTACCTGCATTTCTCTAAACATACACCTGAATCCTGCCACACTATTTTCTTAGTAGCTGTGCAATTTTCTGAACCATTTTGTCAGTGTGAAATGCTGGCAGAGGGAACTTACCAACGTCACACGGCTTTTAATAAAATTCTGCCTTTTTTGTTTTTAAATCTAATATTCATTCCTTTTCACAGTACATAACCGAAACACAGGTCTTGTGAATCAGTTCCTCTTCAATAAACCTGAACATCTTTTCCCTTCACTGTAGGATTAATGTTGCTGGCAGTTCAACTTTCATTCAGTTCATTGGGGAGAAAAAGCTAATGATACTTTCTTTACCTGATATCCATCGAGTGTTTTTTGTCACTCTGAAACATTTGATTTGTCTCCGTTCAAATGAAGGGGAAAAACGCTGCTGGTATAAGGGTCATAAAGCCATTTAATCTAACTGCAAAACAGAAAATCATCCTGAAAGAAGAGTAAGTGCTCTGCAGCTAACGAGTGCCATGTATCTGTGCAGAGAGAGTAACATACTCATTATCATGAATAATAACCCAGTGGGGCTCTCGACAGAACAAAATAATACAACACCTTGGAATAGGGTGATAAAAATGAAGAACAACCTGCAGGAATGACTGGCCATTATCGAGGAGCCTTGGTTACTCAGAGTGGTAGATACAAGGAGCTCAGAACGTTAATTAAAGTTAAGCTCATGTACAGTGTAATTCCTGTTCTTCTCCAAGAATAACTGCTGGGGTGTAACATATCATATTCAGAGTGGGTTATGCACATAAATCAAAAATGGAAACACATTTAAGATTAAATACAGCCAGGGTTGGAAAAAAAGAGTAAAAGTTAAAGGAAATCATTAATATACAGAGGAAGAAAATAAATGTTGCCATCTGGGTTAGCAGTGGGGCATCAAGGGCCATGTGTGCAGAAAGTGTGCATTGAAATAGCAGCTCTTGTTTAAGACATTGCAAAAAGCAGAAAAGCATTTTCATCATCTGGCCATCTGTAAACTAAAATCAGTTTACTGAAAAGGCCGGACCAAACACAATGATGAGAGATGTGACAGTGTTATGACTATCCCTGATGCAGGATGACTTTGTGTTATTTCTCATAATCTCCTTGGGCTTGTTTGTAGTGAGCATTAACAATTTCTGAAATCAATAAATGAAATTTTTCATACTTTTGGTTGTTTTTAATTATGGGGTATTGCTAACATAAAAAGTCTACTTTGTGTTGTTTTCTTGCCCTTCTTTTCAAGAGTTTCAGCCATTGTTGCATTTAAGCTTAAACATTATGCTGCGTTTAGTTTTCTGTATGTAGTGCATTATCAAATATATATATATATATATACATATCTGTTTTCCAACTGATGAATAGGGGATTTGCCTTTTAACACAAATCTATCTTCTATTCAAAAGCCTCAAACTGTAACACTGGCAATAGTTAGGTCTAATTGGTTTGATTCTCTGACCTCTTAGCTCTCATTGTACGCTCCCTGAGGAATAAAACACGAGGACAGAACAACGTCAAACTGCTGAGCTCTGTGAGCTGAGTTTGTGTGTGTCAAAACAAGGTTAGAGCAATACCCAAATATTGTTTCATTTTATATTTATCCTTTATTTAAGCACTGAGATACAATATCTCTTCTGAGGGAGTCCTGGTCAAGGTGGGCAGCACTGAAGTTTAAATTATGCAAGGGAAAATAACACACACATTTACAAACACACATCCAAGCACACATATGCACACACACACATATTCACATTCACACACCATATTAAAATACAGAAAACAGATCGGTGGCTAAAATTAATTATGGACAACAGAAAGCACAAGACAATAAATTCAGTAGATCTTTGTGCATCCGTATTGATGACTATATTGTAAGAATTAGAAAGGTTCCTGATTTGTGGCAAGCTGCGTAGGGGTGGCACTACAATATCTAAAGTAAAACAACCTGTTTATTTCCTCTTCACATAAGTCATGTAAAAGCACCATTATATTAGTCAATCTTTTTAAGATATTAGATATATTCAATAGATATGTTTTTACAACCCTACTTAAAACCTTATTTTGTAAACTGGAAAAACTAATGGACTGTCTTGCTAATTTTCCTCTTTATATTTAAATCAGCTAAAAGCACTGCAAAGAATATTTTGGCTGTAGATATCTACACCAGCTATAAAGTATATATTCAATATTTTTAATCCTATCCAGTGCATAAAGTGAATATGGAGTAACTCCCTCTTTCCTATAGCAAAATATAACTGATGAATACAAAACTGGGATATTTACTCTCACTTTACCTCAGTATGTGAAGTTCCTGCCTGAAGAGTTGGCTTGCAGACTCTTTCTGTGATCACCTTTTCAATCTCAATTGCTACTTGCTGATTATACAGACATTTAAAATGATGATGCATTGGTTATAATTCCAGTCCTTAGTAAAGCACTTTGTAATAATTTTTTGTAAGGTGATTTCTTTTGGTTACTAAATGTGAGCTTCATGTTAACCAAAAAGTATTAACCTCTTTTGTAGGTTTCTCCATCACAACAAGGCTTAGAAATGTATCTTCTCATATATTTGAGCAATGTTAACTTGAACACTGTATAATGAAATATAAATTGTAACTGTAATGCATATATATGTGTTTAGCATGGTGGAAATCTAGTGTCAAAGACTAGACTATCTGGTCAAATGAGTTACTTCAGCATTCAGTAAGTATGCATTTAAATGCTGGTTGCACTTCTCCATGGAGGTACCATCAAGGCCCTGGGTGTGTACGACAGGACCTCGGTGTAGGATTAGTGACTGACTAAAAATTCAGAGCCATGCCCATGCTTTGAGGTCAAACTATTTCTTCAGTCCACCATCTCTGCACACATTTCTTCCCAATGCTCCTCCCATGGCTCAGCTCTGATGTCTGTTCAAAGAAACATGATCTAAGTCCTGTTTTTCATTACGATCTTTGACATCATCCATCATTATAAGGTTCATTATCAAGATGTTTTCCTAGACTGTCATTAGCCTTGGCTAACACAAGGTGATTGATGTGGCCTGCCGCTGATGAAACTGCTATTTGATCCTTGTCATTAATCTAGATTTTATGTGGTGTCATCCTCCGGCCTCTTTTTGGTAACAGTGCTTCAAGGGGCTCCACCGCAGGCTCCACAAAACCAGGTTATGAAAGTGGCAGTCTGAAGAAATGAAGACAAATAGTACTTAATATGTAAAAGTGATTTGCCACACTTCCTCTCTATGTAAGTCAGTATGAATAATCCTTTATGTGCACTATCACTATGTTCCCAAAGAAAACTGTAAGCACTGAGTTGGTACCTTTTAGAAGAGTAGAGTTCTAGTCATGGCAGTGTCTCAAATTATGTTTTTTTGCATTTGATTTGGCTGGTAATGAACTGTGAAGGAGTCTTTGAGACAAAAACCCTCTGTTTAAGAGAGGCATCTTGATCTACAATGCAATTTCTTAAGTTTGCCAATTGTAAGCATAGCTCCTTGGAGATAATAAACACAGTTGGCTCCCCAGAGCATTAATTCTTGTCTAATTTTCCATCCATAAGGCACCTCAGAAAAACAATAAACAGTTTATGGTTTGAGATTAAATCTGCCACCCACTGGTTTTATGCATCTTTGAGAGAATAAACATTCTCTTGCTCAGGATAACTAGCCTCACTTGCAGTTTGTCATCTCCTGGCTACACACTGAAATACTGACTCTACTGCAGCGGACCATCCATTTAACCAGGAATCTCTTTCATGTTGAAAGATACAATTTCCTGCACACTGTGCTCTTCTCTTCACTCTACAATTACATGTTTATTGTAAGGGGGAGTCAACATTAGCCCCTGAGCTTTCATTTGCTATACAATGCTTCCTTTTCAAAATCAAGGTTGTCATTAAGATGAACAACCTGAGTCTTAACAACTTGGCATATATTTCTCATGCAAAGAATTCTCATTACCAGTTATTGCTTCTTATTGTTTGAATATTTTCAATACATGATCTTAGTTCCATCAATCTAAAAGCAAACCCAATAGGAGCTATGCAATAGTTTAATTTATCTGATAAAATTCAAAACAAAGTAAAAGACTGAAAGTGTGAGATTTATTAGCCCCTCAAACAGGTCTGAATAACTGAAATGTTCAATAAAAAAATGTTTGATGCCATCACAATTTCTTTTTGGCTTTACTGCTACAGTATGGCTACTGTCACTGACTGGCTGATGAGCTTACACTATTGGTCACATGACTGGTAACTAAGGTTTAGATTAAGTATTCCTAATTGAATGGAAAAGCATGACAAATGACTGAGCTGCTCAATCTTTCAGTGATATGTTGTGGCACGGTGCAAGAAACTGAACTTCAGGTGTTCCACTCTACTGTACATGCACCCTCTCTTCCTGATATATCTGTGCTGATGATGAGGACTATGTCATTAATATTAAACCTGAATTTCCAATGATAACTAATCCAGAAATCGTTCTCCAAAGTGAAGCTGATTAATAGAGAAATGTAAAGGACAACTCTCCGATTTCTATCTTCAATTAAGACAGACACCTTGATTGAAAAAGTCAATAAAATGTACAAACTCAATCAAGCTACTCAACAGCCACTAAGGTATTACTCTGCCAAAGCTATTGTCTAAATGAGAGCATGAATAAAGACATTGTAATGTTAACTCTTCCTTGTTAAACTGCACATAGGATGAATCAGAGAATAGACTCAAAAAGCAACGCGTACTCCACCAACGGCTCCTGCAAAGGTGAAACTCTTCTATTGTCGTTTCAGCCGATCCGGATTATAGGAGACTGTTTTCCAATGGTCTTCAAGATTAAAAAAAAAGGGATTATAGACTGAGGTTTAATAATTTGCCAGAATTTATAGCTAAAGTTAAGAGGTAGGATTAAGAGAAGCTCAGATGGCATACTTCAATTACAGTCCAAATGTTATCTTACCAGTCTATTTTCTAATAGTGTTTTAAAAAGGTGAGTGGTGTTCGAACTAAGATGACCTAGTTAAGAAATATATGTGTGAGAGAACATACAGTGAGTTATTCATAGAAGTCCAGGCCAATCTGTTTTTTAAATAGACTGCTGCATATCTAATGGGATATCAGACAAAAACATTTCTTCACACTTGTGAAGTGCTGAGGATCATCTGCATATTCAACTTTAACAGCAGACACATCTGTCATTCTGCACCTTACCTGCTTAATGCTCATGTGAGTTGGAAACAAAGAAGATGGCTATCCTTCTTAACCCTAGATTCTAATGATATAGCCCTCTAACGATGCGTTCATACCAAACGCAAATATTTGCATTGTGTTACTCGTGCAATACACGCTGCTACTAGCACGAGCAATGCTAGTACAGACAACCCACAAATATTTGTCTGATCTCCTGATAACAACTGCTGCGTTGTACCTGTTGTGCCCGGTATTATTGTGTGTGGGTCCACAAGACCATCTGGAGGCAAAAAAGCTCAGGGAAATTCAGTCTTCTCCAGAAGCTGTGTTTGTATGACTGTTGTTTCAGGCGCTCCCTTAGGCGGACCTGCTAGCTCGGGCTGGTGCCAGGACCCGAGTCCGGTAAGTCAAATATATATTAACTTGAGTAATAGATGCAAATGGTGCAAATTCTTTGTGGTTTCATTCATACAACAGAGACGTGAAATTTGGGTCTGTTCAAATCTTTGCATTAATTCATTCACAAACTATTTGCGTTGCATTTTATGTGTTTATTCCCACACTCGTTCACAACCTTTAGCAATGTTCTATGGTATGTAACACCTGCCTGACCTCAGGTCTGGTCTCATTAAACAGTAGCTTCTAGTCAAGTGAGTTACTGTAGGTGGAGGCTGTTGGGCCTGCAACTTAAATAGCTATGCCTGTACTCGTAGACCCTTGGATCACAATGCATAACCTGTATAAAATGCATAATTTATAGGTCACGCATGCTTTGTCCCTTCCAAGATGATGATATTAAGACAAGCTCTAAGCTGAATGTGGTCAATGAACTGCTGGACTACCAACATTAAATCACACCAATCCACCTAAATGGTAAATGGTCTGTATTCATACAGTGCATTTATAAGTAGCATTTTTTTTCCTATGAGGGGAATTAAGGGTTTCAGCATCTTGCCCAAGGACACTTCGGCATGCAGATGGGGAAGACTGGAATCAAAATGCCAAAATTCAGGTTGGAGGACAACCGTTCTACCCCTCAGTCACAACTGTCCAACCTAAATAGAACGACGGGCAATAACCAACTTTACTCAAAAAGCAGGACTGCTGCTTTGAGAAATCAAGGACAATAATTATGCAACATAGAAGGAGAGAATACTAAGACCTAGGATAACATAGCAAAATCATGTTGGGAGAGCAGAGAAAAACACTTACAGCCTAGAGCAGTGGTTCTCAACTGGTCTGGCTTCGGGACCCACCATCACCCCTAAATCGAGGACAATTTTCAACTTCTCCAATGTATTTTATAAAAAGATGGTTCAGTTTGAACCTGAGATAGTACAGAATATCACAGTATGCCAACACACAAAAAAAAATTCATGATAAACCAAAACGACTAGCAGGTGGCGATGCTGGGGGGGGGTGGGGTATTCCCTTTAAAACTGAATTAGCTGCATTTTAATTAAAAAACAAAAAGTGCATCTTAAAGACACAAGGTAATACAACATACATAACAATTCAGTAACTTCAGCATTTTTTAACAAACTCAACAGTGCTTTGATGCGCAAACTTGAAATAGAAAAAGTCCAACAACTGAGAAGTAGTTTCAAAAAGACTCAAATTATTTAGCTTTAGCTGAAAATACTCACTAACTGAATCTATGCCAACTACCTAAATTGATCCTGTTCATACTCCTGAACAAATACTGTTATGGAGTTTGAAAAGATGGCACACGGCTGCATAAATAAATCTCCTTCAAAATAAAAGCACAGGATTTTTTTCTTTACCTTTTTGTTTTTGCCCAGGCAAAGGCCCACGACCCACTCAAAAAGGGTCCGCGACCCAAGCCCACCAGTTGAAAATCACTGGCCTAGATGATTGTACACATAAGTTAACAGGGGGCATAATGTGTAACAGTCTGCAGCACAAACATTAACTTCTCTTTGGCAATGTGTGTCTTATGTGCCCCAAGTCGACAGTGTTCCACTGGTAATTACACATGTTTGGTTAGGGAAAACTCAGATGTGTCACGTACATAAAAAGAGATGAAAAGACATTATGAAGCCCATTATGTCGCCGCAAAAAAGTCCTCCACCAGTCCAAAAAAGATGAAGTCTGTATAGAATAAGCACAAATGCAAGGTGGGGGATCCTTCCCTGCTGACACAGGCCCCTGTGATGGCTTCACACAGCCAGTGAGATAGTGAGTCAAACCCCCTAGGAAAGACAGACCATAATGTATAAACAGCTGTTTATGGGTAGGTACACAGCAGGTTGCTGTGCATTCTACATAATGATACAGCACGCTCACTGGAAAGATGAACCTTCCTACGCATTTGTGAGGAGCATGGGGAAATACTTCCAGGGAGTTCACTCAGGTTTAAAGAAGGTTATTATTTTAGGCATAAACAAAGGATTTGGCCTCAGAGTGCAGAGCTTCCATCATCTTGAATTGTGGGACAAGATGGAGGGAAAGAAAGCATGCAATAAATACTAACTCATTTAGCTAAAGTACGAGCCAAAGGAATAGCTGTTTTTTTATTGCATGTTGTATAAATCATGAACACATAAGGTAGAGTCAAATATCTGAAACACCAATCAAACCATGTCATGTTACATCTCCCACCATCACCTTTCTCTATACAATACTGGAACTGACACATCACAAAGTGTGGCCTAATGCCTCATAGCCATTATTGAGGACCTAGACATGGTGACAAGACTCTGAGCTGAGCTTATGGATGTTTGTTGCACTCCTAAATTTAAAGATTTATTTGATTATCCCTGTGTTAGGTTGCTTTCAGTTCTCTGAATTGTGCACCTTGTGTTTCCTGCCTTTGTCCAGTTTCCAGTCTGTTTGATTGTTTGCACCTGTTCCTAATGTGTTTCACTTGTGTTTCACTTGCGCTATAATGTCCCAATTCAAGTTCGTCGCTGCATGCCCCTTCTGTGGCCAGAATCAGACCTGCTCCACCCTTTGCCCATTACCCAGCGACCCTGGTCGCACATCTCCATTGACTTTATTACTGGACTGCCACCTTCAGAAGGTAACACAGTTGTACTCACCATTGTGGACAGATTTTCTGAAAGTGGCTAATTTTGTCCCCCTGCCTAAGCTCCCCTCTTTTTTTATGCACTTTGCACTATTTCTTTGCTGGGAATTACTTCATGCAATCACTTCTGATTTCCAGGAAACCTCAGTAAGGAAAATAAGCATCTCATTATACTGGTCCCTGAGACAGCACATCAAGTATCCTTGATAGGGGCTCGTTTAATAATAATATAAGCCACCTAAAAATTGCAGCTTTAACTGATTTTAGGTCAGTGGATGATCTTTACACAATGAACCTGAATGATGTTTATTTTTTATCACTTCAGGCTCCAATCAATCCTAGCATCAACATGACCAGAGATGTTGTCATTAGTTGTTGATGGTTTACCTTGGGGAATCGACAGATCAACTCTTAAAAGAGTATGATGTAAGTTGAAGTACACATATATATATAAATATATATATATATATATATAAAGAAAGTTATTTCTATCTCTCTCATCACTCCCACCTGGTATGTCTTAGGAAGGTCAAAACACATAATACAGTCACAAGTAACTCTCAATAATTCTTGGCAAGCTACTGAGGTTTGTGGAGTCATGCAAGTAATCGTGCATTGTAAATTTGTTTTCCATTAGGGAATTTTAAAGTACGACTACAGAAACAGGAGGTGATCAGTAGTTTACTTATTGTCTATATAATGTAGCCCTGGAAGTTCCTAGCTAAAAGTTTCTTCCTAAGAACTGTTCACATTGCAATTGAGAGACAGTTGATTTAATTTAAAAATAAAAATGTACGAATATTTACCGTCATTTAGGTTCGGACCATCATCTCTGGTGTCATTGAATTTTTTTAATTTGTTGGTGAGCTGGTTTAATCCTTTTTGAACTTATCTGGGATGGCAATATGCCTTTGCAATTACATGATCTCAGGTTTTTTTTAATACTTATAAGAGGCGAAACAGGCTTCGACAGCCCCAGATTTTATTGTGGGAAGGATTTGAAGCACTTTGGGAGATGTTTAGACAGAACATTTAAATTTGGATATACAGTTTGAGAAACAAGGTTTTTGCTCCTTCAAGGATGCTGATGAAGACAGTATGTCACAGGACCTTGCTGTACAAAGAATGAAAATCTAAAACATCAAGAATAATACATCAGAGGGTACCGACAACATTGGTATCGTGGTGGAAGGCATGAAAGTTCTGACTGCACTGAGTGTCAAGGATGTGTTTTACAACAGTTACCACTGTTGGGTATGTGGGGGGTGTGCCGTACAGCGAGGGGTACAGGAAGTTGTCGTTGTCGTTAACGTTACCTGTGCCGGGAGTTGTACTCTGTTAATAAAGTGAGGCATTTGTTGCAAATACTGAACACTTGCTCTTCATTTCTATAATCAGTAAATACTGACTATTACAACCAATAACATTTCAAGCGCTTGCTCCATGATGGGTTGACATATGCAGTAAATCTTGTCTATCCTAAGGACCGGTATACATTTGAAGCCTTCAAGAAACTCTTCCTCGCACTGGATTGTTCAAAGCTGTCCCCATAGGTGAACAGCCTCAAGAATAAGCTACAAGCTTAAGAAGAGGGACTCTTTCAAAATGAAAGGAAATTTGTTAAGTCACTACCAAAACTATTTACTTTGTGTATCAGTGTTGAGGATAATTGTTCTGAAAAACCCAATCCACCATACTCATTTAAGGGGAGTGGCATTATGTTTATTACTTGATATAGGCAGCTGCAGCTGTTCTTAAACTTTGTCCACTGTGCACACTAGGGAGGCAAATTTGAAAAAGTAAACCAAGACTTTATCCGAGACTCAATTGCTGTGATATTTTTTATTTTATCAGAATGTAGCTGTTTAAAAAATATATTGTCCCTGATCACGTAATTGGCGCATGTAATAATACAATATTTAATATTAAAAAGTAAAAATAATTTTGCAGTCTGAAAATATTGTTGTAATTTCAATGCATTGATGTACTGTACTGTGATGTGCCTGTAATGCTCACAAGTGTTGGCCAGATGTCATACATGTAGGTCATCATGCAGTTGTGTTAAATTTGTACTGGGCCTTTTCCAAGTGAAAATGACACCTCTTAATAAGTGTGATATAGCTCAATGGTGTAACACAGATTAGTCAAATGAATGACAAACAAAATTGCCAGTATTAATTGTTTCCCTATTGTAGACATACAGTGCTGTGAAAAAGTTTTTACTCCCTTCCTGATGTTTTATTTTTTTGGCATATTTGTCACACTTAAATGATTCAGATCATCAAAATTTTTTTTTATATTAGCCAAAGATAACCCGAGTAAATACAAAATGCAGTTTTTAAATGCTGATTTAATTTGTTAAGGAAAAAAAGCTATCCAAACCTATTTGGCCCAATGTGAAAAACAAATTGCCCCCTAAACCTAATAACTGGTTGTGCCACCCTTGGCGGAAACAACTGCAATCAAGCGTTTGCGATAACTGGCAATGAGTCTCTCACATCGCTGTGGAGGAATTTTGGCCCACTCTTCTTTGCAGAATTGTTGTAATTCAGCCACATTGGATGGTTTTCGAGCATAAACGGCTTGTTAAAGGTCATGCCTCAGCATCTCAATCGGACCAGGCCACTCCAAAACCTTCATTTTGTTTTTTTTTTAGCCATTCGGAGCTGGACTTGCTGAGGTGAGGTTAGGGGTATTAGGGGCTGCAACTTGAAACTTCACCACTAGATTTCACTAAATTCTACACACTGAACCTTTAAAGTCAACTTAAAATACCTAATACTCTCTGCCTCTAACTTCTCTCACTCTTGAGCCTAATATGTAAATCAGTGCATCATCAAATTGCACACCTCCTTCTCCCACATCTTAAATCACAAATTGCCACTGCTGCGGCAATCAGTCAGCAATGATAAATTTGTTCAAGTATCCATTTGTATAAATTTACATTCCCTCTCACACATACAAGATCCTCCTGAAATAATTACTGCAGTGACTATGACTACTACATGATTTGTTGTTGCTGCCTATCTGCCACTGTGCCAATAGATAATGTTAAGTGTTACCTGACAAATCCTGACTGAAACCTGATAAAAACAAATTGTTGAATATTCATGGAACAACTTGCATAAATAGCACAGGGGCAGGTCGTGGGCCTGGTCTCTGTACAATTACAGTTTGATGACCTTATGGATCACTTCACCAAACTTCAACCAAACCAGAGGTGCGATCAACAACTGAAACAATCTCTAAAATCTCTTCACTTTGACCTGAGGAAGGATTTTAATTATGTTTTCACATCACTAATGTAGACCAGGTCCATACAAACAAACATGTGCAGTTGTGTATATTTATTTCTAAACCAAATTTGAGTACAACTGGAGGGGTGATTTTGTGTCAAAAGATCAGTAATCAGTCTGTTTTTTGGTTATCTGCAAGAATAGTGTCTGCTGTCTTTGGGGAGACCCATCTGATCTCAAGTGATTTCTCCAATATAATTCCCCACCAAATACCCCCTCTTCCTCTCCCTGAGGCAAATACACCTTCTCAGAACCCCCTTAATCTTTGTCCCAACACAATGCTGTGTGTGTGTGTGTGTGTGTGTGTGTGTGTGTGTGTGTGTGTGTGTGTGTGTGTGTGTGTGTGTGTGTGTGTGTGTGTGTGTGTAGACTGTAGACAGTGATGGATGGGACCTGGCGACACCTCCACTCTTCTTGCCACTCAGTTGCTGACTGAGCCCTATGCTTTATTCATGGAGCAGAAATAAAAAGGTTCCAAAAGGTTTCAGAATATATTAAATGAACTCTCTTGGATGTCAACTGACTTGTCAGGTGGTGTTAAGCAGAAATACTTATAGGGTTTCTACTTCTTAGTATGTGGCAAATGGAAAAAGGAACAGGATGTGCAGCACCGCCCACCCCTGTCTCCTGCCCAAATCCAACACATGGACTGCAACACATGGTTAACAGGATCTGGAACTAAGGAAAAAGCTAGTTGCTTAAGGGTTGCTGGTGTTATTCTTTGTGGGGCACATTTACAGTATGTCAAATTTGCTAAATAGCCATATTCTAAAATGTTAATTTAACAGTTTTGGTTGATTGATAGAGGTCTGACTCAATTATCCAGTTTGGAAACTAAGCAAATTGTATTCCAAAATTAACAATTAAGACGTATGCTCTAATTATATTTGTATTTATATCTAATATATATTTATATTTCAATTTTTGACTAAAATAGGACCCAGCTGTAAGCAGATATTTTGACAAGCATGGTTGTTGCAGAAGCAACAACACAGTCGGCCAATGCATATTCATAGTTTTCCTTTTAACACACCACTTGCTGTTGTGTGAATAACGACTGTTGTGTTGTGCTGTGTGATATCAAAGCTCAACCACACCTCTTAGGAAGGAGGGCAGAGTGGATGGAGGGCAGAGTGGATGTTCAAACATTACACAACAAATTTCTTGTGATCGAAATTGCCATGTGCTATATTTTAAAATCATACAATCAAGACCATGAATACATCCAGTATTTATTTCAACCAATACCACATTTCTTCACTAAACCTAACCAGGCTGCATTTGTGCATCAAATAATTTATTTATTATTCAAAAGTAATTGTACGATTTTTGGATGGAGCTACTTAAATGTTTGGCTTGTTCTTATTTTCATTATTTCATCTAATTCTGAGTTTTTCAAATACAAAGTGATTACTAGGTTTTAGTGGGTATCACAGTACAAAGTCTGGGGAAGTAGTTTAACCAAGGGCAGGTTCACTTTGACTTTACCATAGCCTTTTTTGAAATGGTAACTAATTACAAATCCTGTCAATTTGAGTTTTATTTGTTTTTCGCCAAATATCAAAATAAAGTGAATTAATTTGAAAAACAGAAACGTTTCCAATCAAATCAAATACTGGACCAATCTTTTCCAAGCACATTGATTTTGGTTTCATCTGACCAAATTTAAAAAATAAGCTGCCAACATTCATTAGGCCTCTTTTCATGTTGGTTGGCAAAGTGTGATAGTTGGCTTTTGTGCCAGTTTTGTTCGAAATAGTTTTCATCTTTCTCTCAAAAGAGACTGACTTTATAAAATGTCCTTCAAAAAATAATCAGTCACTGTAACCTCAGTATCTTCACATGATCCACTTGCCAAGTCCGAAGCACTCACTTGTTTTTTGATGCAAAGATAAATAACATAATACATAAATGTAAATAGTGTGTGGTGTCATTTTCCCTGGACGCCTCCTCTCCTTCTGTTAATACTAGTAGGCCCTATGTCTCATTCTATTCCTCCTAACTAATGCAGCTGTTTCTGCTGAAGCCCTTGTTCCGCTCCATCTTTATGAAGTCTCACAATCTGGTGTTCTTCTTGTTCAGGCAGTTTGTCACCATGTGGGCCCATGATGGAACCGACAGACACAACCCAGAACAAAACTGGGAAAACTGTAGTGTTTATGTAATGACTGTAGTGTTGTTATCCTCAATTGGAAATTATCCCAGTTGTATTCCAATTTGTCGAATTGAGATTATATGCAAATATGAACTGTATTTTCAATCTAAGATGTTTGTTTTCATTATAAATAAAATCAAATACGCATTTTCGGTTAAAAAACAACACAAAGATTGTAAAACTAGAAAATATTTAACATTTGAATTATGTTTTCACTGGCTTGCACTTAGTTTTGTTCAATAGATGTTTTCTAGATTTTCTTTTTTACAAACGCCAAACAGTGTGGCAACAAGCCATGATCTGATACCTGTAGAACTCCTGAAGGACTGAGTAGAAATGTTTCTGGCACAGAGCAGTGTACACTATCTAGATGCCTTTCTGGATATGCTCAAAGAGCAGCTGTGACTGCAAACCACTCCAACTGTGACGGCCCTGGCCGTCTGTTCCCCCCAGGCTGCTTGGCTTTCTGTTTTCTGTTGTAGGTGCTGTGTGCTGATATAATCTGCTCTTCCCTGTTCTTTAGCCCTGCTCGCTTGTCTTCCTGTTTGCTGTGTGGCTCCACCCGCCCTTGATTCGTGACAGTTTGCAACTGAGAAAAAGTATAAAAGCAAGGCTTCCTCTGTTCTCACTATCGCTTGCTGGACAGTCAGGCACCTGGCCACATCAGGTTTATGTAGAGTAGTTATCCTATGGGGTGGCTCAGGCAGGGTATTGTTCTTTCCCCTCTGTCTATGTGTGTGTGTCTGAGTGAGTACTCTTTTTTGTTTCCTCCTTAGAACCATTCCCAGCATAAACGCTGACCTTGTCAGGACCAGTAGACCTCATGGGGGCCAAGCTCAGTTCTTATGAGGCTGAACTTAATTTCTGATGTCCTGGTTAAGGTTAGGGATAAGTTTTGGCTAGGCTGTCCACAATGATGGAAGTCACAGCAAAGTCCTATACCTATAAGTCTCTATTTACACAGTGATATTATGGCGATTTGCCTTCCTTATGGGGACTAATTGCAGGTCCCTATGACGATAATCATTAAGTATAACGGTGAAGGCATGTTTTAAGGTTAGAAAATACACACACACACACAGTGTGCTGCTCGCTAAGCTTAGTAGGATTGTCTTTTGGAGCAGACTGGAAAAGGTTGAAGACATCAGAAACAAGGGCTGATACACATTTTCCTATATATCTCAACAAATATTATAAAATACAATCCAAAGCGTATGATAAGTTATGCCATTAAGAAAATTCATGCATAGATGCATCCTGCAAGACCATAGAAACGAACTGAAGCTTGTACAGTATAGATCAAAATATAATAATCACTATAAAATCAGTATGAATAGAGAAAATTACATCATAATGTGTATTAATACATACATTTTGCAACAAAATTGATAAGAGACAATGTACGTCTTATTTAGATCATCTTGTGGTATAAGTGATGTCTTTATGACATCATTACAAAATGTTGACAATATAAAAAAAGTATACATTGGCCCTCTGATACTTTTCTTTTCAGTATTTTTGTATCCTGCCAGACTCATCACATGTATAAAACTAACTTCACACTGTAAGTTTGAGTTTCTTTAATTAAAAAAATGTTTAATTCATTATTTCAGTTGTTCTGGACTGACCAAGTTTGTCATCACACCACTACTGTAATCAGGCTTGAGCTTGTAGCATAGCAGTCACACCTGAATTGAAGAAAGTGAGAAGGAAAGGGACAGGGATGACTAATCACACTACTTCACACTTCTCCTGCAGTCACGTTTTCATGTTTGTCTGCATTAAAAGATTTCCTTTCCCACTTCCCAACAGCTCAGCAAATAATCATTCAAACATCAGAGAATGTGCTGCTGACTCAAAAAAAAGGATCTTAGCTGTGTAATTGGATATACAACATGCCAGCAAAAGAAGGAAAAAAAATACAGGGAGGCATTACAGATTAAAAGTGGCTTTTATATATTGCCAGAGGCACCTTGCTGCATGCTGTGCTGCTCTGTCAACACTCCAGTCAGGAAGCCAGGCTGCCGAAATTCACTAGAAGAGAAGAAAAAAACACATAGTGTGATGAGCAGGTGCATCTGAAAATAAGACACAGGGATAAATAAATATGTCACTGGTGTCGGCACAACTGTGACAGTGTCTGTGCCGTGGTCTCACCTCCTGTGGTGATGTGTTGTGTCAGACACCTGTCGCCTGCGAATCTGACTCAGAATAGTTACGAGCTGCCAGCTTGGAGCCACCTGTGTTTCAGGATATGTTAAATAAATTGTCAGGCAACACTTTGGTATGCAGCTTTGTATAAAAAGGAGATTTAACTTAACTGTAACTTGTGACTCAGCCCAGGGAAAAGGCACTTACAGCTGGAACAGTGGTTCAAGTATAAGTGACACGTCATGGTGCCACCAAAATACACAGATGTCTGAGAGTGAGCTACTCAGTGGCAAAACCACAATACATTAAAAATACTATTAAGTACAAGGTTAAAGTATATACAAGGTCCAAATATAAGAAGTCTAAGTAATTGATGGGAAACACTGGACACCACAAGAAACAGACACATATTTTCTTGTCAGATGTCCAATGTAATAAGTAACATTGTTATCACTGTCATTGTTTGGTGGTTTGCACACCATGGCATCTCTAACTCTTCCTCAGATGCACCTAACTGAACATGACAGATGTTTCTCAGCCAGTTTAAAAGATATTCAACTGAATCCTAAAAAAACGCTAGCTTTAAATGCTGAGGACAACCAAATTGGAGAACCCCAGGTATTGTAACAGTTTCTGCAAGGTGAATGTGAATGTGGTGTCTGAGCCTACATCCCTTTAACACAGTTACCACATGTAGCAGATTGTGTTGAACATATGTATTTTATGCTGTTGTTCAGTGGATATAACTTTGAAAACTAGGATTTTTTAATGCCTCATGAACCAGCACATGAAAAACATG